>NC_056730.1:10476759-10719259 GCF_019279795.1 Protopterus annectens
ATCACATATTGTACATGTTGCTAGGTATATTAAGTTCATAGAGTCACAGCTTGCATAGAATTTAGGTTTAAATATAATGTTCATCCTAGGGTGTTTATATGCTTGTGTATCACTAATGTACTGGCACATTCTACATTTTTTGCAAGGAAATGTACCTACAGTCTTAAGTTGCATCTGTTGGAAGGATACATTCTTACTCTCTTTAAAACATAACAATTGTTTTAGATTAGGCGAATTCTTATAAATAAACCTAGGTCTCTCACCTACTATATTTCTAATAGCTTCATCTGTAATCAAGATCTTCCAATTCTGCATGATTACATTCTTTAAGTCAAGGCTATCATTTGTAAACTGCATAGTATAAGAAATACTATCATTTTTATTAAATAGTCCAGAATTTTTTGTTTTCCAACCTTTAGATGGTGTCTTATGATGTTCTACTAACTTTTGTGTGTGGTCATGTGTTGAAAGGATATCATTCCTTATATCTTGCACTAATTTTTCATTGTACCCTCTTTCCAAAAATAAACTCTCCATGTTATCTGCTTCTTTGATTAGTGTTTCTTTATTGTCACATAGTCTCTTTATCGCAAAAAGGTAGTCGGTGTCCCTGCTGAATGGTTCTCTCACCAAATGAACTCCAGCACAATGTAAATGATGTAGTGAGATACCAACCACAAGGAATGCAGGTAGAAAAGTTCTTAATAAATTACTGGTGTCCGACCAAAAGACTCTGGCAACTCACGAAAAATCCAAAAAATTTCCTTTATTGAAATACACAGAATAAGCGCTTTCGCGTGGTACATCCACGCTTCATCAGATGTCAGTTTAGAACAGCTGTTGCACTTATATACATCCGCTGAAGCGCGGGAAAACTTTCTAAATTGGTTAAAACAAAAAATCCTGTGTTTTAAAATTGGCGCTATATAATTGCGTTTATTACTCAATACTTATTATATAAAATAATTAATGAACTCTCTATAAATATATATTAGTAACTTGTAATTTTAAAACCATGATTATATGTTAATAACAACTTTGTCAATAAATGAAAGAACTTATCCAACATTATATCTAAGTAATCCCATTTACATAACATAAAACCATATATAAGGTCTTTCAGAAATACCAATCATAAATATCAAACATAAATAAGGCACGTGAATGAATAACAAATGCTCACTAGGCTGTACACTTCTTAATGACAATAGAATAAAAATAATGTTAATAACTGATTATTTCATTAGTGTTGACTTGCTTCAGCATGAAAAACCTGATGCAAAAGATTGTCAGTTGTGAGCGACAATAAACTATATGCATTTGTAACAAGATGCATATATCATAAAATATATACTGTTATTTTAAGCTAAAACGCTAACAGGCTAAAATGCTTACTTAACTCACAAAACCATTTAATGTATTTGCACTCATCTGTAAGTGTTTCTGTAAGAAACAAAACCTGGCAACACATATATATTTGTAAAGTGTCGAACAGGATTAAAACTCATGAATAGCAACTACTCGCTATATAATGCGCTACTTGGTGCAATAACAAAAAGAATAGTATAAATGACCAACTATTAAGTTACTGTTAGCTTGTTTCAATATAGGAATCATTGTATGATAGACCCCATATAAAAAATCTTCATTTACAGACATCAATAATCCGTGTGCATGTGTAACAAAATATATATGCAAAAAGCATTACATTAAGCCTAAGATGTTGACCAACCAGACTGCATGCATAGCTAATCATGACACATAAAACGCATTTGAATTGATCCGTGCGTATTCCTGTGAAAATATAAAGTAAAAAATAGCAATGTATATAAAATGAATATATATCATTCTTTAAAACATGTATATATGTAAATAAATATCTTATTACTTAGATAATAATACTGGCTTAATAGATAGGAAATTATTTATTCCTGGTGCTATATGCGCTCCTAATCTTAAAATCCAATTTAATTCCGTGAGGGCCAAGTCATTCTCTGTATCACCATCCCTACCATTGTGTGATACTACCTGCAAAACTCTAAAACAAAAAGAGTGAGATGAAAATTCTATGATATGTTTCGCTAAGGCGTTTGTTTCTATAGCCTTGCGTATATCATATAGATGGTTATATATGCGTTCTTGGAGCTTTCTTTTGGTTAATCCTACATAAAATGCCTGGCATTTTGTGCATGTTGCAAGATATATCAAGTTGCGAGTATTACAGTTAGCATAGAAGTGTGGTTTAAAAGTATAGTCCATAACTGGATGTCTAAAGGATTGTTCTTTGGCTATATATTTACATCTATTGCAACTGTAACATGGGAACGTGCCTTGATGTTTAAAATGAGAATTGTTCATTGCATTAACTTCCTTGCCCAATGTAAAACAATGGTCACCACATAAAATTCTTTTAAGATTTTTACTGTTTTTATAAAGGAATGTAGGATTCCTACCAGCAATATCTCTAGTTTGAGTATCAATAGTTAATATATGCCAATTGTCATAATAAATATTTTTATTCTATTGTCATTAAGAAGTGTACAGCCTAGTGAGCATTTGTTATTCATTCACGTGCCTTATTTATGTTTGATATTTATGATTGGTATAATTGCGCTTATTACTCAATACTTATTATATAAAATAATTAATGAACTCTCTATAAATATATATTAGTAACTTGTAATTTTAAAACCATGATTATATGTTAATAACAACTTTGTCAATAAATGAAAGAACTTATCCAACATTATATCTAAGTAATCCCATTTACATAACATAAAACCATATATAAGGTCTTTCAGAAATACCAATCATAAATATCAAACATAAATAAGGCACGTGAATGAATAACAATGCCAGGCATTTTATGTAGGATTAACCAAAAGAAAGCTCCAAGAACGCATATATAACCATCTATATGATATACGCAAGGCTATAGAAACAAACGCCTTAGCGAAACATATCATAGAATTTTCATCTCACTCTTTTTGTTTTAGAGTTTTGCAGGTAGTATCACACAATGGTAGGGATGGTGATACAGAGAATGACTTGGCCCTCACGGAATTAAATTGGATTTTAAGATTAGGAGCGCATATAGCACCAGGAATAAATAATTTCCTATCTATTAAGCCAGTATTATTATCTAAGTAATAAGATATTTATTTACATATATACATGTTTTAAAGAATGATATATATTCATTTTATATACATTGCTATTTTTTACTTTATATTTTCACAGGAATACGCTCGGATCAATTCAAATGAATTTTATGTGTCATGATTAGCTATGCATGCAGTCTGGTTGGTCAACATCTTAGGCTTAATGTAATGCTTTTTGCATATATATTTTGTTACACATGCACACGGATTATTGATGTCTGTAAATGAAGATTTTTATATGGGGTCTATCATACAATGATTCCTATATTGAAACAAGCTAACAGTAACTTAATAGTTGGTCATTTATACTATTCTTTTTGTTATTGCACCAAGTAGCGCATTATATAGCGAGTAGTTGCTATTCATGAGTTTTAATCCTGTTCGACACTTTACAAATATATATGTGTTGCCAGGTTTTGTTTCTTACAGAAACACTTACAGATGAGTGCAAATACATTAAATGGTTTTGTGAGTTAAGTAAGCATTTTAGCCTGTTAGCGTTTTAGCTTAAAATAACAGTATATATTTTATGATATATGCATCTTGTTACAAATGCATATAGTTTACTGTCGCTCACAATTGACAATCTTTTGCATCAGGTTTTTCATGCTGAAGCAAGTCAACACTAACGAAATAATCAGTTATTAACATTATTTTTATTCTATTGTCATTAAGAAGTGTACAGCCTAGTGAGCATTTGTTATTCATTCACGTGCCTTATTTATGTTTGATATTTATGATTGGTATTTCTGAAAGACCTTATATATGGTTTTATGTTATGTAAATGGGATTACTTAGATATAATGTTGGATAAGTTCTTTCATTTATTGACAAAGTTGTTATTAACATATAATCATGGTTTTAAAATTACAAGTTACTAATATATATTTATAGAGAGTTCATTAATTATTTTATATAATAAGTATTGAGTAATAAGCGCAATTATATAGCGCCAATTTTAAAACACAGGATTTTTTGTTTTAACCAATTTAGAAAGTTTTCCCGCGTTTCAGCGGATGTATATAAGTGCAACAGCTGTTCTAAACTGACATCTGATGAAGCGTGGATGTACCACGTGAAAGCGCTTATTCTGTGTATTTCAATAAAGGACATTTTTTGGATTTTTCGTGAGTTGCCAGAGTCTTTTGGTCGGACACCAGTTATTTATTAAGAACTTTTCTACCTGCATTCCTTGTGGTTGGTATCTCACTACATCATTTACATAGTCTCTTTATCCTAATGTACTGACTCTTGACTATGCCTGGAAAGACATGTCTGGGATGCATGCTGTTATAATGTAAAAGCGTATTCTTCCAGCATGGCTTTCTGTATAAA
The DNA here is from genome assembly GCF_019279795.1 of Protopterus annectens. Classification (NCBI taxonomy): domain Eukaryota; kingdom Metazoa; phylum Chordata; order Ceratodontiformes; family Protopteridae; genus Protopterus; species Protopterus annectens. The sequence continues at coordinate 10,481,256 of NC_056730.1, forward strand.
GTGGTTCCTATGTGATTTCCATTGATGATGATATTAATGTCTAAAAAACTAATCTGGGTATTTGACCATTCCATAGTAAATTTTAAAAACTTAGTAGTGGATTCTAAATATGCTAAAAAGTCATTAAATTCATTGTGAGTACCTTCCCATAAGATCAGAACGTCATCCACAAATCTTCTATACATTCTGACCTTCTTTTGGTAAATATTATTGTTAAACAGGTTGTTTTTCTCCCAATTAAAAACTACTAGGTTAGCATAAGTATTCGCAATGGGGGTGCCCATGGCAACACCCCATTGCTGTAAGTAATACTTGTCTTCGAACATAAATACATTGTTCTCAAGAACCATCTGTAAAAGATGGGACAATAAAATCTGTTCATCCGTATCAAAATCAGTATCCAGGTTCAATATTTCCCTCATGGCTTGCAAGCCATATTCATTGGGTATGCTGGTAAAAAGATTTTTAACATCAAGAGTTACCAGAATACAATGATCCATTACAGTTGTATGTTCTAAGTTAAATTTCCTGATGTCATTCAACAAGTGATAGGTGTCTTTGAGAATGGTGGGAATAGAATCAACTATAGGTCTTAATACAGTTTCTAAATATATAGAAGTATTTGAAGTAATCCAGCCCCTGCCTGAGACTATTGGGCGCATTGGAGGTGGAAATACACCTTTGTGTACCTTAGGTAGCCCTTTCATGCAAGGAATCAATGGTAAATCAATAACCAGAAAATCATACGTTTCTCTATCAATTTGTCTGCACATCAGAAGATAATAAATATCATCATGTACATTCTGTATAATTTTAGATACATCAACATCAGATATAATAGTATATGTTTTGGTGTCTTTCAAAAGTATGTGCATACTCTCCATGTAGTCTGGTGTATCCACGAGTACTATACCACCCCCTTTATCAGCTGGTTTTATAATTAACATATCATCACTTTTTAACTTCATTAAAGAGGTAATTTCTAAACTGGTCATGTTGTAAAATCTATTTTTCTTTTTGTTGCCTTCTACATAGTATTTGTAAAAATCATTCTCACATGTTTTGATGAAACAATCCACACTATTAGGTGTGGGTGGAATAAAGCTGCTTTTCTTTTTCAACTTGAATGTATTCCCAGTTCCAGGCATTGCAACATTGCTATGGAAATAAATTTTCAATGCTACTAACCTGCCAAATAAACGCAGGTCAGTTAATGTGTTGTTTAACTTACTGGGTTGTGAGGGTATAAAACCCAGTCCTTTGTTTAGTACAGCTAAGTCAGTTTCATCAATTTTACTATTAGAAAAGTCAAACACCAAACAATTCAATTCCTTACGTTTTTTCTCTGTCCATACCTCTCTTCCGAGAATTTTCTCTTCCTCGGACCTTTGCTCAACGAGCGACCTCTCGCATAATGTGTTTGTTTTATGGGGTAGGGTAAAAAACGTGTATCATCCACATTCACAGTGTTCGGACGAACGACCTGTTCAACATCTTTAAAAGCCCCTCCAGGAGCCTGTTGATTGGGGGGTGGTGTACACAAATCAATACCAGTTATAGTTGTATTCCAAGCATTTGGACGAGGCTTTTCGTTTAATGTAACGCCAGAGACAGCTTCTACTTCATTCCGCTCCTTGTTCCGACCAATTCGGTCTGGCGCGTGCGTTGTAGGTGTCATGACGTCATGTGCTCCTCCTTCCATATTTGTAGTTGCATCTGGTTGTGCACCATGGTGTATTCTCGGCCATACAAAGATATTTCCAGAGGAAAAATCATTATGGTCCCTGCACAACTTCCGTTGCTTTATCAGCTTCAGTTTCTCACTATATATATTTAGCTGAGAATGAAGACTGTCAAGTTTCCTCATGCAAAAACTATTAGAGGTAAACCATTCATAGAGATCTTTACGTAGTGATTCTACTTTTTTCTGTAATTCTAGTTCCAATGGTAGAAAATATTCAAGTAGCAAGTTAATATAACTAAAGCCAATGTTAATATTCAGATCTTGCCACTTTTTAATAAGGATGGGGTGTTGCTCACCATATGTCGGCATACAAAGTACTCGCATGCCTCTCGGTATTACCTTAAAGTGTATGCAAGCCTCCAAATGCTTGCATTGCCAGGAATACCTTTGCAGCCTATGCATATCATTTTCTAGTTGTTTCAACATCACATTGAATTCTGTCATATTATTAACTTCATTCGTGGATATGGGTATGTCAGTAGATACCTGTAGATCCAAAGATAGTAAGGGATTCTCTTGTGGATAAATCAGGCTCTCCCATACTTGTTGACTACCCCTGGATGCTGGATTGTAGTCAAGCTCTATAGGAACGCCTTCCATGGTGTGGTTCCTCCGGTAAAAACGGAAAAGTGAACAAGATATAAAGTATACCAGATGGTCCCAATAGAATCCTCAGTCAAATGAAGAGACGATATAGTATAGTAACACTGTAGGATTCAACAACCAGGAAGGACGAAGCAGACTTCAATATTCCATGTACGAACTTCTTTTATTGATAAAACACAGACAAGCGCTTTCACGCAAGCGCTTCCTCAGATCTTCACATTCAGTTACAATTGTAAGGAATATATATACCCAGTTAAATTAAACTAATTGTTCAATTAACATAATTGATTGCATAAAGAACCAATTCAAATCCAATTAAGCAGAGCATTTTCTAAAACCATTCTGAAAGCCTAAAATTTCATTATGAGACATTCTAAGGTGTATTTCAAAACCATTAAAATGTGATTATTTCACGCATACAAAATTATGAATATATCTAACATATATCATAAAGTGTATGTATATATAATATATATATTGTGTAACTTGTGTTCAATTAATTATTCATGAAATAAGAAATATCTTCTAAAAAGTTTAAAAATCTAAAAAGTCTTAAAAGTATGCAACACATATTATATTCAATACTGTTCACAAAGATGCCTTGAGTTGTTTTAAATTATTATGCAGCATTATAAATACTATAAAATTCTAATAGTGTTTTTATTCATCCCTTGGATCTATATGAGTATGTTTTCTGGGTCTCTGCTGATTGCACGTCTGAGCATGTTGTTTATCTTGCTTCCTGTGAGATCTGTGGGAAGTATTATATGGGCAAGACTAACAGAAAATTTAGGGATAGGATCCGTGAGCATTTATATCAGATCAGGATTGGCTCTACTTGTATACAGGATCAAATAGTTTGCAAACTGCCGCACAGATTGGGTAGTCTATTTAGCTACCTGGTCCTGCTCTTCATTTATGTTGAGCAGACTTCTAAGCCATTTAGAATCAGGATGTCTGAGTATTTAGGCGACACCAGGAATGAACGCATGACCAATGCACTTTACAGACATGTATGTACTCACAAATCAGCAGTATTCCACTTTTGTATCATTGACAAAATATGGGGTGATAGATCTCAAAAATTGGGGTGGCACAGTTTACTAAATGAAAAAGAAAAAATGTGGATAGTTAAGTTGGGGGCTTTATTTTCCCCAGGTCTTAATGACCATTTGTAACATTTTAAAATGCATTTCCAGACATTTTTTTTTTCATGATGTATAGGGATGCATATTATTATTTCTTTACTGTGCCTTTAAATGCTTCACTGATTGATTAATAATTAATGCTAGATATATAAATGGATGACTTTTTCAGTTGGATGGTAATCACTGATGAAGGCAAATGTGCTGAAACCTTTCTGATTTTTCTACATTCAGAATAAACCGAGTTATCATTCTTGGAGCTGGCCTCTATTTTTTATTTTTTATTTTATATCTTTTATTTTTTATATTTACAGTTTTTTTATTTTTATATTTGCAGTATTTTATACTGTTTGTAAATATGCATAGATGTTTGTTTATATTTATTTTATTTATATATTTATATGCATTTTTTAAAATTAGTCGAGTAGTAACTAGTTGTTTGTTTATTTTCTAAGGATTTTTTATATATATTTTTTATATACAACTTGCGTGCTCTAAGGTCTGGCACTTTAAAAGTAAATCGGTGTGTTTCCCGCCAGTACTACTATTTAAACTTTTTGAAACTGGAGGATGAATATGGTCTGATAAAGCCCTTCTGGGTGAAAGTGCTTACCTCTGTCATTGGAATAAACTAATTTTCTGTTATATATTGGATTTGTTTCGTGTTTTGCAGCTTAGCATCGCTCCAGCATCTATTTTTCTTGCTAACACAAAATATGTTATTCTGGTAACTTTCTAAGTTTATAAGAGCAATATTTAAAATTGTCCCTATTTTTGTGCCATTGTTCCCCCAGTATTTTAGGGTTTGTCCAGATTTCTTGTGCTTAGAGATTTACAGGTATGGTTTGTGATATTTTGAAGTCCATAAGGCTGTGAACCCAAAGAAGAGTCAACAGGATTTACATAGGTTCATAGGTTCATAGGTGTGTACTAGGCTAATGGCCCTGGAGCCTTTACAAGCCTAGCCCATAGAAGTGCCCTGCCATCTTGCCACCTGATGTTAGTTCCCAGTGCCTCTATTAAGGAGAGCAACTGGAGTGATCACCGGGGTGAACTTTCTATTTGCCATCCCTCATCAAGATTTCACTTGAAGAGGGACAGCAAAGTGGTCTGCTTGACATGTATGGGAAGTCTATTCCAGAGCATGGGAAGTCTCTGGGTGAGGAATCTGTCCCTCAAGCATATTCTGCTGACTGTGGTAATGAGGTTGGGTCTCTGGAGCATGTGATGTGAAGAGATTGGTATTTCTTTAGATGTAGCATTTCTAACAGAGCTGGGTCAGGCATGGCTTTGTAAGTCAAGCTGAGATCACTTCCAAGTAGGCGATATGAGACAGAGAATAGCTGGAGTCTTTTGAGTCTGTCCATGTAGGACAAATGTTTAAGGCCTAGGATCCTCTTTGTCAGGTATTTCTGTGGCCTCTCCAGCTGTTGCACGTGTCCAGTGAGGTACATGCCAAATGGGGCATTATACTCGATGGTTGGTCTAATGAGGGAAGACTAGAAACAGACGATGACCTCTTTCTTCCTGGATGCAAAACCCTTAGTAATGAGATGTGCCACATAGAAGGACTTTCTGATCACAGTGGCAATGTGGAGGTTGAAGGAGAGGTTGCTGTCAACCTGCATCCCCAGATCTCTTATAACGCCTTCAGTATTCAGTGGGCTCCCATTGATGTGGTAATTAGTGGGAAATTAGTTTTTACCAAAGGGGATGACAATGCATTTTTTTGGCATTAAGCATAAGGCCACGGTTTCAACACCAGTCATTGGTATCAGTGAGGCCTTTCTGTAGGATGTCTGCATCACTTGGGGAGTTAATAATGGCTCCCAGCTTGCAGTCATCTGTGAACTTGGTCAGCCAGAGTCCCTTTGTGTTGGCCTGGAATTCTGAGATGTAGATGCCGAGCAGGAGAGGACCCAGGACTGATCCCTGTGGGACTCCATTCGTGACTAGTCAACAGTCTGACTTGGAGTCTGCTAGTTTCACACTGTGTGTTCTATCTGTGAGCCAATTTGCAACCCACCTAGTGATATAGGGGTTGATGTCTAGTTTGGTGAGTTTATCAATAACTCCCGAGTTAGAAATGGTATCAAAGGCCTTGGCCAGATCGAGGTAGGCTGTATGCACCACCTTACCTTCATCCACAGCCCTGGTGACTGACTCAAAGAAGTCATCCAGGTTGAGCAGGCATTATCCCCCTTTCACAAAGCCGAATTGTGTGGGGTCTAAAGTTTGGAGATTTCCTATATTTTTGTTAATCAGGTTCATAATGATGCTCTCCATAGCTTTTCATATCAGACTCATCAGGCTAATAGGGCAATACTTCCCAGGGTCTGTAGTTGCTCCTCCTTTATGGAGAGGGATTACTGTAGCAGTAAGCCATTCAGTAGGGACAAAACCTGAGTTGAGGCTGTGACTGAACAGGGCACACAGATGTGGTGCCAGTTCACTTTGTAGTTTATGTAGAACACAGCCAGGGATATTATCGATCCCATGGAAGCTATATTCCTGGCCTTGGACAATGCAGCTTTAACCTGTGCTGCAGTAATGCTGGATGCCTGGCATTCTACCAGTATTGTGATTAGTCCTTTGGGGGATGAGAGGGGTAAAGTTGGCACTGAATCTGTCAGCCAGTATGTTGGCAATATCTGTTGGCTCAGTATAGGAGGTATCATTGTGCAGTAATTCAGAGCAAATCTGGATTTTGCCATGGAGGTTCTTGATATAACTATAGAAGGCTTTGTGATTGTTTTTAGTGTTTGTCGCAATTCTGCCTTCATAGCTGGCTTTGGAGGATTTGATGAGGGATCTCAACTTTTTGTTGAGACTAGTAAGGGAGTTTTTCCAGTCTTGGGACTTCACCTTTTTTTGCAACAGTTTATTCCTTCTGTTGTAGAGGTTATTAATGGCAGGGGACGACCAGCTTGGCTTCCTTTTTTTGGAGGAGAGCATCTTGGTTCTGTTGGGTATGGCTAGTTCCATGCATTTATGTACATGTTTGTACAGTGCATTGGTGTATGATTTGCCAGTCATGCAGCTATTTTCAATTGGCATGGGTGCTGTGAAGTTAGCCATCTCTGTTTTTAGGAGTCCAAAGTCTTCTTTGGAAAAGTTTTTCAAGGTGGTTACCTTTGTGGGGGTGTGTGGGTGAGATGTGGATTTCCATGGTGATTAGTTTATGGTCGGATCTGACCAGAGAGGGATTGACTATTGGTGTAGAGCAACGGTCACCCATTTTAGTAATAACCAGGTCAAGGATGGTGCTTCCTCCTGTGGGCGTCAGAATGAGCTGGTCAAGGACATTGGAAGTGATGAGTTCCAGGAAGCGTTGGGCCAGTGTATTGGTGCTTGAGTGGTTTTTCCCAGTTGATGGAGAGGTAGTTGAAGTCTCCTAGTATGAGAGTGTTAGGTTGGACCTTGATTGTGCTGTGTTGTGGTGGTCGAGTGCATTTCTGTCTTGGAGGTCTCTGCTGTTTGCGTAAATTTCTACTTGAGAGCCTCAGCAATGGTGAGTGTGTGGTTTGTGTTTTTATGTGAGAGCTGTGATGGTGGGTGTTCTGGAGGGCTATGTGTTCTATGTGGTGTGGTGCAGGTGTTGACCTCCTCTTGACCAGCTAGTCCGTTCTTGGCTGGAGAGTGCATAGCTTCCAGTTTGGTGATATAAGTGCATCTCTCACAAGTCTGAGTGTTGGGAAGTAAGAGAAGAGGGTTGTTTGTGTACATGAGGCAGCTGCTACACTGCCTCAGAATGCCCAAGTGCACCAGGTTAGTAGGAGAAAGCACAGGCAATTGCCCTTTAATCATGCCAGGAGTGGTGGTCATAACCACTAAATACTGGAGCTATTTCCGTGAAGAATGACTAGTGCTGATGGCACTTAGGTATGCTACAATAATAGCTACAAAAACCTGTTGAAGTGCAAAGTGATTAAGCTATTTGAAGTGCAAGAGAGAGAGAGAAAGAACTAGCAAGTTCTAAGGGGAAAAACTGAACAGCAGACTTTCTGGCACCAGTAATAGTTTATCTCAGCTCGGTGCCACTGGGTGGAGCTTAAACAAGCGCAAACCCATGCAAACATGGGCTTTTAAACCAGAAAGTTGAAAGGGATGGAAAAACTGCCCAATCAACCAATAAATTGCAATTTCTGAGGCAAAAACCAATGCTCTTGTGGTAGATAGGCTTCCTAGTGCTTACCAATCCTACTGATAAGCTAGAAGGCTTCCCTCCAACACAGAAAGGCTTGGGGGGGGGTGCTTCAGAAGCTTACAAACAGTCGTGGATACAGCAAATCTGCATCTGGACTAGACTACTTACAGGAAAGGTAGGAAACAAGCTTAGAATTTTTTGTTTTGTTTTTTTTTTACAGAAAAACAACTAAAACAGTAGTAAAAACAATTCAAATGCAGTGTAAGCTAGCACACATCAGAGTGTAGCAATATTAAAATGAATACAATTTAAATAAATGCAATTAAATTATTTCATTGTCGTTTGTCATTACTCTGTGTGCTTTTTGAATATTCAGTGCTTAACTACTTTATAGCCACATGACCCACCCCATAACCAATTCAAAATGTGACTACTTTGTTCAACAACCTTGTTGAAGTAACACATCCATCATTTTGCAGACTGTTTTGAGTTTTCTGATGTGATCTCCCTAGTGTGATCAATAAGTCAGAAAGGGGGCACTACAGAAGAACAGGAAAGCTAGAATTAACAACAGATGTAAAAGAAGGGTCAGGAGGCATTCAGATCAGATTAATTAAAGGTAAGCAGACAATGTTGTAGAATGCTACAACAGTCCTGTGGGATACTGGAATGCATAGACAGAGGTGCCATCAGTGGAAATGGTGTTTTTATTTATTAAGATACAGCCTTGTTGAAAAGAGATGGAGGGTGGATGTCATAACACAGTTATGTTCCCTTATTATGTGTCCATTGAGCTCAAATGCATATCATATTTCAGAAAATGAGTGGTAATAGAATTAAACACATTTGAATGATGCAAGGTCCATAGAGGAGGTGAGGATTTTTCTTCACAGAATGGATGGCAAATAATATATACAGTCTTCTTGAAGAGCACAAAGGATAAAAACAATGACATAATTTGTGAATGCATAGAAAAGGCAGAATTTTTATGAGGAGTCGAAAAAATGAGCCTGTGGTTAAATAAACGTTCTTATCTTCCATGTGAACTGATATTTCTAAGCACGCCAGTTATACCACTGATACGGTAAAATAAATTCCATTTTGTATGTTGCTATAATACTATCATCATCAACATCATTTTCATTATTATAGTTCATAATGTGGTTACACAAGTATGTCTCTTAACCCTTACAATCTGTTTTTTTTTTCTTTTTATAATAGTACTAACACACCTAGCCTGTCGAGTCTGCTTTAGATCACTCTGCAGAATAGTAGCTACTAATGGCACTATAATTGTGTCAAGTTTTGTTTCATTGATATAACACTATGGAGATCATGGATCACATGTGAGAAGTCGGTATAATAGTTAAGGTGTCTGCCTTACAGACACAAAGTGCAGGGTTTGATTCTCACGTGAGGTAATTGCCTAGGCTTAAGATGGTCCACAAGGAAAGTTAGCCTACTGCTAATCTATGAATTCAATTATAGATGTAACAGGTCAAAACTGTATACAGACTCCTGAGATTTCTACTCTTTCTAATTGTATACCTTTATAAAATAATCTACAGTATTATTGCGCAATATTAAAAGTCTAACATGAGATAAATTGGGTTCAAGGTATCAGTGTTTGTAGCAGTTTAGATCTGCATGTGCAGCGTTATTTCTGAAGTTTTCTTGTACAATATCTGTTTATTTACTTACTTCAGTAGGTAATCTGGTCCAATGGGCCACCATAGTCCATTTTTAGCCACATCATTTTAAAACGGTAACAAAATAAATATAGACTAATGCCACTATGTAGAATAATATTGAAGTTAAAGAAGCTGAATTACAGAAGAAAACGATTTTATATCATATGGTCCAGTACACAAGTTAAAAACATGTCCATTAAGTATATTGCTTTTCATGTATAAATAAGAAAAACAAAACTTATATAGTAAGCATATGACATTGACAAATAATGCAAAAACATTTCCTTAAATACATTGTCATCAAATAAGATCATTCTGCTGGGATGCATTTATTCTCTTTTAATCTTGTTAACTATTCACAGAGAAAAAATTGAATAATTAGAGAGTGAGCCCTTCTAACACGAAAACTATGTTTCATGTCTATTATAATTTTAATTACATTGGGCAGATAGGCAATATTAGCAGGAAAAGACTATTTACCTTTATCGTATTTTCATTTTTTTTTCATTATGAATGAACAGTAATAGTTATTTGACACAAAGTAATGTGTTTCTTTTTCCAAGCAGGGTCATTCAAAGCAAATACATTCTTTTCCTTATAAAGTAATTAAATCATTACTACATAAGCCAAAGTAAATTTTGTCATTTGTTGGGTTAAAGAACTTCTCTATTTTTACCTTGTAAAATTGACAGCGGTAGCAGTTGTAAGAGAAGTCATAAGGTACCACAAAGTGCTGCATACAGATTATTTTTTTTTAATTAAGTCCAGTATCACTATGTGGTAGATACTATAGTGTGTGTGTGTGTGTGTGTGTGTGTGTGTGTGTGTGTGTGTGTGTGTGTGTGTGCGCGCGCACGCGTTGGGATGATTAAAGAAAAATGTACAGACATACTTGATCACTGACTGAATAGTATATCCCAGGATAAATTGCAATAATGAAAACAAAAGACAGAAAAGATGTAAGATATTTTTGTTGGCTAAGAATAAGAAAACTATAACAAATAAGTGGCAAATAAGTGTAACAAGAGATATCAGAGATTGAAAAGGTAGATCTACAGAGAGATACTCAACAAAGCATATGTGAAGGAAATTGTGTCAAGCTAACTTTTGTACTGCTGAACACTATACTTTTCTGGTTTGGCTTTTTTATTATTTTTGCATTTAGAACTATTTCCAAGATATACACTGTAATGAAGCGCTCTGAGATTCTATTTGTCTGGGTATCTATTTTGAGTTTGAGTGTCTCACAGCAGTTGTACCACTAGAATAAATGGATGACTGAATCTGAAAAATTTCTGCTGTACCTTTCTTGTTGTTATTGTTAATTATACAACACGGGCATGGATTTTAAGCTTAATTTGTGAAAAAACTGACAAATCCTTTTGCATCATTTCTCATTTTTTGGGGTTGTGATCAGTTGCAAAATTCCCTAGTGTCACTCACTGTGATAAAAAAGTAATTTGTTGCTTTCTTGTCTATTTAAATGCTTTGAGTTTCTACCATTTCCATTAGTTGTTTATCTGGGTTGGTTATTACCCCACACACTGTGTGGGCAGTACCAGCATGTGTTTTCTTCAGATCTACACTATTATGAGTTGATGGGTAAGTGACAGTGGAGTGTTCTGATCCCTTACTGACGTAAACAAGTAAATGTATCTCATGACAGAGACTGCCCAATATCCTCATACTTCAACCCAATCTGTCTTTCCCACAAAAATGCAAGCACACCATAGTCCCATATCTAAGTTTATGAAATGCACAAAGAACATTAACCAGACTATTAATTGCATGGATATCAAATCTGTTCTACGGTTCAGGAGAAACATTATTGCAGGCCTACCCCAGTTCAAGTGTATATAATAATAAAGATCTGTCTTCTCTTTGGCATCTATTAGCAATTGCCAGGGTCATAGGTAAATGCTAGGTAATTAGTCTGCAGACTTTTATATGCTTAGCCAATAACCAGTCAGTGACCAAAAGTGAGATCAAAACCTTGTACATAGTGCCTGTGAGGTGAATACTTTAACAATCTCCCAGCTTCCAACCTCCCAATGCACTTCCCAGTTGTCTTAGAAAGTTTAAAACATAAGCAGAGGCCTTGATGAGATTTGAACATCTGAGCTACAAGACCACTAGAAAGACAATAACTAGTAGACGTAAAAAAATAATATCCCCTCATTTTATGAAATTATTAATACAACTACATTATCATCCTTACGAAAACAAAATACTGAAATTAATTATAATTTTTACCAAAGCTGATATTGTTTTTGGAAAAACGTAGTAATGCTACTCTTTGAGCTATTATTTCTTGTATAGAATATGAATTCAGTATATAGTGTAACATGCTGGAATTCAAATACCTATCCTTATTTGCCAGGGTATACTTTCTGTATTGAAGAACATCCTTGCCACAATTCTTGCACTGTCGATCCTTAGAGGTAGCCTTTATGAATCACAACGAATGATATGATATCCATTGTAAATGATGTAAATAGTTTAATTAAGGTTTGAGACATTTTCTTCATTAGTAATTGATACTAAGTAGAAATGTTATTACATTTAAAGATTGTTCCATCTTCAGACTTCAAACTGTGGCTATCATTTACCAGGGAAAATAATCGGAAATAGAACTACTCCAAAAACACACATGTTAACTCAAAACATTAATATGATTGAATAAAAACAATAAAAAATAATTAAAATAGAATCCAAGACCGTGGCACAAATGAAACATACTTTACAATAATAAAAGCCTTAAAACTCAAATTTAAGTATACTACTTGATAAGGAACAGTAACAATCACCAAAAAGTGAAAAAAAAAACTCCTGGTGAAAGTGAAAACATAAATCTCACAGTCAGGAAATGAAGCAGTGTAGAAAAAGATGGGTCTATATTAGTTCACCAAAATTTTATTTATGTGAAAAGCTATTCACTGACCCCTATTCAGTGAAAGTTGCTTCAGAGATTCAGTGAATTTACCAAGGGCAAAGACGTAGTTGGACAATTACAGAACTTTGCCCTTTTCTCCACTGTAGTGCGATCTCAGAGTTGTATATGTAGTTAGGGGGTGTGGGGAGCAATGGGTTCGATTCACTTAGATGTTTGGCCGTTGTGCTATGGGCAAGTATTTCCTTGCCCTTGGTAAATTCAGCAAATCGCTGAAATGATTTTCGTTGAACAGTGGTTGATGAATAGGTGTTTGCCGAGGTGAACTAATATAGACCTGAAGAAGACAGGATTAACTAGCATAAGGAAAATATCACAACTCCCAACAGCAACAAAAAAAAAGTCAAATTACATTTAGATACACACACACACACACACACACACACACACACACACACACACATACAAAATGGAAAACCTCTGTGAGGCATTGTTTGACCTAATAGGCAAATATGAAGATATAGTACATAAAAGTAAAATGAATAAATACAAAAGCATACTGAAATAGCAATATTACATTCATAAAATTACTATGGATACCCAATTAAAATAAAGACAACAAACCAACTTTAAAAATGATGGGAGAGCATTACTGTATATCTATATGTGTCTTTAATTTCTTGGGAGTTGTCAGCAAAATTATTACTTTTATGAAAATTTTTGAAGTTGCAGAAATCAAAATCAACTAAACCAGCTTAAAATGATATTTTATTTTATTTTATTTATTTATTTTACATTTGTTGACCGGGCAAGTCTAACTGGACATATATCCGTTTACAGCAGAGGCCCGGGGAGAAAAGCTCCAGTACAGGTAAGATAACAATGATATTTAACACAAAAAAATGTATTATTCATAAAAATATACAAGGTATAAGAGAGAATTGAAAAAAAAGATTTAAATACTTATAAGTCAAGTTACACAAATTAAAAATAAAATGAAAATACTGAAGTTAAAATAATAGAAGGCATACTTTTAAGATGCAACTCTCAACACTAGAAAGTGTCAGATAGGAGCTCAGAAATGGGATGGGAAGAAAAATAAGGTGTATTGAGACTTAATTTCAGTTGGGATTAGTACAAGGACATAGCCATTGAGTTTTAAGATGTTCTTTGATATGTCTTTTGAATAGAGAGGTAGACTCGTGAGTAGCTATTTCTTGAGGGAGTAGATTCCAGTGTTTACCTATGGAATTTGAAAATAACGCATCCCCAGCTTTATTGTATGATTTAGTTGTAGATACTAGGAATTTATTGGCAGAGCGAAGTGTGGCTAGGTTTTTATAAGGAGAAATCAGTTTAGCCAGGCTAGGAGTATTATCAGGGAAGTGAAGGGTCTTATGAATGACAAGTAATTGTTGGTAGAGTAAGTGGTTATTTAGCTCTAGCCAATTTAGTTGTTTGAGGTTGTGACAGTGGTGAGTTCTAAGGGGAGTAGCATTAATGAATCTGGCTATACTATTATAGCAGGTAGAGAGTTTGGTAATGTTGGTTTTAGATAAGGTAGTAAATATAGCTGAAGCATAAAAAAGGGTGGAAAGCAGGTGGGTCTGTGCAATGGTTTTTCTAGCTGCTGGGTTAAGGAAGGGTTTAATTCTGTAGAGTGTCCCAATTTTTTTATTAACAACTTTAATAGTAGCGTTAATTTGGTCATCAAAGTTAAGATGGTTGCCAATGGTTACACTTAATAGTCGAGTGGTCTTATCAGGGTTAATACAGGTAGAATTATTTGAGGAGATAGTGAAGAATGGTGTAGGAGATTTATTAGTAGGAGTAAAGAGAAGAAGCTTAGTTTTTTTGGGGTTAAGGAGGAGGCAGTGTTGCATAAACCACTTTTCAACGTTATGGAAAGCAGTTTGGGTGATGGATTGGAGGGAGGAAATATTTATAGCAGAGCAGATCAAAGTCGAGTCGTCTGCATATTGGATGCAGGTCGCTTGTGGCACATTCAAATAAAGGTCATTAATAAATAATGAGAAAAGAAGGGGTCCAAGGATTGATCCTTGTGGAACACCTACATTTACTGGGAGTAGGGATGATAGGTTGTTCTCCCAAAGCACTGCTTGTTGTCTGTTTTCGAGATAGCTTCTAAACCACTGTAAAGAATGTGAGCTTAGAGAGAAGAGGTTGAGTTTTTCAAGAAGTATATTATGGTTAACCATATCAAAAGCTTTTGATAGGTCTATGAATAGTGCAGATGAGAAATGATTATTATTTCGATTCTTATTAATGGAGTCAGCAAAGGAAAGGAGGGCAGTTGTAGTGCTATGGTGAGGCCTGAAACCATGTTGACAGTCAGCTAGAAGTTTGTTTTGAAGAAGGTAGTTAAGAAATAGTTTGTGTATGCATCTTTCCATTATCTTAGCTAATGGGGACAGTAAGGCAATAGGGCGATAGTTAGAGAGCTCCGAAGAAGAGCCCCCTTTATGTAGAGGAATTATATGAGATATTTTCCAAATGGTAGGGATTTTTCCTTCAGAGATGGTCCTATTAATCAGAATAGATATTGGGTGATAAATTGCTTTTGCGGCAATTTGTAAGTATTCAGATGGGAGTTGGTCAGCAGATGGGGTACAAGGTTTGAGTTTGATGAGTAGCTTATAAATAATAGATGATGAGACAGGTTGAATTTGAAAGGCGTTAGACGAGGCTGAAGAGATATCTTGTGAGGATGCAGTAGGTGTGGGTAATGAGTTGGCTAGGGTTAGAATGGCTTCTGTAAAGTACTTATTAAAGGCATTTGGGATCTGAGTAGTACTGTTGAGGTTAAATCCTGAAGGGATAGGAGTAGGAGAATGTCCTGGTTTAAGAAGTTTATTAACACCTGACCAGAAATTTTGAGGGGTATTTTGAGTAGTATTTTGTAGATGAAGATAAAATTCCCTTTTGTCTCTAAGAGTATCTTTCTTGGTGGTATTTCTTAAATGTTTGAAGAGGAGGTGATCAGATGGACATTTGGTAGCTCTCCATTTAGCCCATATTTTATTTCTAAGGATCATTTTTTCTTTTGTTTGCTTTGTTAGCCAAGGGGCAGTCTTGGCTCTTATCCTGGTAGAGCGAAATGGAGCATGATAATCAAGGATTTGCAGAAAGTTAGTGTTAAAACAGGTCACAGCTTCATTAAGTTCAAGGTGTGTCAAAGGCGACCAGTCACATGCCTGTAATTCAGCAAGGAAGTTATCAGGGTTGAAAGATCTTTTTGAGCGACATGTTCTTAGTTTATGAGTATGTGGAATATTTAACTTTCGTCTGATGACATATGTAAGTATATGATCACTAATACTGTCAGGAAGGGTTCCTGGAGTATAGTTGCTAGGGGGGTTATTAATAAGAATCCAGTCCAAAACTGTTTCTTTCTTATTTGGTTTGTGGATTCTAATTGGAGTTGTTATTAATTGTGAGAAACCATGGAGATTAATATGGTTAGTAGGTTGCTGAGCTGCACAGGTTTTCCAGTCTATGTTGAAATCACCAAGTATTATGGTTTCTTGGGGTAGTTGGTTTGAAAGGGAACTAAGTAAGTCTTCTAGAATCTGAATATTATTACCAGGGGGAAGGTACATACAAATAAGATAGATTGCTTTTTTGTTGTTTATTTGTAGTTTGATTGATAAAATTTCAGCTTTGTGGCCTGTTAATGGAAGTTCATTAAAGAGGGTAATTTGTAGGTTAGATTTATAGATAATGGCTATTCCGCCACCTTTCTTCTTCATTCGGTCATATCTGAGTATGTTATAGCCAGGAGGGGTAATTTCCTGGTCTTGAGTAGAGGGTTTTAGCCATGTTTCTGTTAGACATAATATATCGAATGAGTGCAAGTGAAGGAGAGCATGGAGGTAGTGAATTTTGTTATTGACACTTCTGATGTTAATATGAGCTATTAGAAGGGAGTTGGCTGCTTTACTACATGATGAAAGAAGAGGAGAAGAATTAATATTTGGGTTATAATCACTCATGGTGGAGGGACCAGGATTAGGATGAACATCTCCATATAAGAGGAGTTGGTGATGAGAAAAAGATAGTAATTTAAGAATTTTAAGTGAAATATTAAGAATTTTTTTGTTAAGATAGAAAGTCCTGTGAGATACCCTATGGTATTTTGGCAGTAGATAGTTGGAAGAACAGGTAATGTTACTATGATTAAGGGAGCTGAAGAAAGAGGAAGGTAAAGTTTGTTTTAGATGAAGGTTTTGTTCATATAAAGTGTTAATTTCCAAAGAGGTGACATAGTAAGATAAAGAAAGAGAGGCTATAGCAGTAGTAAAGAGAAGGATATGAAAGAGAAAGGCTTTTACAGTTGGTGACATAGTAGAGAAAAGTTGAAAAGATAGTGTAACTTGATAAAGATGCTCAGTTAAGAACAAGTAGATCAGTAAAAAATTATGTAGTAGGGATAAAAGGAGATAAGTATATATAGGTTGAGATAGGAGATAGTTAGAGGTAGTCAAATAAGAAGTAAAAATTAGATAGATAGTAAATTAAATGTAAAATAAGGCAGGGTACGAAAGAGTTATAGAAGAGGAGGATGCTAGAGATAAGGTTAAATAGTAATTGAAGCAGATATGAATAAAATAGTTTTAGAGATGGAGGTCAGAGATGGGTGGATACGAAGGAGTGGAGGGAAAAGACTAGAAAGGTATAAGTTGAGGGGAGAGGTCTAGTATGATGGATGGAGATAGGTTAGGAGGAGTAGGGGGAGTGTCTAGTGAGGTATAAGTTAAGGACCCCTGGGGGTGGGTAGGATTTGGGGGTAGGGAGGGGAGCGGAGTGGGGCAGACACACCTTGTGCGAGAGCAGTGGAAGAGAAAACAATCAGAAGGTAATTATCCAAGGGAAGTAGGCTGGATACAAGATGTTAGCTAGGGTAACTAGAGGTAAGGGGAAAAAGGAATAAATGAAGTTCAGGAGAAACAGTTTCAGAAAAGGTACAAGGGAGGCTAAGAAGTATGAAGAGAAACTAGAATGTTTACAGGAGAGACAGAGAGTACTGTAGGTAGGAGAAGGGGGATGGAAGTACTGGAGTCACAAGTAGTTATATGGGTAGTACAGTATAGGTAGTAATCTCCAGAAACATGGAGGCAGACTAAGGGGTAAAGAAGTAAAGCAGATGGGGGGGGGTATGGCTGCTGGCGGAGACAGGCAGAAATCTAGTATTTATACCAGGAGAGGAAAACCAGAAGTAACAAAAATAACACTCTTGATAGAAATAAATAACACATAAACATACAGTATAAAATTAGGTTGGTTTTGTCCAGGGTGTAAAGGTAACCCAGGGGAGAAAAACCCAGGCAGGTATTGGTGGGTGGAAATTGCAGTCTTAGGAGTCCAATCTGAGCACTTCCAGGAGCTGAGAGAGGAAAAAGTACCCTATACCAGCTAGGAAAAAGATAAATAAAAAGAAAAAATAAGCAGTCCGTTACAAAGTGCGATTAGGACAATCAGGATAATCTATACAAAATAAGTTGCATTTATTTACAAAAACAATTTGGCAGGAAAAGGAAAGGTACAATTAGTACAAATATTGGTAGAAGTATCACTGCTATCATATATATATTTCTTCTATTCATGGAATTGCTATCAAAATGATTACTCTTTTGAATATTTCATGAGACTGTGCTACTTGGAAAATTGTAATTATTTTTATAAAACACTGTGCTTATGATATTTAAGTCATGTCATCTGCCTCATTCACCTACCAGAATGCAGTTATGTAGGCTGGACAACAGTTGCCTGTATCTCTTGATTCACAGTAAATATAAATGTGAGATAAATCTTAAACTGAATAACGAGAACAGCTTTCCTGCCTTACTTGTTCAGCATAAATCATTTTCTCACATTTAAAACAAGAAACAAAAAACACATAAGAAAAAAAAATCAGCTTAATAAATAAATAGGTGATGGAAATGAAGCCATAATAAAAATACTTAAAATAATATTTCTCTTTTTCACAGGCAAAATTAGGACTAGAAGCAGGATGCAGCAAATAATACCAAATTAAAAAATATGTAATTACTATTTTTTCTTATCCTTTTTTTCTGTCTGCTTTATCTTGCAATACTGTAGATCAGAATGCAAGTGAAGTCTGCTGTATCTTTAAGAAGCATGTCAAGGCTGTACGTGCATGTATAAATTCCAGACACGTTCACTCCCTAGTGCCATTTTGTAAAAGCAGCCAGAATGAGAGCATGCGCGATCACAGTTGTTAGTTTGTATATAAGTTACTTAAGTTAAAGTCAATAAAGTTCTATAGTAATGTGTTTGTATAAAATAAAGCTGCTTGAACAGAAAGCATGAAGACTCTTCTGTTGTGTCCAAAGTAGGAGAGGAACATGGTGTCATTACTGGGATCAAAGAGAATAAGATACAGAGCCATGAGGTGCAGAGCTAACAGTGAAGGTAAAACTAAGAGAAACGAGCACAAAAAGAGCCAGAAAAGAATCGAAGGTAATGAGAAGTAGCACAAACTGTTTATTTGATAGAAGAGACAAAATGGGGCGTTACAAGGGCACAAACCATATTACTGAGCAAGTGGAAGGCACAAAATGTTGATGACGAAAAAGAAATGTTTAAAATAAAGGTATCTGATGAAATGATTAACAGTAAAGCAAAACGAGCATGTTTTAAGCAAAATGAGTATGTTTAAAGATAAAATGAGCATGTTTAAAGTAAAACGAGTGTGTTTAAAGATAAAATGAGCATGTGTAAAGATAAAATGAGCATCTGTAAAGATAAAACGAGAATGTTTAAAGATAAAATGAGCATGTTTAAAGATAAAATGAGCATGTGTAAAGATAAAACGAGTAAAGATAAAATGACCATGTTTAAAGATAAAATGAGCATGTGTAAAGATAAAACGAGTAAAGATAAAATGAGCATGTTTAAAGATAAAATGAGCATGTGTAAAGATAAAACGAGTAAAGATAAAATGACCATGTTTAAAGATAAAATGAGCATGTGTAAAGATAAAACGAGTAAAGATAAAATGAGCATGTTTAAAGATAAAATGAGCATGTGTAAAGATAAAACAAGTATGTTTAAAGATAAAATGAACATGTTTAAAGTAAAACGAGTGTGTTTAAAGCAAAACTAGTGTGTTTAAAGATAAAACGAGCATGTTTAAAGTAAAACAAGTGTGTTTAAAGCAAAACTGTGCATGTTTAGAGTAAAACGAGCACAAGAAAAGTACATTGAGCATAAAAAACTTAAAAGAGCAAAACATAGGGCACATTAAACCAAAATAAAGCAAGGAGACTGCATGTGTTTTGGCAAAGTGCTACGTTTTGGCATAACTATGACTTCGTATTGTATCAAGGGCATAACTATAGTTATTCGAGGTATCTCAAAGTGTGTAAAAGTGCTTCCAGTGTGTGCTTATTACTGTGCATGTATTTTGAAGAGTTTATATCGTGTGAAGTGCAACCATTTCATGAAATACAGTCAAAGTATAGCCATTTTGAAAAGTTTCTTGTGCTAGGTGTGTCTATTCGCAAAGTGCTGCCATTACAGAGTGTTTATTGCACTGTAAAGAGTTGTCTAGCAAGGTACTACCATTTTGGGGACATTTCAGTGTGCTGTATGCAGTTATTAGTGCAACTACTTCAACGTGTTATTGAGTTTTGGGCAAGTGAGGTCCAGTTTATTTGTATTGCGCAGTTATTTGATATGTTTCTTATACTGATAAGAGGTGATTTATTTCAAAAGGATATTACAAGAGTTTTACAGTGCCCAAGAATTTATTTCACTTGTATCGTAAAGTTGTTTGAGATGTTTCTTAAAATGATGATAAATGACTTTAGCAAAATGATGATAAATGACTTTAGCATTTTACAAGAGTGTTAAGGTGCCAGAGAAGTTTATTTCATAAAGTCCAGTTATTCAAAGGTACTGTGAGTTTTTTCATTAGCATTATTTTGAAAAGCCCAAAAGGTATAAATTCAGAAGTACAAAGGCATTGGACAAAGTTACGAATACTGGCCTAAATGTCTGGCATATGTGCATGACTGTATGTTTGTGCTTATTTGCAAAACCCTTCACTGGTATGTGTTAATATGGCAGATGGATTTCGAAAGCCCCTATCACTTGTATTTGATCAGAATATTGCAGAGAAATGGAGAATATTTGAGCAATACTATGACATTTTTATACAAGCAGCTTATGCACATAGAGATGCATGCACCAGGGCATTCATTTTGATAGACCTAGCTGGGTCAGAAGCCATAAAAAGAGAGTGTTCATTTGTGTATGCACCTGCAGTATAAGAAGGAGAAGGTGAAAACTGCCATATTCTGGTACAGGCTGAATCAAGAGAAGACTCAGAGTGTTTGAAGCTCAAGTTCAGAGAAATGTGTAACCCCCAGACAAATATTACATTGGAGAGGCATTTGTTTTATATGAGAAATCAGAAACTATGGGAAACATTTGCAGCTTATATAACTGACCTGAGAAACAAAGCTAAAACTTGTTGGTTTGGTGACTTAAAAGATGAGTTGCTAAAGGACAGGCTTGTGTGTAGTATTAACAGTGCTGCTGCAAGAAAGATTTTACTTTGTTCGAATGACAATAAAACACTCAATATTTATTAAAACAAAAAACAAAACAAAAAAAAAAAAGACAGTGATTTAATGTTGAGCCAAGCCATAGAGATTTGCCAAATCTATAAGGTGACAGAAAGCACACAAGTATGCTTGTGAATGACAAGAGGATGGCTTCAGTTGACTCCAGAGCAAAGGTAGATAGTATACAACATGTTACATGTGGCAGACAGAAGTAGGCCAAAGCACATGGCAGCTACAAGGTTCCAGGGAAGACGTAGCTTTTCAGTAAGTTCTAAGAAAGAAGCATGCTCCAGTTCAGTGCAGTACAGGCATGAGTCAGCAAAACCCAAGTCCAGCTTTATTGTTAACTGTTGCAATTTTGGTGCAAATCATGAGTCTTAAAGAGAGAAGTGCTTAGCATTTGGTCAGCAGTGCTACAAATGTAAAAAAATGGAACCACTTCCAAAAGTTTTGTAAATCAAGTAAGCCTCACACAGTTGTAAAGAAAGATCACACAAATAAGCAAGTTGATCAAGTAGAGCTGAACCAGATGCCTTTCTATGTAGATGGTGTATCAGTGCTTGATGAAAGAGTTGACACAGTGAATTTATTAACAAGAAGCAAAGTGTTTTGTACTGTCTGGATTAATGGAAGATCCACAGAGCTTAAAGTAGACATAGGTTCAAAGTGTAATGTTATATCAGCAGACACATTTGCTAAAGTGAGAACTAATGAACAACTCAATGTAGCCAGCAGTGCGGGACTTGTTGCTTATGGAGGTGAAGAAATTCAAACCAAAGGTTTAGTGATGCTTTCATGTTATTTGGCTGAGAACTGTTACAACTTGTTATTCTATTTAGTCCGAAGACCTGTGCAATCTTTATTGGGTCTCAAAAATGGTTTAAGAATGAATCTGCTTTCTTTTGCTAAAGAAGTCCATCATGTAAGTGCATTTCCAGGTTCTAATTTTTCTGAAGCTATTTTCTCAGAGTATGCTGATGTTTTCGATGACACGTTAGGCAAACTTCCAGTTGTGTATTCCATGAAGTTAGACTTCAAGGTCGCTCCTTTAGTCAAACAAGCAAGAAGATTTCTGATAGCTATGCAGGACAAAGTTTTAAGACTCAGTTGGATAAAATGGTGCAGTTAGGTGTGATTTGTCCAGTCACAGAACCAACTGAATGGGTGTCGTCCATGGTAGCAGCTCACAAAAAAGGCTCAGACGAAATCAGAATATGCATTGATCGAAGAAATTTGAACAAAGCATTAAAGAGACCGTATCATCCAATGTACACAATTGAAGAGGTCGCAGCCTTAATACTGAATGCCACTGTTTTCCCTGTCTTGGATGCAAAGATTTCATTTTAGCAAGTGATTCTTGATCTCAAATCTTCATTTCTAACTACTTTTGGTACTCAGTTTGGCAGATGCAGATTCCTAAGGATGCCATTTGGTATAAATTCTGCAAGTGAAGTCTTTCAGCGTGCAATGGAGCAAATTTTTTCGGGTTATCCTTGTGCCATAATAGTAGATGATTTATTGGTTAGAGCCAATGGTGAAGCAGAGCATGACAGAAATCTCAAGTTCTAGACAGAGCATGTGAAGTAAACTTGAAGCTCAATCCTCTGAAGTGCAAATACAGACTTCCAGAAGTTACATACATAGGTCATTTGTTCACGAGTACAGGCTTGAGACCAGACCTGTATTCTTGAGATGTCAGCACCAGATAATGTATAAGCTCTACAATGTTTTCTAGGCATCGTCAACTATTTAGGCAAATTTATACCAGACTTCAGTGAGTTGACAGCACCTTTAAGAGAGCTAATGTGCAAAAATGTTGCATGGTCATGGTTGGAATAGGACCAGAAGGCATTTGAAGACCTTAAGCTGAAAATTGCCACCCCCACCTACCTTAAGATACTATGATGTAAACAAACCAGTTAATCTTTCCTGTGATCCTTCAAAATTTGGTCTTGGTGCAGTTATACTTCACGAGGGCAGACCAGTAGCCTATGCATCTAGAACACTAACACAAACTGAGATGCAGTATGTTCAGATTGAGAAGGAGCTTTTGGCAATAGTATTTGCATGTTCCAAATTTCATGATTATATTTATGGTCAAGCTGTTCAGACTGAAACTGATCACCAACCTCTAGTTACTATTCTAAAGAAGCCTATGCATTCCACCCCAGTGAGCCTACAAAGAATGATGTTCATATTGGAAAAGTACAATTTCAAAATGGTCTACATGAAAGGCAAATTGCTCTATCTGGCTGATACCTTATCCAGATCACCCAGAAATATGACAGAACAGCTTCATGAAGAGAATTGTGACTTTGATGTGATGACAGTACATCATTTTTCTACCACTAGACTTGATGAGTTGAGAGATCATACTCAGGCTGATCCAATTTTGCAGAAGCTCAATCACTGCATTCATTTTGGATGGCCGTCAAAGCAATCTAGTGTACCACCTGAAGTGCAAACCTATTTTCCTTACAGAGATGAATTGTTGATGGAAGATGGCATTATTTTCAAAGGTCCTAAAATTATTTTCTTGCTTCCTTACACCACAAATATATTCAGATTTTGCATCATGGTCACCCAGGATCTGCATCCACTAAGTGAAGAGCGAGAGAATTCGTATTTTGACCTTCATTACCAAAAGACATTGAGAAAGTACTTTCTTCTTGTTCAGTATGCAATGGTTCTAGACCGCGTTTGCAAAGAGAACCACTTTAGCTAAGTCCAGTTCCTGAACAACTTGGTCAACAGTAGCCATTGATATATTCGAGTGGGACAATCAGCACTACTTGGTTTTGGTCCACTCTTATTTGAATTGATTTGAGATTGATCTACTACCTAACCTAACACTCACTGCTGTTATTACTAAGTTGGAACATAATTTCTCAGTTCATGGTAGTCCACATAAAGTTCTTTCTGACAATGGTACTCAATTTACTAGCCAGTTGTTTCAGAAATTTGCAAAAGAATGGGACTATGTACATGCCACTAGTAGTCCTGAATATCCTCAGTCAAATGTTCTAGCTGAATGTGCAGTACAGAGTGCAAAGCAATTACTTGAAAGGTCAAAGGGTGACATTACAGATGTGTTCTTGAATTTGCTTAATCTCAGAAACATATTCTTGGCTCACCTGCTCAGAGACTACTTTCCAGGCAAACTAGAACTACGCTACCCATTACTTCCAATTTATTTAAGCCCAAACCCAAGAACAATAAAACCATCAAGGCTCAAGAAGCATAATATCCAGAAATCTAGTTACGACAAATTGAGCAGATTACTTCATCTGTTGAGGGAAGGAGAAACGGTACAAATCTAGGCAATGAAAGGTTTTGATTGATGTGGACAGATTACAGGCATCTGTGCTGAGCCAAGATCCTACATGGTAGACTCTGAGGATGTGGAATATAGGAGGAACCATAGACATATTCTTCCTGTGCCAGAATCATGATCACCATCACAACATTGTTTCTGTGATGCAAACTTCAAATCTAAGAGTGAATCAGACACTGTTTCCATACTAGAATGTGTTCAAAATTCTGATTCCATTCCAGAAAATGTTCCAAACATTCCATAGGTCAAACATTTTGCAGAGCCAGTTCTAGTTGCTAAATCCAATTCCCAGTTTTATGTCACACAATAAAGCCTAGTGTGAAATAGTGGACTTGATTTTGTGTATATATTTATTTATTTACATTTGTTGACCAGGAGTGTCCGACTGCACGTGGGTCCATTTTCAGCGAAGGCCCGGGGAGAAAAGCTCCACAGTTAAAATAAACAGACAGTAATTGCATTGGATTACATTCCACGGTGGTACAGTGGTAGCGGTGTTACCTCACAGCAAGAGGTTCTCCCGTTTGATTCTCAGTTTGGCTTGGGAGTGCCTTCTGTGCGGAGTCTGCATGTCCTCCCCGCAGTTGGGTAGCGTTCGAAAGACATGCGTGCATAAATGGGCGTGCCTTCGTTGAAGGTTGGGCATCAAGCTGGCACCGCAGCATTTCGTAAAAATCTACTGCCAATCATTAGCAGACTGGAGTTCCGCTGTGGCGACCCCTTACCAGGAAAAAGCCGAAAGACAAACAACAACAACAGTTACATTGGATTACATAGCAATTAACAATTTGATCAACATAGCAATTAATTACAAACATATTTACAGATGAAGAACATAGTACATCAGTAGACAACTAGAATCTTTATCTGCGAAGTACATAACAGACATTAACAAATGTTACAATAAGAAGTGCCTGCTGTATAACAAGTACTAGGCTTATGAGCATCTGAGCTTGCTATAATCAAGGTAGTTAGTGGGGTGGAAAGAAAGGTAGTGGTTGGATGGGGTGGGTGATATTAGAGTAGGAGTTGCAAGGGCATAGCCAGCATGTTTTTAGGTGTGCTTTTAGTAAAGTTTTGAAGTGGGTGCATGATGGTATGGAGGTAATTGTGGGTGGAAGGGAGTTCCATAATTTGGCTATGGTGCAAGAGAATAGTGCTTCACCAGCAGAGTTATTGGCTTTAGTGATCTGCAAGTGATTTTTGTTGCTGGATCTTAGTGGTCTGGTGGTGCGATAGGGTTGGAATAGATTCTGGAGGGATGGGACATTTAGTGGATGGTTTACTAGTTTGTGGGTGAGTGAGAGTTGATACCATTGAAGGAGGTGAGGGAGTTCAAGCCAGCCCAGTTCAGCAAGTGAGAGACAGTGGTGACTATGGTAGGATGCCCCTGTGGCGAATTTGGCAATTTTGTTGTAGCAGGTCTCTAGCTTGTTTAGATCACATTGCCTTAGGTTGGTATATATTGGAGAAGCATAAAGTAGGGTGGAGATAAGGTGGGAATTTGCTATTGAAATCTTTGCTGCTTTGGTGAGAAGATGCTTATTTCTGTATAACGCTCCTAGTTTTTTGTGGACTTTTTTTATGGTCATGGATATGTGAATGTTAAATTTTAGTTCATTGTCTATTTCCACTCCTAGTAATTTGGTGTGTTCAGTTGGGTATATAGTGGTGTTGTCTTTTGCTGTGATGTTAAAGTGAGAGTTGTTTTGAGTATGTTTGGTGGGTTGGAAGATGAGTAGTTTAGTTTTGTTTGGGTTGGGTATTAATTGGGCATCGGATAACCAAGTTTCAACAGAGGAAAATGCTTCCTGTGTGACTTTTTGCAGTTTGGGTAGGGACTGGGCTGAGCAGATGATGGTTGAGTCATCTGCGTATTGTATGAGTGTGCCATGTTTGGTGGCAGAGACTACATTATTGGTGAAAACAGAAAAGAGTAGGGGTCCAAGGATGGATCCTTGGGAAACCCCTATGGAGACAGGTAGTTAGGGTGATATGTCATTCTGCCATACAATGGATTGTTGGCGGTCAGACAGGTAACTCTGAAACCAGTTGGTGACTGATTGAGAGAAGAATAGGTTATTGAGGACAGCGATGAGTTGTTTGTGTGGGACCATGTCAAATGCTTTAGATAGATCTAGGAAAGTAGCAGAGGAGAGATAGCCATTGTTTTTATGCTGAAGGATAGTGTTAGTAAAGGAGAGTAAGGTAGTGGTGGTGCTATGGTTTGGTCGAAAACCATGCTGAGTATTGGAAAGGAGGTTGTTAGTAAGGAGGTAGTCTGAGACCTGAGACTGTATGTATATCTCTAGTATTTTGGAGAGTGGAGAGAGAATAGCTATGGGGTGGTAATTGGTTAGTTCAGCGGAGGGTCCGCCTTTGTGGAGGGGAATTATATGTGATACTTTCCACAGTGTGGGAACGTAACTTTCTGACAGAGATCAGTTAATCAAGATGGACACTGGGTAGGCCAGAGCATCAGCTGCGATTTGTAGGTATTCACTTGGGAGGTTGTCTGCTGCTAATTTGGTGGGCTTAAGTTTAGTTAAGAGTTTTTTTTATGTTGGAGGTAGGTACAGGAGAAAAAGAGAAGGCAGTGGGGAGATTACTAGTTGAAGGTGTGGGTTGGAGGGGAGGGGGGTTGTGTTGTTTAGCTAGTGACAGTATGGTTTGGGTGAAGTGTGTGTTGAATGAGGTAGCAATATTTTTGGAGGAGTGAGGGATGTTAGGTGGAGGGATACTGACTTTACCTAGGTGGAGGATGAGTTTATGGAGGTCCAGAATTGTTTGGGATTGTATTGGGAGGAGTCTAGGGCAGACTGGTAGTATTGGAATTTGTCCTGTTTTGTTAGCTTTTTGACTCTGTTGCGTAGTTCTAGGAATTTCTGTCTAGTTGAGGGGGTTTTGCTTTTGCGCCAGTGCTCCCAGGCTTTATCCCTGTTTTTCATTTCTGACTTGTGGTTTTCTGTAGCCATGGGGAGGGTTGTGCTTTGGTTCTGGAAAGTCTTATGTGGGCATGGTAATTAAGAATGCTCAGGAAGGTAGTATTAAAAAATTCAACTGCGTCATCAAGACTGAGGTACTTTAGAGGATGCCAGTTACATTCTTTGAGGGATGAGATGAATGTGAGTGGGTTAAAGTTTAGTTTTTTACGTATCTGACGGTAGATGACAGGTTTAGCTTGGTATAGGCATTTTTTGAGTAGGAATGTTGGGGAGTGATCACTGAGGCTATCTGATAAGCAGCCTGTTATATATGACTGGGGGCTCTTACTGACTAGTATCCAATCCAGGGTAGTGTGCTTGCTGGAGTTTTTATTTATCCTGGTTGGCGACTGGACTAGTTGGGTGAAGCCATGAAGGTTTACATGATGGGTTGGATGGTTGCCAGAACAGGATTGCCAGTCAATATTGAAATCACCTAAAATTATAGTTTCTTGGGGGAGATGGTGGGTAGACCAGCTGAGGAGGTTTTCTAGTGGAGGGATGTTTTGGCCAGGTGGGAAGTAGCATCCAATTATGTTGATGGTTTTGTTTTGGTTTATTTTGAGGTTGGTATATGTTATTTCTTCATTGCCTATTTGTTGAACTGATGATTTTAAGATCTGAATGTTTAGATGCTGTTTAAATATTATAGCTACACCACCTCCTTTCTAGTTTAGCCGGTCTACTCTTAGTATGCCGTAACCGGTAGGGAGAATTTGCTCACTGGTAATGTGAGGTTTTAGCCAGGGTTCTGTCAGGATGACTATATCTGGGGAGTACAAGTCTATGGTGGCATGGAGTTCATGGACTTTGTTGGATATACTTCTAATATTTAGGCTTAGCAGAATGAAGTCCCTTGGCTTTCTATTGGCTGTGATATGGGAGAAGTTGTGGTTTCTAGTCTGATTATGAGGATTGGGGTTGGATATGGTAGGGCCAGGGTTGGGGTGGATGTCTCCACTTAGGGCTAGTTTTGATATGCATGAGGTTATTAGTTTTCTCAGTTTTTTAATGTGTTTGTTTATTAAGGAAACGTTATGATTGTGCTCTGTGGGTAATAGGTATAGTGGGAGGGTTACTATGTTAAGTTGCAGGGATGCTTTATGTTTGAGTAATATAGTTGGTAGAATATGTGTGGGGTGCATAGGGATGGTTCTTGAGTTGGTGGGAGAGGAGCTCAGTGAGGGTGAGACATGAGTGGTGGTGTGAGTAGTAGTACAGTGGTAGTGGTTGAGTGGGAGAATGATGGAGCTTTGGTAGAATGTAAGATATGCAAGGAGAATGCATGCAGTGAGCATAGGTAAGGCATGCTTGTACATGTCAGTTGAGGAGGTGTGATAGTAGTGGGAAGATGGAGGAGGTAGTGTTGGGTTAGCGCTGTGATTGGCTATTGGAAAGATGGGAGGGGTTTGTGAGTGTAATAAAGGTAGGACCACTGGTGGCGGGAGGGAATAGGGGGCAGGGTGGGGAGCGAAGCGGGTAGAGACCCTGTTAGTAGCTCTTATGAGGGGGCTGGAAACAATCAGGTAACAGAGTAAACTGATAAATGAACATACCATAGTGACAAAGGGTGGTTGTAGTTTATACATATTTACATCTATACATACACAGTTTGTATATATATATATATATATATATATATATATATATATATATATATATATATGTACTTAGTATTGTGTAATGCATGACAAAGAATTGCCTGTGATTTCTGCATGCTAAATAGACTCATAGCATCGTACGATCTATTTCTCAAAGTGGGAGGATGTAGATCACAGTGTAAGTGAAGTGTACTGTAGCTTTAAGAAGCATGTCAAGGCTGTACGTGCATGTTTAAATTCTAGACAAGTGCACTCCCTAGTGCCATTTTGTAAAAGCAGCTAGAATGAGTGCATGCATGATTGCAGTTGTTAGTTTCTATATAAGTTACTTAAGTTAAAGTCAGTAAACTTCTATAGTGATGTGTTTGTATAAAATAAAGCTGCTTGAAGAGAAACCATGAAGACACTTCTCTATTGGGTCCAAAGCAGGAGAGTGACAAGGAACATTTTTCGTTGGAGCCCTATTCCTTTCAGGGGCACTGAAACAGAACAAAGACACATGCATGATGAATTCTGTTATAGCTGATCTACACCCTAACAACCAAGATCTAAGACTGCAACAACATAATGCCATGAGTGCCTAATTGCTAAAAATATCTGACAAGAAATCTAAACTTCAGCTGTTGATTAGTTCCAGATCATATATACAATTTCTTGTAGCAATCTCATAAATTGTTGTTGTGACTACCTCACTCAACAGAACTTCATATTACACTGAAAATGGATGATTTTGCATTATTTAGGCCAACCCATAAAATAATAAGCCTCCGAACGTTAATAGTTCATGACAGTCTGCTGATAAGATGCTGCATAGTGTTGTACATTTTACAAATACAACTACATAATAATACACATCAGTTTGACAGAATGATCCCCAAAATGACTACCTCGTAAATTTTATCCCAAAATTCTGCATGGTTAAAGCGTTATCACTCTGCACAACAATCAGTTAGTTAAAACTGACAAGCTACTTTCGATTAAAATATATTACAGAACACATAATTATCAGACAGAAGCTACTAAATGTAAAATTCAGACTGAAAAAATACACATGCACATATATTATCACACAGCCATTCAGGTTTGTTGCCTCACAACACCCCTGGGCATGCTGTAATATGTGTACCCTGCACATCCTCTAATGCCTTATTACAAACTTACATTCCTCACTCTTAGGGAAGTCACCTTCCATCTTCATTTTTTGGAGCTTGCCAATTAACTAAAGCTAAAGCTATGTGATACATTTCATTATGGCTTTTATATCAGATCATTTTAAGGTGCATTTTAAGTATAATTATATTTTGACAATTTAAGTACATTGCTCACAAAGTTTCATTACGCTTTCACAAAAGATAGTAGGTCCAATCATAGTAAATGCCATTAGATCAAAGCTGAAATAAGAAAAAAATGGCTAAAAGATGTCAGTGGTAGAATAATATTCTAATTTATTCTTACTTCAGTAAACCACTTTAATCTTCAGACTTACAAGGCTTTCATTGAACTTTGTTAGGAATTCCTCCCCATGACCTATATCACTGACATTGTACAATTTTCTGTTGAAATGTATTTCTGCAGCTGATAACATAAAATCTCCTTTTTAAGGCATAGTAGTGTTATAAGATGAGCAGATAAAATATGTGGCAAAAAATATTAAAACCCTGATCTTATGCTGAATCTGTTTTACTTTGCTATTTTCAATATATTGACGGAAATCATATAATTATCATTTTTCAGAATATTTTTCAAATATGCCAATGCAGCCATTATCAGTTTTTCATCCAAATCCCAAATCTTTTCTCTTCATATTTTAGCATAAAATGAAAGTTTATGGTTTCTGTGAAAAAAAACAGCATGTTAAGCAATTTGCAGTCATGCTAAGTAATCTGGTCCCTCTGGTGGTGCTCATGAAAAAAATGAAAATCTGAAACTAACATATTCAAAATCCCAGTGCTTATGCAGATACTAAATGGCATCTGAAAAATCAAGACCCTAATTTGATTCCATTTTCTATTGTCTAATCTTTGATTTTCAGCATTTAAGTTCTTGTAGACAGCACAGTGTCTTTCACAACTGGAAGCAAGCCAGTAATGCTTTTTGAATCTCTGGAAAGTATAATTTTACATTCACGTTTTAAACAATGTGTGAAAACAGCAACAAACATTATTTTCAGTTAAGGATCTTAAGTGCACTAGAGTCAAAACATGACATTAAAGCATTGAAAAAATAAATACGAGATTGAATTGCCTTTCTAATGCAGTTTCATTATTTAGTTGAGTCTTAAAGTCTTCACTTAGTAATTAAATAAATTTTCTTCTTCACAGCTGTTAATTGCGGAAAAAATGATGCATTTCTGTGAGACTGTACTAAATGAGATCATATTTTTCAGAACCAAAACTGGAAAGTCATGAATAGGCTGTCTCCATTTCCTTAATATACATTCCCCTTTCTTCCCTGCCTGCAGTACCAACATGTGTATGCTATGGTTTAAGACAGCATTCAGGAAACAAATTCCCAGGTTCCCTTAGACAACATGTTCTGTTTTTACCAGTGATCACTTCATGCATACACAATAATTCTGTTCACTGCAAATCATATGCTACTGGGTAGCCATACAAACTGTGCCTCTGTCCACTATTTGCCTTCCTAGTGGTACAGGCATGGAGGTTTGGAAGGTGACTATCTCAGCTAGTCAGAGTTCTTTTGTGACTCAAGCTATGACCCAGAAGTGACCACATAGTTGCATTTGTTGTTTAACCTCCATAGTAGGCCTAGGAGTGGGAAGACCCCACTGTACTGAAGCACCTTTAGTGAGGGGAACACTGAGAGGAAGGATCTGGTGAATGTAGAAAGGGCAGCAAAATCTCAGTATCAAAGTATTAATGGACTCAGCCAGGCGTGAGTGAAGTTAAGTTACAAAGTATTCTTTAGTGTAGCTGCAAGATTTTAACAGTGTTACTAGAACATCAAGACTGTAGATCTGATAGCAGAGATCATTACAGAAATAAGATAGGATTGAGGTATCTCCAATGCAGATGGGTGAATCTGTGATAATGAGGTCACAAAGTATAACTGTACTACATCAAAGTCCAAACATATACATTTTTAGTGCCATATGGCACTGAACATCATTTATGTTCTGGTGTCCCATGGTCAGTCATTTGACTGTGTACCCTGAAATGTTGTGAGAAGTGATACAGCAGTAGGGGACCTCAGTTTCCTGCTACATGCCATCTTCCCACATTCTCACTGTTAGGAAAAATGTGTCTGAGGTGGTTAAAATACTCCAGCAATGCTGTAACTTTTGTCTCCTTCTGTTCATGATATTCATAGACAGGATATCAAGGCACAGCAAATATTTAGATAACATCAGGTTTGGGATGTGATTACTGCATCTTTGTAGTTTGTTGATGTCCTCATAACTTCAAATGACATTGGAACTCTGGTATGTAATATAATAGTGCACATCTGAGCATAAAGCACCTTCATATCATAGATCAAGTTTCACTCCAGTAAAAGAGTGGCTTCATTTCAAGGGTTAAGAGGAAGAACCTGTCTCAAGTGTCAGAGGTTAACTACTATGGGGCCTTAGATCAGGAGAAGAAAGTGGATACAGTTGTGGCAATGCTTCAGGTATCATAACAGACAGTGATGGCAAAATGAGACGGAGTTATATGATGAAGCTCTCAATCACCTTGGTCATAAGAATCTTATACAACAGCTGCGTTTATGCTGCCTTTGAGGGCACACCAAATCAATCAAAGTATCTCTTTCTCTTTCTCACTGTATACACACATACATACATACATACACACCCATGTATATATATATATATATATATATATATATATATATATATATATATATATATATATATCAGTGGTGGCTGGTGACTTCAAATTAAAGGGGGACTGCAGGAGACAGCTGAATGGGTGGGGCCAATGGGAATGGGGTGTGTCCAACTAGAAAGGGGTGGAGCTATGTTCAAAACCACAACAACTGGAAATTTAATTAAATACACTGCCCTGGGTACCAAACCATCATTACCAGAGTCCAATCAAGACAAAATAAAGTGTAGAAGAAAAACTATTTCAATACATTGGCTACATGACAACTTACTTAATATCTAGATGGAAACACAAAGGTTGTGAGGCATGAAAAATAAATTACTTTTTAAATACATTACTGGAATGCCATTCAAAATCAAGTATAAAAAAACAAGCATCCCTCAACTCAAGCCACTTCTCCTTGCACTGCAGTTCTAATTATAATTCATGTTCAGCTTTATAAAATTACCAAGTAACATGCTGAAAGTAGCAATCTCTGTGATACCCCCACTTGTAAAAATGTTTCTTATCCAAAAAAGACCTGCTGCCTGACAACAACTATCTACTTGTTTCATGGGGAAGACATGATCAAAGTAAGAAATGAAGAGCAAATAAGAAACAAGCTCAAGATAAATTGCTTAAAGGATTACTGCACATGTTATGGACCACACATGATAGATTGGCATTCTGTTTAGTTTATGGGTAAAGCCTGCAAAGATGACTGCAAGTCTCCAACAAATGTAATGCGCTTCTGAAAATACTGTAATCCTGTCCTTTATTACAAATACTGTCATATGCATTTCAATACCTAAGGCTTATATGTTATCTAGTTATGTAAATATTCTCTGCATGGCAACAACGAAAAGGCTTTCAATGTTGGTAATTCTTTAACAATATGCTTATTAAAGATTACTTGCATTTTACAATCTCTGACAAGCTTACCTGATGGTCATTAAAGCACTGCTACTTAAACACAGAGCAAAAGGGCACTGCGACAGTATGCATTTTCTAAATAATAAGAAGCATAAATCAACAGTATAAAAATATGACAGAAAACCAAAACATTCTGAAAAATCAAGGGCAGATGAAAAGCCATGGTCATACTTGTGGTCTACCTTGGATGGGGGAATACTCTGCACACTTAACTTCATAACTGCTCCTTGCCTTGCTTGGACACATCCAGAGCCACTACAATGGGGAGTGGGGTGCAACAAGTATGTCACAATCTGAAATGTCTCTGGCTGACGGTGATGGCTCTGACACTCATACCTCTCAACCTCAGAGCAAGAAATCTGGACAAATCCATACACAGAAGCGGGACACAGGCCCAAAAATTAGGACAATTTTTAAATATTGCTCTTATAAACTTAGAAGGATAATAGAATAGCAGTAGGTCTTGCATTAGTATGAATTTTCTGAAGGGTTTGAAATATGAAACTCAAATGTCTGCCATTATTTTCTAACTTCAATCTTTAATGATTTGCCACTAATTTGCCAGAAAACCACAATTTTATGAAAAACAGACCAAAAATGTGATGCAAAAATATAAAAGTGACACACAATACAGCTGGAAACCTGTCAAAGAAGGGACACCTTTTTAATTAGTACTGTTAACTTGAGCAGCTGACAAAATAAGAGTATCAACATGCATTTCTGAAATAAAATCAAACTATAACTCTGATCATTACAGTTATTTATAATTGTAAACCCTCCACGTTTTCTTCCAAAATTGCCTTTTTGCAGAGGGATTATTAGGGGGAGAGCAACATTTTCAGCCAAATTTTGTGACGGATGAGAGGTTTAGATATTCCTAATTCTATGAAGCGATTTATTTGCACATACTCTCAACTTCTTAAAGCAGGAAATCTGGACAAGGCCAAATATATTGAGGAACATACAAACAGTTCTAAAAATTGCTCTTCTATAAACTTAATAGTTGATAAAATAACAGGTCTTGCCTTAGCATGCATTTTTCTGAAGGTTATGACATCTGAAACTCAATATCTGTCATTATGTAGTGACTTCATTCCTAAATGATTTGCCAGAAAACCACAAATTTTATGAGGAACAAACCAAAAATAAGAAGTAAAAATCTATTCATTCTGCAAAAATCTGGACAGTTGAGAGGTATAGTTCAGCCGGGGGTTGTCTGAGTTTGCTGCCCTTCCCCACTCACAAAATCATGGTTGAATGGAGCCTCCCCCCTGCAAACATTCCAATGTCCCATTCCTTGGTTATTTCGCCCCATTTACCATAAACACTGTAATGTGCATACTGCTTTACTTCTGCGATGATTTGGATTTCATTTGAAAGTTTTATTTTGCATTTTACAGCACAAATCCTAATAGATATCTGCTAAACAAAGCAATGCAGTCTCACAATGAAAATAGGCTTAGCATTAAAACTTCTCTGCCCTTGAAACTCACATTCATTGAAACAGCATTGAAACCCACATTCAAAGAAAATACATTTTACCAGTGGCAGATAAAGATTAACTTTGGGTTGTTTTCAAATTATAGGCCCCTTGAACACGAAACATACACATGCTCTTTGATACACCTTCCTGATTGTATTAAATTATATCCCTTGTGCAATACAGAACAGTTGTTAGGCGGCATTTTAAATTTATTGTTTTGAACATTTTTCCAGTAAACAATGAAACAAAATAAATGCACTAATAATGACAAAACTGTCCAATTCAGAACATTTCCATCATAAAAGTCTACACAAACTTCTACAGTCCACCAGTATCAGTAAATATGCACAATCTCTGAAGAAGTAAAAGCCATCTCAATAATTCCACATTAAAGAAATCTGCAACTAATGAAGAGGTTGCTGCTAGCAAACAACTTTATATCAAAAACAAGATATCAATGAACCCCAACAGTCACCAAACACAAAAAAGAGATGGTTCAACGATGTAAAAAATGTCACGTCCCAACAGTAATATTCAACAAATTCACTTTATTCCAAGTTGAGTGCTTTCATCTACAACCAGTAGATTTCATCACAACAAATACTCATTTCATATCAGTCATTTAAATAAGATCTATCATCCAATCAAAATGGAAGCCATCCTAAATTACTAAAACCATGTACTACATATTTAAAGAACAAACACATAAAATACATCAAGTTCATACTAAAACTCTAAATGCAATTCCATGGGATACATCCATAAAAACTAATGCAAGTAATACTATTACCTAATGCAATATAGTGCAATAACATAAGTTGCATAAATCTGATATAGGTGTGATTGTCCAGTATGTTTAAAAAATAACATTGTTAAAAAAATTGTTTAAAACTACATTCAGTATACCAAATAATATAGATAGTGATATAGAAATATTAATACCTATACAGATTAAACCTGTAATAAGGGTTTGGTAGGGATACAATCATTTAGTCCTGGGGGGTTAGCAGCATTCAATAAAATTTGCCACCTAACCTCTTTCTCCCCCAGTTTAGCCTTGATATTTCCCCCTCTAGGATTAGTCGTAACAACATCTAAAATAGCAAATCTGAAAGAGTTACAACTACTACTGGTTTCCAAATGTCTATATAATGCATTGTTCTTATCCTTCTTTTTTATACAGTATAAATGGTCATATATATGGTTCCTGAATCTTCTATCAGTTTTTCCCACATAGAAACTAGGACATTTTGTACATTTCCCTAAATATATAACGTGTTGGGTCTGACAATTCCCTCTCTTGAATCTAACTCTAGTTTTGTTAAAATTTCCCAATATAATGGATTTTTCTTCCATAATATTGTAACATTGATTACAGTGTCCGCACTTACCAGTGCCATCCATCATGTCCTTGTTTTTATTCTCCTTACTTGTTGTCCTAGTTTCTATCATTCTTTTTACATTAGCCCATCATGTAAACAAAACTAGGTGCATTTCCAAGCTTGTTATGTACCCCTTCATCACTTCTTAAGATGTTCCAGTTGTTATAAATAATATTTTTAACTTCCCCCACATAGGGATTGAATTCTAAAATGCAGGCTCGATTAAATCCCATGCTATTATCAAGATCCTTGACTTTGTTGTTGTGGGTAGTAGAATCATTACCCAGGAGTGGTATATACTTCTTCCCCCATTCTCTTTTTACATAATTAGCTATATCCAATATTAGATTATCAGAATATCCTCTCTTCCTGCACATCTCACCAATGTTGTTAATTTCTTCTACCATTACAGAATATACCGTGGTCATTCGTGCCACTCTAATACACTGCCCTTTTAGTATACTTCTCTTCTGGGAGTGGGGATGGTTGCTGGTAAATTCCAAATATGAGTTACAAAATGTCTCCTTCCGGTATATTTTTGACAGGAACCTATGACCATATAATATATCGTCCAAAAATCGGACGTATGTTATCAATCCAGTTGGTACCCAGAATATATTCTTCCTCCCAATCAAGTAGAACTAAGTTACAGTAAATGGGGGCACAGTACGCCTTGTGATTGTTTATAATATTCTCCTTCAAAATAGATGTAATTGTTGTCCAGTACTAAATTCATAAATTTCGATATTAAATCAGTTCTGTCCCGGTCCATATGAGCATGTTTAGTAATACTGTTAGTAAATCTCCTGATACCCTCAGCCTTTGGTATACAGGAGAATAAATCTATAACATCTATAGTTAAAAACATTAAGTTGTCCTTCCATAGTTCAGACTTGATTCTACCTAAAAAGTCCCAAGAGTCTTTGACTAAATGTGTAACTCCTTGGCAAATTGTTTTTAACCATCTATCAATGGCCTTTCCGAAAGGAAAGGTCTTACTTTTATTATTTGCTATCGGTGCGAGACTGAAATGCAATTTGCCCATGAAAACATATTCTATGACTGTTGGCCAAGTTGGTAGTTCCAACAATCAAGGAAATAGCCATACGAACTATGGGGTGAAACCTACTGAAAACGGTAACAAGCAGCAGTATAATTTAGACAATGTTTTAACACATCAATTTGACTTTCACAATATTAATGTTGAGAATAGTAACCGTTCTAATGAAGCTAATTTGGAGCATGGAACTTTAAAAGAACTTATTTACAGTTTTGGTAAAAAGCTTGACAATATTAAAGCTTTACAAATGGACAATTTGTATTTACGGAAGTATTTAGACAGTCATATCATACCTATGCGGTTGCGTTTTTTCAAACAACCCATGGGGATTGAAATGAATGATAACAATATTAAGGAATGCAATAAGATGTTTGACAAGTTTGGCATGCAGTTTATGGAATTTAGCACAACTTGTAATGACAGTAAAATGAGTAGGTTGCTAAAAGAAGTGGAAGAGTTAAATGAACCTATTAGAAATGATTTAATTTATGCTCCGTGCGAGACTTTACATAAGAAGCAATTTGACTATGCAGAAATGAACAGCAAGAAAATGTTTGATAGGAAATGTAAGAATTTTTTAAGGGACTTAAAACAATATGAAAGTAATACAGCATATAAGTGGAATAAAGAAAAAGACAAGCCCAGTGGGGGGTATCTACCAGAATAAGCAAAAAATGAGGGGCAAGAACAATGAAGGTTATTGGCAGTCCCATCAAAATTATAGTAATGGAAGGAATTTTTTAAGACAGCAGCAGGAGTGGAAAATGGACTACAAGGGAGGAACTCGGACATGGAGACATCGGGAATGGGGGAATCGCACCCTGTAGATATTAAGGTGGATAGCACACCCACTGATACAGTTAGGGAACAGGAGATCATTACAAAACAGGGAGTGATACACAGTATGGGAGATTTTAATATTTATAATTACACACAATATCAGGTTTAAGTTGAACATTTTAAGCTTTTTACTAGAGGTATGAAATACATACCTATGAGAAGGTTTAACCTTGTGGACAGCATAGTAGAATTTAAATTATATTTGAGAAAATTGAACTTGGGTTTGTTTTTTCAGAATCAGAATAATAAGGGGTATAACAATGTATTGAGAAAGAAAAGTGATTTTACCCCTCCTATGCACAACACTTTAGTAGCCTTTGAAAAAGTAGTGACTAATGAAATGTATGAGTTACAGAACAAAACTAAAAATTATAGGTCTAGAAACAATTGGAGCCGTGATGAACAAAAAGCACTATGGGATATATGTGATTCTCAGAACATTCATATCATATGAAATTTTGAATAATATGGATAAATACAAAATTTCATCCATCAATCAAATTAATATTGCCTTGATAGATGGTTAAAACCCATCATTTAGTCAAAGAGTTAAGTATATCAAATGAATCAATTAACTAATGAAACCAGTGAAATCAATTGAAATGTAGGTTTTCAAAAGTAGATGATCAAATTAAAATAAAATACGATGGTTTCATTCAATGCTGGTTAAAGCTGTAGCGCTATAAGTAACTAAAACATTTACTAGCAGTCATACTGATAAATAAGCAACAACATGGAAAAAAATGTTATATTATATATTAAACATCATCAACAAATAATACTAATGTATTCATATAATATAATTCAATACTACAATATCCATACATAAATAGGTAAACAAGTAAATAAATAAATAAATAGGTCCATATCCAGATATTTATAAATAAATAAATAAATAAATAGATAAGTAAATCCACATTATTAATAAATTCATGCTACATATATAATTATCAATAAAATATATGTCTTATGTGTTCATGAATTAATTATATAAATTGAGTAGTCATGTCAATATCTAAATATTGTATAAAATTTATAATGTAGATATATATATGTATATATGTCAATATAATGTGATGTTAGTTAGTATGTATAGATATGTGAATGAACAAATATAAAATAGATATATAAATATAGTAAAATATAAATAATTTGTGTATCCTATTTTAATGCAAGTGTCATCTCCTATTTCTAAGCACTGGTTTGATGGATACATATTGGTTGATGCCTGGGTATTGGTGTGCTCTAAGTTTAAAAATCCACTGTAATTCTCTAGTTTCTAATAAATTCACATAAGAGATTCACAGAGATTAGAAATAGGTGACATAGATTGTTACGTCCGATTTTTGGACGATATATTTATATTGTGGAATGGACTGGTGGAACTTAGAACTCAATTTGTAGACTATTTAAATAGTACCAATTCATATTTAAAATTTGCACATAATTATAATATGAATGGTATCAACTATCTGGATACATACATACATATATAGTGATGGTCATAGGTTCCAGTCAAAAATATACCGGAAGGAGACATTTTGTAACTCATATTTGGAATTTACCAGCAACCATCCCCTCTCCCAGAAGAGAAGTATACTAAAAGGGCGGTGTATTAGAGCGGCACGAATGACCACGGTATATTCTGTAATGGTAGAAGAAATTAACAACATTGGTGAGATGTTCAGGAAGAGAGGATATTCTGATAATCTAATATTGGATATAGCCAATTATATACAAAGAGAATGCGGGAAGAAGTATATACCACTCCTGGGTAATGATTCTACTACCCACAACAACAAAGTCAAGGATCTTGATAATAACATGGGATTTAATCAAGCCTGTATTTTAGAATTCAATCCCTATGTGGGGAAGTTAAAAATATTATTTATAACAACTGGAACATCTTAAGAAGTGATGAAGGGGTACATAACAAGCTTGGAGATGCACTTAGTTTTGTTTACAAGACAGGGGCTAATGTAAAAAGAATGGTAGAAACTAGGACTACAGGTAAGGAGAATAAAAACAAGGACATGATGGACGGCACTGGTAAGTGCGGACACTGTAATCAATGTTACAACATTATGGAAGAAAAAATCCATTATATTGGGAAATTTTAACAAAACTAGAGTTAGATTCAAGGGAGGGAATTGTCAGACCCAACAAGTTATATATTTAGGGAAATGTACAAAATGTCCTAGTTTCTATGTGGAAAAAACTGATAGAAGATTCAGGAACCATATATATGACCATTTATACTGTATAAAAAAGA
This sequence comes from Protopterus annectens, assembly GCF_019279795.1. Classification (NCBI taxonomy): domain Eukaryota; kingdom Metazoa; phylum Chordata; order Ceratodontiformes; family Protopteridae; genus Protopterus; species Protopterus annectens. Next base: position 10,521,804 of record NC_056730.1, read on the forward strand.
AGGATAAGAACAATGCATTATATAGACATTTGTCAACCAGTAGTAGTTGTAACTCTTTAAGATTTGCTATTTTAGATGTTGTTACAACTAATCCTAGAGGGGGAAATATCAAGGCTAAACTGGGGGAGAAAGAGGTTAGGTGGCAAATGTTATTGAATGCTGCTAACCCCCAGGACTAAATGATTGTATCCCTACCAAACCCTTATTACAGGTTTAATCTGTATAGGTATTAATATTTCTATATCACTATCTTTATTATTTGGTATACTGAATGTATTTTTAAACAATTTTTTTATCAATGTTATTTTTTAAACATAACTGGTCAATCACGCCTATATTAGATTTATGCAACCTATGTTATTGCACTATATTGCATTAGGTAGTAGTATTACTCGTATTAGTTTTTATGGATGTATCCCACGGAATTGCATTTAGCGTTTTAGTATGAACGTGATGTATTTTATGTGTTGGCTCTTTAAATATGTAGTACATGGTTTTAGTAATTTATGTTGGCTTCCATTTTGATTGGATGATAGATCTTATTTAAATGATTGATATGAAATGAATATTTGTTCTGATGAAATCTATGGGTTGTAGATGAAAGCGCTCAACTTGGAATAAAGTGAATTTGTTGAATATTACTGTTGGGACGTGACACTTTTTACATCATTGAACCATTTCTTTTTTGTGTTTGGAAACAACTTTATATGTCATTGTTTCATCTACAAATAAAGTGCCTGTTGCCCTTGAGGAATAAATTGCTTATGTTGCATTAAAAACATGATAAGCTAGTAATATCGCAATAGGGAATGGATGGCAAACTAATAACAGGTTTATAGTTACTAGGTATCTTCGCCAAAAAGGACTGCAGCATCCACCCCCTTTACAAGGCAGTACAGTATCAGCAATGTATCTATCTACTGTGGGAGTAGAACCCACACCCTTCTGCATCAAAAGCAAGTACACTATTTGTTGTGCTACTAACAATGCAAGCAGCCTCACCATAAGCAGCATTAAACTTTTGTTCCCCTGCAGATTTCAGCTCTTGTAAAATCTACTCTATACTCAGCTGTATCTCTGAACTTTGCAGCAGAAGAAATCTGGAAAAAGCCAACATTTATTGGGGGGACAAAAGCCCATTAACCAGGGACACATTTTAAACATTGCTTGTATAATGTTGGAATGTTGCTAGAACAAAATGCTGTGTTACCACCATGCATTCCACTGCCAAGTCTTGAACCCAGGGGGCCCTGTGCAAAACAGTTAGAGCAACATACCACTATGCCAAATCAGCTGTTTTGTGAAAGAGTGGAAGACTGAAACTTAAATGGCTACCATTTAGTGAATTAAATTCTCACCATAGCTCTCAATCTCATAGCAAAAAACACGTCGTGGACAAAGCCAGTAATGGGGGAATATAGCCTCCAAACATATTCAGTGAATTCAGTTCTCACCATAGCTCTCAACCTTAGCACAAAAAACCTGGACAAAGCCAATAATGGGGAAATACAGTCCCACAAATAGGGGCAAATTTCAAATATCCATGTTATAAACTTAGAAAATTGGTGGAATAAAAGGTCCTGTGTTACCATGGACTTTCTGAAGAAAATGAAGTTTGAAATTCAAATGCCTGTTATTTTTATTTAACATTTGTTAACCAGGAAAGTCTGGCTTGGAACAAAAGCCAATTTTCAGCAGAGCAGGGACAAACACTCCAGACACATGTCTTTGTAAGATGGGAGAACATGCAGACTCCACACAAAAGGCACCACAGCCAAGAATCAAACCAGAGAACCTGTAGCTGTTAGGCAACAATGCTACAAGTGCACCACTGCACTACTGGCTTACTTTGCAAGTTAAAACAAGCATACAGAAACCACAAATTTTATGAGGAACAGAACAAATATGAGGCAAAAATCTGCAAACTTTTTACAAATGGTGGTGGGTAGGGAATTCAGGCCCTTGCCATCTGCACCCAAGGTACAGGGCTCAGGCCTGAGTATTCTCTACACACACACACACACACACACACACACACACACACACACACACACACACACACACACACACACACACAAATTAAATAATACATACACACCAGCTGATTTCCTTCTCCATAGCCCATCCTGATTCCTGAATTAAATAATCTGCAGCAACCCTGGATTCACACACCTTACTCTGGTCACAGCAGCAGTCCAGAACCAACAGCTGGTTTTCTTCTCCTTAGCCCGCACAAGCTAACGGCTGGTTTCCTGGCTCCGTGAGAGTAGGCTAGGGTTTCCTGGCTCTGTGAGAGTAGGCTGCAGGCTCCAGCCTGTGGGTGATGCAGTCTGGTGTCCTTCAATTCTGTGTGGCCATCACCGCACAGACTTCTGGGATGCAGGGCAGAGATGCCTTTCTCCCCTATCTGGACTGCCTAACACAGCAGTCTGGAGTTCTATGAGTGCCGGGAACTCCAAGCACGCATGTGTGGAGTTCTGGGACTTGTGATTATTTTTTTATTTCAGTTTTTTATTTCTTTTCTTCTTTCCTTCTACAGGTGGGGGGCTGCAGTCCTATAGCACGAGCCACCCCAGATATATATGCATATTTATATATGGATCTACTGAAGTTAACTGAAACTTCAGTACACAAACACTAAAAACATGAACTGCAAAAGGTCAAAGAAAAAAAAAACAAATACACAACCTTGGACTATGCAAAAGAAAAATACATTTTTTGCAGGGTGAAAAGCCTCCTGCATGCTATACCCCCTGCTAATTATATATAATAACAATTCTGAGTTTACAAATCTCTGGGGAAGGAGCATATTCCCATCCTCCGGGGGTTGTCAGTCTTGCACACAAGTCTACCATCTGTTTTGTCAACAATGTATGTCAACAAAACAGACACATGCAGCTATACTGCTTGGTGTCTCATCTACAAAGCCCATAAGGCAAGCCAGTATGCTACATAATATTTTAATCATGAATAAGGAAAATCACTGTCCTTTGTCTGTCAGTAGCCAGGATCCATCAAATCACCCATGCACGCAAGTCATTAGACCACAAGTACAAGTATGACTCAGTCATAGTCCACGTGGGTGTAAATGACCTGAGTCAAACCCCCTTGGGCATTATGAACAAGCTCTCAAGACAGACTGCCGTCCCAGGGTATGTGCTTAGCACTGAGCAGCATTCTATTTTTATCAAGGATGATGTTACAATATGAACAAAAGATGATTGATTTCAAAAATTGGCTTAGGTTCTTGTGTCATTCCAAGGAGGTACAATATTGTCAACATGGGAGGGTATGGTCAGTAGGCCACATTGCTTTTCAGAGGATGATCTGCACCTGTCTCCTCTAAGCTTATGACTATTAGTTAAAACATTGTCCTCACCCATTGTACCTTTTTTAGGTAATACCAGACTGACAAACCTTCTGACATAGACAGCTGTGCCTACCAGAAGTAAGCCCAAAACTAACTCAAACACAAACTATCCTTGTGGACTCCAAACATAAACAGGTTGTGTAATGAATGAAAAAAAATTATAGCAAAGATTCGGAACGGCTATGCTCAGCATGATAAAAACACCAAAGCTTTCTTTAGCAATATCCAACACCTCAAAGGAAGCACACAGCAGTATGTAAAACTGATTGTAAATAGAGCCACCTACATGGAGCTGGAAGATATAGCTCATATGCTGGTAGACAAATTCAGCTCCAGTTTTAGCAACCCCAGCTGCGCCTCAGTAGATGCCATCAAACAAATCCCTCCCCTGACTATCACTAGGGAGGAGGTCCTGAATGCACTCTCTTAGGCCCAAAAACACTGCATTGATGGCCCCCAGTAATATTGCAGGATGCCTCCTAATTGATCTGAAAAGACAGGTATTGTGTCACACAAATGGAGAACTGCAGAACACCAGAACTACAGACCTATAATCTGACTAGTCCCATATGCAGAGTTATATAAGGAATTAACATGGAAATAATTAATAAGGACATAGAAAACCTTCAAACACTGGAGCCCAACCCAGTTTGGTTTCGTCAAGTGCAGATCATGCCTAATCAATTTGATGGACTTCGTTGAGTAGGTCAGCAAGGCAGTGTCAGCTAAGACATTTAAAACAATACTTGGGCATTGTACATAAACTCATGGATATAAGCATAAACCCCTATGTTATGCACTGGATAGCTAGCTGGCTCTCAGATAAGACCTAGGAAGTTAGGATAGGGGAGACCATCTCCACAAAGATATTGGTCAACAGTGGAGTCCATCAAGACTCTTTGCTGTATCTGCTCATTTTTGGCATCTATTTCTCAGAAGTCAAGGCCAGTGTCATGGGCCTTTGGCTGACCAAGTCTGCAGATGACTTGAAAACTAGGAATAATCATAGAATCCCCATAAGACACTAAAATCCTACAGGAAGGACTAACTCAGACAAGTAACTGGTGACAAAGCCACGGCTTAAACCTGAATGATAAGAAATGCATAACAGTACCCTTTGGGAAGTCAACCACCCTAGAAAATTGCCTTGTTGATAACACAACCCTAACAGTAGAGCCAGTAGTCAGAGATCTGGGTACATATGTAGACAGTAACCTGTTTTTTGGCCAATATGTGTATAAGGTAGTAAGAAAATCATTCTGTGTTGCTCAGCTTGCAGTATAAGCAACAGCATAGCATCTAGGTCTGAGGAAGTCATTGTTCCTTATCAGGCCCATCACTGAATATAAAGCCCCTTTCAGTGTGTACCTGAACATGCACCTGCAACAGCTGGAGCATCCACAAAGTGTTCCCCACAAAAAGAATACAGGGAGTAAACAGCATGTCCTATGCAGATTACCTCAAAGCCCTATCGCTATACTCTGTTTCCTACAGACTGATGAGTGGCGATCTATGCCTAGCATACAAGGTGTCCACAAAACAAATCACATCACAATTACTCAGTCTAGGGATTTAAACCTTCCTTAAATAGGACTCATTAAAGGGAGAAGTATGTCTCAATTAATTCCCTTTCTCTGGAACAGGCTTCCTATCCATGTGAAGCAGAGTTCTTTCTTAATCCTTGTCAAGAGAAACCTAGGCCAGTGGATGGGAAATTGGAAATACACCCTGGGTCTAGCACCTGTGTTTCAAATGGACAGAGGCAACATGTAAATCTTGCCCTAACTTACATATCCCCTTAAATATCTTCTAAGGCACATAAACTTGCAGGATTCAGTTGCGATGTTGCCAACTAATCATCTCAAAAAGTAGCTCGATTTTTGGACAAATGGAATAGTATATTGGTCCGGGGCTCTGCCCCTGGAAAAAATTTGACTCTCAGTTCTAAACGCTAAAAAGAACAAAAATTCAGTTTTATTCCAACAACTGGGCCTGCCAGTAAACTAGTTATAAAGTGCATTATTTCCAAATCCATCCATCCATCCATCCATCCATCCATCCATCCATCCATCCATCCATCCATCCACAACCCCTTTTTCCTGTTTTTGCACATGGGGTCAGGGTGTCACTTCAACAGTGACAATTATCTAGAGCCAAGGTTTACACCGCCAGATGGTTAGCCCTGCTGCAGCAGTTCTTTCACACCATACACTCACATACACACTCACACCTATGGCCAATTTAGAGTGTCCAATCCATCTACTGCATGTCTTTGGAAAGTGGAAGGAAACCAGAGCACCCGGAGGAAACCCATGCGAACACAGGGAGGACATGTGACTCCACAGAGAAAGTGCCCCAGCCAAAACTCAAACTGGGGAACATCTTGCTGTGAGGCGACAACACTGCTGTACCACTGTGCCACCCAAAGTATGCAAGAAAGTAGGTTAAAAAATAGAGTCGGGCACACAGGTCCAAGGATAAAAAAAGTGCCCAATCTTAGTACACACACTGTGACAGGCTCAGGGGGAAGGTGGTGCCCCTGTTGTAGAAGGAGGAAGAAATCCATAAAAAACACAAAAACTGACAGGGCAAAAAAGATCCGTAAAGATGATAAATGGACTATTTTTAACAGCTTTATTAATTTTCAGAATACATGCAAATATTCTCAAAAATTGTTTACAAATATTTCAACTTGAAAATAAATGGACTATTGAAGTTAAGAAAGAAATGATATATTATTAGTATAAAGCAAGAAGTCAAGATCTTTAGATGGAAGATATTTAGAAAGATTAAAAGAGAAATTAGTGGAAAGACAAATAGTTGTATAAGAAAAACTGTCAAATGCTTCAAATAAAGATCTGTGAGAAATTAATACATATTATATTATTACTGAATAACATTGTTATTTAAGTTTTACCTGAAAAGCTACAGAAATCTTATGTCAACAAAATCACGTTACTATCTCCCCACAGCCATTCTTCATCCTCGTCACCTTTACCATCATCAACAGTGTCTGTTGTTCTGCTGGATCGAAGAAGATGCGGAGACAGACAATGCAGAGGATTCAGAGCTGTTTTGTGTCTTCTTGAAAGAATAAGCTGCATTTGTCCCAATCAAACGTGTCACTGTGTCTGGCAAAGAATACGTGGGATAAGATTTTCCGGCAGTTTTGAGGCCATATCTTACATTCAGTATTGAATTTAAAGTGGGTAGGCTATGACCCCTTAAGGACATCGAGTGTTTCAGTTACATGGCTATTAAATGTCCATGGCTTTTTCATCCTTTTGGCTACATTCAGGCCAATAAAACCAAACTCCACTAGCTGTGGACATGCAGGTTTTGGCCTTTTTATTGACCTTGTCAGCACAGCATAAATAGATAGTTTTGCTGCTATACTGTTAAGACTCTGTCTTGTTTGATTTTATTGTCTACTATTTCTTCTGTCCACCCTAAGGCTACTCTAATGTGCTTTGTTGTTATACTTTGTGTCAGGCTTTGTGTTAGGTATTCTTTACTTTGGGTTGCCACATTTGATTTGTTTGCTTCTCAAATTATTTTAACAGACTTGCACTTGGAAAGAAAAACATTTCTTAGAATACCCTTATAGTGTTTAACAAATGCTTGCTTGCTTTTATTTTGATCTTTGATCTGTTTTAAATGTTGAACTTAGTAGCAAAGTTTCCCCTCTGAACTTTTGTCATCTATTTGTTCCTCACAAATAACCACATGGCTTTTTTTCTGATTTATATGCCCCTCATACAACTCCTTGCACTTTTAATGTGGGTTTCCTTTCCATACCAGGCATTTCTTTAATTTTGCTTCAATTCATGTTCTCCTCTTACAGCTGATCTACTTCTGCAGTGTATTCCCTTTCCACATCAGAAACCTGCAACACTTGGGCATGTTTCTGTTTGTTTTTTTAAGAATCTGTACCAGGTTTCACATTAAAAGCTTGCATGCACAAGCCACAGTTTGTTCCCAGAGAAGAGAAAAGTAGAGGTTCTAAACCAAATAAAGCACTGCTTGGAAGGCTAATCAACTGTGGGATAAGTGAAACAGATACTGTCTGGATTGTGGAAGATCATGATCGTGGATCATGTTAGAGAAAAACAAACTGAGATATGCTGGACATACTGCCCCCAGCCTTCCTTAACTGGAACTGCATTCAGTGGCTCTTTGAGAGTCTGGGAGTGGACAGTTGGTGCGAAAATTGTGCGTCTATATTACATAATCAAGCTTTTAAATGTTCGAACGTCATATAGTCAACACCATATGATCGAACTTTTAAAAGTTTGAAAATGTAATAAAAAAAAAAAAAAACAAAGAAAAAAACCTACCTGAACGGTTTAAGCAAGGGGGCAAACTCTGAGATCACACTACAGTGCAGAAAAGGGAAATCTTCCCATTCCACACTGTATGGAGATCTCCGTTGAAACGTTTGAACTTTTAAAATTCGATCATATGGTGTCAACCATATGACTTTTGAACTTTTAAGAGTTCGACAACATGCTATAAACCCAAAAATTGTCATTACTTGAGAACAGCTCACTAGGCTAAAACTCCTTTTTTTGCAGCTAGTCCTTCTCTTTCACTAACATTTTTCCCATTTATTTAAAAGTTAAAGGGCATGATACATGTCCCTGAACTTTAAGAACTGCATCCAAGAGAACACTGTAAGCTAGTGTCACTTTTCCCTTTTCTAGCTAAATTTACAAAGACGTGGACTACAATACATCATTCTGTTAGCATTTTGGTAGACACATAGTCTCATTACCAGTTTCAAGTATCTTTTGCTGGGGAAACCAAAGAGGTAGTGCATATTATATAGCTTGCTGGGAGTCGTATACTATGCAAAACATTTATATATAAACCTAAGTAACCTTGCCTATGTGTTATATAGACTTGTGCAAGGATACATTTCTGTAATGATAGTCTAATGCAATCAAACATGTCTCTAAATATATGCTGGGACACTGCAACCAAACTGTGAACCAGAACTTAACAAATGAGGCAGAGTCAACAAAAAAGCTAGTGGTGTCACTACTGTCTACAAAATCACACTTGATATCTCCCCTTTTCCCCACATCATGACAACTTTCTGTAACTCAGAAATCCTATTAACAATGTTTAAACTAAACAATCACAAGGCAATCACAGTCATGGGCGAATACATCCCCCTAGGTAACTTGTAAAATACTAGAAGATATTCTCTACTGGGCTTCCTCAAAAATCCCTTATGAAGCTATAATATTGGTTGATGTTAATATAGATTGGCTGACCATACAATCTGAAAATCCAGCCAATAACATACATTTGTACAAGTACATCCAACTTATAACCATGCTAACTAGATATAATAAAACTGTAATCAGAGAATCAACTGTTGATTCGATCCTAACATCCTCTCCAAATGAAATATCATTCCACTGAACTCTGTCAGATAGCCTAAGTGATCACTTATCCGTGTACAAAATAAGGTACAAATGCTGCACCCCCAAAACACATAATTACAGCCTGGTAAGAAAATTTACTATTTTCATGAAGACACTTATTAATGCATATACTACATCGCCTTAACCAGGAGGCACTAAAGACTGTCTCCATAGACAATGCTGTTTTTGTTTTCAGCAAAATTTTCCTATGTGTTCTAAATGGTTTACCTTCATTAAGTCATGTGCCCATTGTCTGACATGCATTGCATCAAAAGTAGAACAGCACAAAACCACAAAGTCGACTCACATAGGTTCAAATGGCTACAATGCAAATGCATTATGCCATTAAAACACATGGACAAATGTCAAACATGGTTTTCCATCAAACCATTTTCGACATTTGTCCTCGGAAGTCTTCAGTGATTCACCCTGTCAAGTCACACAAAAGCATGATCGCACACACCATGTCCGAACAAATGGAGGTAAACCATTCTAAACACACATACTCCCTCAGAACAAAAGAAGTCAAAGTCAACCTTGCCCCATGGCTATCCTTAGCAATTATGCAACTTATGAAACAAAGAGACAAAGCCTGGAAAGTCTGGCCAAAAAATAAAACAGCTCCTCCTTCATCAGCATATAGACAGCTAAGAAACCTAACAAAGCAACTAATCACCAAAGATAGGAAAACCTACTACTCAACTATACACACTAATAATCCAAAAACTGTGTTGGGCCTCCATCAATAAGCTGTTATGTTCAGCATAAGCTACACAGCCAACACCAAACACACAAGAACAAAATGAGACCATAGCCAACCATTTCAATACCCACTTTATACAGATAGTAACCTCATTAATCAAGCAGGCAGCTAAACAAGATCTTGATGTTCATAGTCAATCACTTAACCTCCATTAACATTTCTCTTTCTAATACTTTCCCATAGATACCATCAAAAATACCTCAAAGAATTAAAGCTTACTACACCTGCTTAAAATGGCATCTGAGGCTATTGCATATCCAGTTTCAATTCTAATAAATCAATCCATATCTGAAAATAAAGTCCACTTGTTATGGGAAAAAATTGTTCATTATTCCACTGCACAAGGGTAGAATCATACAAATCCTTCAAACTTTAGGCCATTTGCCATTTTATCCTTCAAAAATATTAGAAAAATGTATTAATAAGCAACTTCTCAGCTTTCTAGTAGATATCTAGTTTCTTTCTTCAGTATAACATGACTTCCTTCACCAACACAACACATGTACTGTTTTGCTAAATTTTGTTAATATTTTCAACAGAAACAAAGAAGCTGTAAGCCAAATCTTCACCATCTTCATAGACTTATCAAAATTCTTTTTGATACAGTCTCTTACCAAAAGCATAAACTCTTGCCTTTAGGGTTCAATAACTCTTCATTCCAATGTTTCCATAGCTACCTCTCAGACATAGTACAAGCAGTGAAATGGAAAAGTTATTTCTCCACTTCCCTACCAGTGATCCATATTAAGCCAAATACTTTTCAATATATACATCAATGGTCCCATCATTGCTACAAAAAATGCTACTCTAGTTCAATATTCAAACCACTCGTCCCTAATCCGCTCTGCCAAATCTCTCTCCAGACTTCAAGAACTTGTGCAACAATCATTTTTGATCAAAACGTGGCTAAATAATTCACAACTACTTCTAGACCCAGCAAATAGCTAATTTTCTGCTTTTTACCTCACAAAACCTCTCTGAAAAAACAACACTATTCACTATCATCTCTGCCAACAACACCATAACAGAACAAGTAAACCACACAAAATTACTGGGTGTCATCATAGATTACCAGTTGAAATTACACCACCATGTATCATATGTAGTTAAAAAAAACTCATCAAAAACTAGGTATATTATAGAGTTAAAATGTACATCACTGACATAGCTAGAAAATGTATAGCCTCTTTTGTAGTACTATCTCAACTGGATGGTACTCCAGTCTTCACTAAACTTCAAGTCTTACAACTATCCAAACTATAACAATAGAACACACCACTGCCTAGCTCTCAGAGAATTAAACTGGCCAGAACTACCACATCACCTAGTTCTTTCTCAGCTGACCACAATACACTGACTTCTCTATAAGCCAGACAATAGTCCAGCCCTTAACAACTTAATACAGCTCTACTCCCTCGATAGAATTTTATGCTCTAGAGAAAAATCGCTAATCACTGTAGCCAAATCATCGAATACTGCAGGTGACTCTCTGTATTCAAATAGTGGAGCTAAACTATGGAACCACATCTTACCACCGCTGAAATCCATTCAGAATGCAAGTTTATTTAAAACAAAACTAAAACTTCACTTGTCAAATCAATGGATCTGCTCCTGTACACCTCCAGGATAAATACCATTGTTATCTTAAACTTGCCTTAACATCAAACTATTTCTCTCCGCATCCCGTACCTTACAACCAGTCTTTACCAATACCGGAATATGTTTTCTAGCATCTCCCAGCTATATACTTTATTTTGTGACAATGCTCACCCCACCTCTGTACTTTTAATATAAATCTTATGATAACCTTATATACAAGTGTCTCTAAACCTGCTTCACACTTCTTTAACTGTCATACTAACATTTACTGCCCTATCTAGTTCCTTCCCTCATCTCCATTTTGTTGAATTTCTAAATTTCTAAGCACTAATCGTATGATCTATATTATCTGTCTGACAGTCCCAATGATATACCTCCTCAGAAGCTCAATGTTCAAAATCTACAAATGCCTAAGTATCTTTTATACTGTAGTAGTTGCCTCCACATTATGAATGTAATCTGATTAGCAAATATATGTGTAATTATTATTGTATACTATTTAATGTCTATTCATGTATATTACTAAGTGTATGGTTAAAAATGTTTGTAACATGTTGGAGCTTTTCTCCCTGAGCCCCCACTGAAAATGTTGTTTGACTAAACCCAGGTGGGCAATCCCAGTAAACAAAAAGCAAAATAAAATAAAATAAAATAAAAAAATATCTATACCAATATGTTAATAAACGTGGAGAGTGGCATTCTGATAGGATCTGTGTTTAGTGTTCTTATTAAAACTATAGAACAGAAAGCTGCTAGGTTCCCCTACAAACACTCAAACCAGCTAAACAAATATTCATATCCTCGGCCAGGATGAAGAAGGCAATAGCCACAGGATTCAAAGCTATAAAATATTGCACATTTAATGAAAATATACAGGTTTAGTGCTTTCATTCCTTGACCTGGAATTTCATCAAAATCACTTGGAGTCCTGTGGTTGCTGTCATCTTCATTCTGGCCAAGGATACAAATCATTTTTTAGTTTGGTTTGAGTGTTTGTAGGTGAACCTAGTGACATTCTGTGGTTTAGTTTTGAGTTTCTGTACATTGTCCACCAGGCCATGTGATTTCTTATTAAAGCTTTTTATTCAGAAAAACAAAAGTTGCTATGTATATAAACATTTTTAATGTTAAGTCTTCATGTGATTTCAGAGCAGTCTTTAAGCCTTTTAATGAAAATCAGAAATGCAACCTCAGCATCTGCACATTCTCTAAAGGATGCTGTGCACAACTCACTATTAGGGCCCTTGCTGGTTTCATTAATACCAACTACCACTCATTGGAGACAGGTTCTGGTAATGCTGTTGTGTATGTAGATTACCTTGTTTCAGCAGGAATTGAGAGTCTGCAAATGTACAAACAGGCATTGATGATTATGAGTCCAGCAAATTCTCACTCTAGTTTCCTAATAATGGTCAGACATTAGTTAAAGGCCATAATGCACAAAACTGTGGTGAAACATAGACGGGTGAACTCAAACTTGATAGTTAAAGGCACTAGTGTGACCTACTGAAAAAACATCCCATTTTTTAAATTTATGAGGGACTGTTCTGATAGAGGGTTTTTTTTTACATTTTTATATATCTACTAGATTGCAAAACATTCTGGGTGGTGATGCACAGGCTGTCCACAGCAGTGGTTTCAGTGTGTCAAGCACAGAGTGTAGACACATGCTAAAATTAGCATAAAACAGGTGGTAGGAGAGGTGATTGCTGTCCCAGTCTGCTGATCTATGCCATTGTATGCTAATCTTTGTAATGTGCAAAGCAAATGAGCTACATTATGCATGCATAGTTTAAACTGACATGACACAAAATCCTTTGACACTACAAAATAAAGTGAGGTGATGGACTTTGAAACACAGTATATATTCATAATGGCAGAAGTCCTGCACTAGAATGTATGTTTTATATATATATATATATATATATATATATATATATATATATATATAAACATATTATTATTATTATAATACATAAAGGTATGGATACAATGTTGCAGTAATCCATAGTGAGCTGCTCTAATGTTTGATGTCATATGTCACTGAAAAATATGAATGAGATATTTTGAGTTTACTGACAGCATCCAATATTCTGTAGCAAACATAGAAGAGGTACATAACATAATAATTTGGGATACTTAATACCATATAGACCCTCGGGATGGTAAACCAAATACAGCTGTGAGGAAGGCACACTAGATATGAATGAAAACAGAACTGAAGTGGGGACATTGTAAGACGAAGCTAAACATTTTGTGTCATAATAAGACAATGGATGACAGACAAATGAGATATGGACAGTATGGGAGAGAGCTACAAATTGTGTGTATTTATAAATCAGTCTTGTTATTTATTTACAGTTGGACAGCAAAGTATACTGAAGATCATGGATTAAATAAAGCAGAACAGGTTCCTCTTGTCCATGGGCATTTATTGATAATCCACTGCCCCACACACACAGTCATAGTATACAATGTGGCACCCGGCATTACACCTCCAGAAAAAAGGTTGCTGGGTTGAGGACACTGAATTAAAATTGCAGGTAATATGTTTACGCTAAACAAGGCAATTTATACTTGTCCTTTAGTCTGGTCATTTGTTCTAACAATTCTTTAGAAATGAAGTGTGGGCATGTGACAACTCACGAAGGCTTTCATATTTCCTCTTTTGTTTACATTGTATGAAGAACTGTGTAGTTTGTTTTTGAAATTACTGATGTGTTTTCTTGTTTTTTAATGTTAGGGCAGTAATTTGTCCTGAGTATAAATTGCACTAATTGGGGTACTTCAGTAACTTCGAATATTTCCATTTTCTGCTGAACAGCAGGACAAAGTGACTTTTCAAATTCACTGATAGAATTTATTTTTAAATTTTTTAAGTGTTTAGGCTCATAGTATAGAGTCACACACTTCTAATAGGCAGCCAATAGTAAAATAAGTGTTTTTAATATTGTCTATTTGTATACAAAACAAATTTAATTCTGTTTGACATGTATCATTTCATATTTACCACTAACAGTTATTGATTCAATTTATTTCATTGGTTTTATGTGCCTGGTTATGGTCATGTGATTTTAAACTTCCTATTTGTTTATGTTTTAGAGCAGTCTGTTTTAAGACAAAATTTAATATCCCCCTAAGAATTAACTCAGTTGTTTGGGATTTGGGGACTTTATTTGGATAGTGCCCAAACATTTAACCAATATATATATATATATATATATATATATATATATATATATATATATATATATATATGTGTGTGTGTGTGTGTGTGTGTGTGTGTGTGTGTGTCTGTGTGTGTGTGTGTGTGTGTGTGTGTGTGTGTATGTGTGTGTGTGTGTGTGTGTGTGTGTGTGTGCATGTGTCCATTGTCCTTAGAAAGCCCTTCTATATTGCACAGCTTATAAACAAAGGGATTGTGTCTAGATCTAGGGATGTCATTGCCTCCCTTTACTCAGCCCTTATTAAGCCAATCATTGAGTGTAATGCCCCCTTTCTCGTATATCTCAGCAGAGAAATGCAACAACTGGAATGCTCACAGAGATACCTTACTAAAAGGATACAAGGTCTACACGTCATGTCCTTCATGGACCCAATCAAAGCCCTGCCACTCTACTCTGTATCCTACAGACTACTAAGAGGTGACCTGTGTCTGGAATATAAGGCATTATCTAACCCATTATTGATGGATTTACTATATAACAGCAAGTCAAATGGCATCAGAAATACTCTGTCTAGGTATCTAAATCTCTTCTGAAACATCAACAGAATGGTTCAGAAGGACAGGTTTATATTGTAGAGGATACTGCTGCTCTGAAAAAGACTCTCCAGCTACATAAAACAAAGTACATCCCTGTTCATATTCAAACACAACTTAGATCTATGAATGGGAAATATATAATTTGCCCCAGAACTGCCTCCTGTACTACTAATAGGAAGGGGCAGCTCCTAAATGTTTATCCCATGCATGGGTCCCCCCAAATTATTTATGGTATGAACCTAGTTAGTCTCACTAGGGTTAATATATAATTATTGATCATGGAACAGGTAAAGCTAACCTAACACCAAATGGGATAGGTTAATTCAAGCACCAAAAGGTAAACCGGCTAGGGTTAAAATGGCTCACAAGGACACCTAGCCTAGTCCATACCAATGACCCTATGAAACTAAGTGCTTAACATGAAATTGTGAAAGACCAGTACTCTGTATTTTGCTGTCATCATTGAATCTTTCTACATTTATTTGACCATTTTGGAGACTATATACTGTGGTAAATCACACAACATATTCACAGTACCCTCTGTGGGTGCATTTCTTTTGCACACAATATCTGATGTTTTTTTTTGGCTTTATTATCTGCTGTCATGTTCCGTATGGTCATCCCCATGCTTCAGATCCCAACAATGCCACTGAATCTTTTGCAAGACTTTCAACCATTTGTGAACAAGCTACTTCCCATCAAAATAAATCATCACAGACATTGTTATCTATAAATTAGATTGTAATTTAATTGCACCAAACTCTTGTGAACTGACAGGATTTATATCACAACAAGCTACACTCCAAAGCTTGTCTGGATTTAATCAACACCTTGGAGAAAAAAAAAACAATTGTTTAGACTGAAATATCTGCAATGAGGCAACCTTTACCTAAAGTAATGTATTAATTTTACCTGGCTGAAACCATCAACCTCAGATAATGAAATTCTACCACCTGGGTATAATATACTTAGACTTGATCGCTCCACCAGGAAGGGGAGGAGGGGTATCTGTACTCTTCAAATCTACACTAAATGTCACCTTAGACCCCAGTCAACCACCCCAGGTCAATAAGGCAGAAATAATCTCTACCAAGCTCCAAAGTAACAAAAACAAAAACATAAATATAGTCTGTGTGTATATTCCACCAGGGAATAATACCAGTTCCCTAGAAGGCATCCTCCAATGGTTAGCTAGTAACTATCCACAAGAAACCATTGTACTAGGAGACCTTAACATCGATTGGAACACTTGTTCCTCTCAGTCTCCTACCACCCATGTAAACCTGTATGGATTCACACAGGTTACATCCACCCCAACCAGGATATGAAAACTTAACCAAAAAGATAGTATACTAGACTGGATACTAATCAATAGCCACCCCCAAATGTATTCTTCGGGGCCATCCCCGATGACCTCAGTGACCAATTTCTTACCTTTATCTGCAAAAACAAATCTAATTACTCCCAGCAGCCCATCAACAGAACAATAAGAAATAGTAAATGCTTCAATCCTAGCAAGTTTCAGGATGAACCTAAGGCATGCAACTGGACTGCCCTAAAGCACCTGCCCCTAGATGAAGCTGTCTCCCACTTTATAAATTCCTCACCTCCTCGATGCTCATGCTCCTGCTCGTTCCACGAGGGTAAAAACAAAAGCTGCCCCGTCACTATCTAAAGAATCATCATCATCACATGGTGGTGGAATGAGAAAGTACAGGAGAGTATACAGAGAAGGAGGTTGGCAAAGAAGAAGTGGGATTGTCAGAGAGATGAAGAAAGTAGAATGAAAGCTTGGACACTAAGGAGGGAGAAGTGGACCTGTACCGATTGGCTAAACAGAGGGACTGAGCTAGAAAAGATGTGCAGCAGGTAAAGGTGATAAAGGATAATGAGGGAAACATACTCACAAGCGTGGAGAGTGCGTTGAGGAGATGGAAAGAGTACTTTGAGGAGTTGATGAATGAAGAGAATGAGAGGGAAAGAAGGTTGGATGATGTGAGGATAGTGAATCATGAAGTGCAGTTGATTAGCAAGGTGGAAGTAAAGATAGCTATGAAGAGGATAAAGAATGGAAAGGCTGTTGGTCCAGATGACATACCTGTGGATGCATGGAGGTGTTTAGGTGAAATGGCAGTTGAGTTTTTAACCAGATTGTTTAATGAAATCTTGGAAAGTGAGAGGATGCCTGAGGAATGGAGAAAAAGTGTTTTGTTAACAATTTTTAAGAATAAGGGTGATGTGCAGAGCTGTAGAACTACAGGGGGATTAAACTGATCAGTCACAGCATGAAGTCATGGGAAAGAGTAGTGAAAGCTAGGCTAAGAAGGGATGTGATGATTAGTGAACAGCAGTATGGTTTCATGCCAGGAAAGAGCACTACAGATGCAATGTTTGCTTTGAGAGTGTTGTTGGAGAAATACAGAGAAGGTCAGAAGGAGTTGCATTGTGTCTTTGTAGACTTAAAGAAAGCATATGGCAGGGTGCCTAGAAAGGAGTTGTGGTATTGTATTAGGAAGTTGGGAGTGTCAAAGAAGTATGTAAGAGTGGTACAGGATATGTACGAGGGTAGTGTGACAGTGGTGAGGTCTGCAGTGGGAGTAACGGATGCATTTAAGGTAGAGGTGGGATTACATCAAGGATCAGCTCTGAGCCCTTTCTTATTTGCAATGGTGATGGACAGGTTGACAGATGAGATCAGACAGGAGTCCCCGTGGACTATGATGTTTGCAGATGATGTTATCTGTAGTGAGAGTAGGGAACAGGTGGAGGAGACCCAGGAGAGATGGAGATATGCTCCAGAGAGAAGAGGAATGAAGGTAGCAGGACTAAGACAGAATATGTGTGTGTGAATGAGAAGGAGGATAGAGGAATGGTGAGGATGCAAGGAGTAGAGATGGCGAAGGTGGATGAGTTTAAATACTTGGGATCAATAGTTCAGAGTAATGGTGAGTGTGGAAGAGAGGTGAAGAAGAGAGTACAGGCAGGATGGAGTGGGTGGAGAAGAGTGTCAGGAGTGATTTGTGACAGATGAGTACCACTAAGAGTGAAAGGGAAGGTCTACAAGAGGGTAGTGAGACCAGCTATGTTATATGGGTTGGAGACGATGGCACTGACAAAAAGGCAGGAGTTTGAGCTGGATGGTGCAGAGTTAAAGATGTTAAGATTTGCGCTGGGTGTGACAAGGGTGGACAGAATTATGAATAAGCATATTAGAGGGTCAGCCCAGGTTGGAAGGTTTGGAGACAAAGCCAGAGAGGCAAGATTGCATTGGTTTGGACGTGTGCTGAGGAGGGATGCTGAGTATATTGGGAAAAAGATGCTAAGGATGAAGCTACCAGGTAACAGGAAAAGAGGATGGCCTAAGATAAGGTTTATGGATGTGGTGAGAGAGGACATACAGGTGGTTGGTGTGGCAGAGCAAGATGCAGAGAACATGAAGAAATGGAAACAGATGATCCGCTGTGGCGACCCCTAACAGGAACAGCCAAAAGAAGATGATGATGATGATCTAAAGAAACTAAAACAAAAATCATAGTTAGAAATAAGGCACGGACAACATGGCGTTCTACAAAAGACCCCATAAATCAAACCAAATTTAGACAACTAAGAAATGAGACAAAATGAGATATTCTGTTAGATAAAAAATCTACTACCGCCATCTTCAACAAGGGAACCAAAATAACTCCCAAAAATTCTGGGCAGGGATAAATAAATTACTGCCCCCAGGTCAAACCACCACTCCACCTCCCTCAGCCTTTACCGATAAACTACCAGAGGATATTGCTAACACCTTTAATAATTTCTTTACTGAAACCATCCAAGCCCTTGCAAGCCAAATACCCCTTAACTCCTCTAACCCACTGGATAGCACTCCCAGCTCCCAGCCCTCCTTTAGCTTCCAACCAGTCTCTATATCTTTCATTCTTTCACTACTCAAAAAATTAAAACCTACTACCCTAGCCAAAGACTTTTTCCCAGCCGAATATTTGCAAAAAGCTGCTGATACTATAGTGTACCCTGTTTCCATTCTAGTTAATCAGTCCATATCAGAAGCCTCAGTCCCCTCTATCTGGAAAATATCTCATGTCATACCCCTCCGTAAAGGTGGCAACTCTACTGAGTTATCCAATTATAGACCCATAGCCATCACCTCTGGCAAAAATAATGGAAAAATGCATCCATAAACAACTCCTGAACTTTCTAACCCAAAACAACCTACTGGCTAACTTCCAGCATGGCTTCAGACTATATCATAGTACCATCACAGCTCTTCTCACCTTCTCTAATGCAATAAACTATAACAGGAACAACAACAAGCTATCTTCAGCCCTTTTCTTGGACCTGTCAAAAGCGTTTGACATGGTTAACCACCATCTTCTCATCAACACCCTGGCAACAATGTCCCTAGGTAATCACCCTCTCCAATGGTTTGAATCCTACCTGCACAATAGACAACAATTCATCTCATGGCAGAACAAACTCTCAAACCTGCTACCCAACACTCTAGGTGTCCCACAGGGGTCTATATTGGGACGACTTCTGCTTTCCATTTTTATCAATGACCTCCACACTGTAATTCCTAAAGCCATCTGCATTCAATATGCAGACGACTCAACGTTGATCTGCACTGCCACCTTGCAAACAGAACTGCTATCAACCCTAATAAAACAAGGCTCCTACTTTTCACCCCCACTCAAAGATCCACAGCATTATTTCTCTCCATTAAGGCTAATAACTGTACCATTATCTCTCCAGATGCCCAAACAAAACTACTAGGAGTTATTATAGACAACAATCTTAAGTTTGATGTGCACATCACCAAAACAATCAAAACCATTAACAGAAAACTGGGATCACTTTATAGGATAAAGCCATTCCTTATCCCATATGCTAGGACCTCCATTGCCTGCTCCAATCTACTCTCTACACTCTACTATACTTCCCCTTTACTGGCCAACCTAAATAAATCTGATCTTACTAAACTCTCAAGCTGCTATAATAACATAGCTAGATTTGCACTCAAAAAATAAGCCACCCTGGTGGAATTGCAAGATCAATAGATTGTTTAACAATATGAAGAAAATCATGGCAAAAATTAGGATGTGCAATACCCAGCAAGATAAAAATTCTCTCATCAATCTAAACAAGCAACTCAGGGAATTAATCAAGTCTACCAAAGCTATATTTGAGGTACAAATAGCCTCCCTGGCTAAGGCAATCACAAGGCATTCTCCAGCTATGTCAGCACACTTAAAAAGCGATACACAGCAATGTGCCAAACTAACTGGAAATCCAGCCACCTATGCTGAGTAAGAAGATATAGTAAATCTCCTGGATGACAAATTTAGCTCCATGTTACCCCCTCATATACCCCTCAGAATGAATTCTCCAAGGCCAAGAACTCTCCATTGATGGGCCCCAATAATATCCCAGGATGCCTGCTTAACAACATGGAAAAGGATCTATCAGGACCACTAGAATCACTATTTAACAGCAGCCTCCAGACAGGCTTTGTGCCAAGCAAATGGAGGACTGCAGCTGTCATCCCTCTGCCCAAGGGTGGGCCATCTGTGGACCCAGGTAACTACAGACTCATAAGTCTGATTAGTCTCATATGCAAAAGACACGGAAAGAATTATCATGGAAATGATAAACAATGACATAGGAAACCTTCAGACACAAAAGCCAACCCAGTATGGTTTTCTCAGGGGTAGCTCATGTTAACTCAACCTGGTGGGCTTCTTCAAGAATGTCACCAAAGCAATGGATGAGGGCAAAATGGTGCATGCATGCTGCTTACCTTGACCTGAGCAAAGCATTTGGCAGAGAGCCCCACTCAAAAATGAAAGATAAACTCACAACATTAAGTATAAAGCCTGATGTTACCAATTGTATTGCCAGCTGGCAAAAATATAGGGACCAAGAAGTTAGGATAGGGAATCTACTTCTACAAAAAGGCTAGTTACTAGCAGGGTTCCTCAAGGCTGATTTTTTTTTTTTTTTGCATCTATTTCTCTGAAGTCACCAAGATTAAGGGTCTCTAGCTGCCCATGTTTTTAGACTACTGCAAATTGGGTGAAGTCAGAGAATCCCCCAAAGACACAAATATCCTCCAGGAAGACCTGACACAGACCAATAAATGTTGCCAAAGCCATGGTTTAAAATTCAATGTCAAGAAATGCATAATAGTTTCCTTTGGGAAGATGGCTACCCCTGGAAACTACCACATTAATAATGTACTCCTAAAGCAGACCCAGTGGTCAAGGATTTGGAAACACATGTAGACAGTAACTTGGCCTTTGATCATCATGTCTCTATGGTAGTAAGGAAATCATTCTATGTTGAACAGCCTATAAGCAAGAGTATGGCATCTGGGTCCAACTATGTCACTGGTCCACTGTACTTGGCCCACATTTTGTATGTACTTTTCAGGCATATTGAACAACTGGAGCATTTACATAGGTTTCTCATAAAAAGAATACAAGGAATAAACAACATGTCCTACATGGATTGCCTCATAGGTTCATAGGTTCATAGGTTGGTACTAGGCTATCAGCCCTAGGGCCTATACAAGCCTAGCCATAACAATTCCCTGGCTATTTCTTTTCACACTATTTACTTCCCTGGACCCCTGTCTAGCGGGTTTATATTATTTCATCAAACGCTTAAAAAAGTGAACGCAGATTGATCGACCTAATTTAAGCGAAAGCTTACAATCTCGAACTGTCAGATCAGCGATTTTTTTCCCACGGAAAAAAATCACTGATCCAAAACACATACACACAACACAAGCATACCAAACAAACAGAAATCCACACACATACACATAAAATCTGATACCTAACTCTACACTAAACTATGCACACCACTAACTACCCACTTACCTTAACCCAAACCCTAACCCTAAGGTCTGTCACTATCGCACACTCACCTCACCTGCTCCCTAACCCTAACTCACTTAAATCCGCCCTAACCCTCATGTCCACTCAATCGCACACACACCTAACCCGAGCCCTAACCCTAACTCACCTAAATCACCTTAACACTCACATCCACACAATCG
This sequence comes from Protopterus annectens, assembly GCF_019279795.1. NCBI lineage: Eukaryota > Metazoa > Chordata > Ceratodontiformes > Protopteridae > Protopterus > Protopterus annectens. The sequence continues at coordinate 10,543,794 of NC_056730.1, forward strand.
CACACTTACCTGAATCCGACCAGTAATTTTCCACCATAACACTGAAAATACCGAAGCAACAGAAATGGACAACCAAATTCTTTCCCTAGGAAAAAAATTGAGTTTCTGCTGCTTCGATATTTTGCAGTTTCAGGAAAATAAGTTTGATCAGTCAGTGTTCGCTTTTTTAAGTGTTCGAGGATATAATATAGACCCTGTCTAGCAGGGCGACTGACGTGATCCCCGGGGTGAATTTCCTTTCTCCCATCCAATCGTCAAGGTTCCTTTTGAAGAGGGCCAAAGAGGCACTCTGCTTGACATGTATGGGCAGTCTATTCCAGAGTCTGGGGAGTCTCTGGGTCAGGAACCTATCCCTCCAGCATGTTTTGTTTATTGTGATGACAAGGTTTAGATCCCTGGAGCATGTGGCTCTGAGGAATTGGGATTTCTTTAAGTGTAGCATGTCCAACAGCTCTGGGTTTGACATGGCCTTGTATGTTAAGCAGAGATCGCCTCTGAGTAGACGATTTGCGACAGAGTATAGCTGGTGTTTTTTAAGGTGGTCAGCATAGGGCATCTGGTTTAGGCCTGTGATTCTTTTAGTGAAGTATTTCTGCGGCCTTTCCAGTTGTTGCAGATGTCTTGAGAGGTACATACCAAATGGGGCGTTGTATTCTATAATGGGTCTAGTGAGGGATGAGTACAGTGGGACAATGACCTCTTTTTTCTGGATGAAAAGCCCTTATTGATGAGATGTGCCACATAGAAGGATTTCCTGACTGTTGTGGCAATGTGGTTATCAAAGGTGAGACCACTGTCCACCTGTGTCCCTAAGTCTCTTGTCACACTTTCAGTGCCTCAAATCCCTATTCCTGTACTCAGTCTTCTACAGACTGCTGAGAGGTGATCTATACCTGGACTACAAAGCATTCTCTGATCCTGCTCTGATGGACCTGTTGAACATTCGCAAAACAAGTAGCCTCAGAACCACCCAATCTAGGGACTTAAACCTCATCTGCAACATAAATAGGACATGTTGGACTGACAGGTATGTATCTTAGAGACTACCATTTCTTTAGAACAAGCTTCCCATCTATGTGAAGCAGAGTTCTTCCCTAATTCAATTTAAGCATAACTTAAACCAGTGAATGGGGAATCAGAGCTATACCTCAGCCTGGCACCTATGCCTCTGTTAAACATATCCACCCTGTAAATGCCCAAGCCTCAACATACTCCTTAAAATAATCCTAACATACCAAAACTTGTCAGACACATTTGGGTAGCATGAATAGGGCTAAGACTGGACCTCATGGGTCACTAGCCCAGTAATCACCTATGAACACCTTCTGTTTTCTATATTTGATGCTTGATTGTCTGTTAATTGCGAATACTAGCAAATGAAATGACCAGGAATTTCTAGGCACCCTTTAAATCTTATATGTTTATTTTACTTCAGCCAAGCTTTCAACAGTAGAAAAAGTCTGTGCATTCCAAAACAAAAAAGAAAACCATTCAATATTATCGTAAGCAGTAGCAGCTTGAAAATTGTTCATTTAATTCTGTTTCATTTTAAGATGTCCACCTATGGCTGTCACTCCTGATCTCCGTTAGGTTGTGCTTCAACATCCCCACCCAGCAACTACAACTGGACACAGTACATAGACTGTACTTTGCTAACTGATTCTCTGTACCATGTAACTTCCAAATTGTAGAAAATTATTTTTTTTTACTTTGATTCTTTATTTTACAACTCTTTAGCATACACAACTGAAACCCCTAGCATATTTCACACCTCTCTCTGCAGAAACATTGCTTTATTTAGACCAAATGCTTTAATCATTCTTTTTTAATTCAGTTTACAGATTATTTTTACTTACATTAATAAATAGTTGCACTTACATTTTCATTAACCAAGTTAGTCTTTTTCTGAGTAATTGTAATTTAAGCAATAACAATGCAGTTATTTCCCCATCCTCACCAATCAAATTGCAGTCATGCAATGTTATTCAAAAAGATTATTTTATTTCAGCCCCATAAATCAGAGTCGATGCATTGCAGTTTCTCAACTTATGTTACAGGTCCATATCTGCTTCAGTGTACCATGGACAGTTCACCTTCGATCTGCATTAGTAACTGGACATTCTTTTTTGTGCAACTTACAAACAATGGTACAGTATCTAAGTCCAAGGAAGTCATTGTTTAACTGTATTCGGCATTCATCAGACCTATCATTGACTACAATGCCCCCTTTGGTATATACCTACTCAGGCATATCCAACAACTGGAACATCCACAGAGGTTCCTCACTAAAAGAATAAAGGGCATAAGTAATATGTCTTATGTAGACCCGTCTCAAGGCCCTATCCCTGTATTCTGTCTCCTACAGGCTTTTGAGGGGAGATCTATGCCTGACATACAAGGCATTGTCAGACCCCACTCTGATGGACCTCCTGCATATCCACAAAACAAACAGTACTACAGTTACCCGTTCTAAAGACTTAAACCTTGCCTGTAATATAAATAAGACCTCTGGAGAGATAGGTATGCATCCCATAGACTACCCTGTCTATGGAACAGGCTCCCCATCCATGTGAGGCAGAGTTTCTCCCTAACCCAATTCAAGTGTAACTTGGACAATTGGATAGGAAAACAGAAATTCATCCCTGGTTTGGCACCTATGTCTCTATTGCAAACAGGTAACCTGTAAATGGTTCATCTCCCAGGCCAATGCTTACACTTATCAAGGGTAGCAGAACTTGTCAGAGATTTGGGATGCATGGCTTGGCTTAAAATCGCCCTTGTAATCATTAGCCTAGTAAACAGCTATGAACCTATGAACGTATGGCTTGATCCCATTTCTGTCAGTTTTCCAGAAACAATGTGGTAACACCAACATTTCCTATCTGGCACATTTTTATTGTCTCCTTTTGTTAGCATGATTGTATCTTCACAACTATTGCTCTTAATTGCATTATTAAAATACTTCTTAGGGTATAAACACAGTGTGCCCTCTATATCACTGTGTCCTGCTATAGGACATTAGATTAATTGCTTATACTGGTCTTGTTAAAGCTAAAATTATTTGTTCTCCCCAGCTTCTAATGGTTGAATGTAATGTTTGCATTTTCTCTCCTGGCTTTGTCCACCAAATAAACCACTTTTTGGAACAGTTCCTCTTGAGATGTCTCATTTCTGTTAGTTTCTTTTTAGCTTGTTTCCTACATGAGCATACATGTCAAGAATCCAGGTTGATGTGTAGCCTGTAAGAGCATACTTGTCTAACCTGGAAACTTCTCTTTAATCCTCAGATGAGTATGCTTATTGCTCATCAGCAAACCTCTCAACCTCTTCAAGCAAGAAATCTGGACAAAGCCACACATAATGGGGACAAAGGCCAAAATAGGGACAGTTTCTAAATATTGCTTTTACAGGCTTAGAAAGTTGATAGAATAACAGCTTTTGTATTAGCATGCATTTTTTGAAGGATATGAAGTCTGAAACTCAAACCTCTGCCATTATTTTCTCACTTCAGTCCTCAATGATTAGCCACTGATTGGCCAGAAAACTACAGATTTTAGGAGAAACAGACCAAAAATATGAGGCAAAAATCTGGACAGTTGAGAGGCATGATTCATAGCCAGCAATCCTTCCAAAAATCACGCTCCCAGACATTTTAGCTAAGTTATTTAAACGTATCTTTAATTTAAAAATAAAAATGATAATTCTGGTAAAGTTTTCATTATAAAATCCATTGGTGGCATTCTACATAGCCTCATCATTGTGATATCTCCTCTTGGCTCCCTTTAATTGGAGAACATGTCTTCAGCCAATCACACCTGTGCTCTCAATTCCTTATGCAAATTACTTTGTGTGGTGATAGCAGAGGTGTGAATTTTAATGGTCCTATAAGGTCTGTCAGTTTCTATAATAAGTAGCCTTCCTGGGAGATTTGTTCCACGTTTTGAATAAATGCTCCCAAGAGACTACTTGTTATAAAAGCCAAAAGACTGAAATTCGCATGAGAAATCAGTGGAGTGCAGCCTAATACTGGTATCGAGAGCCACATATTTGCAGGTATGTATGTATGGCACAATAAACTGAAGTAAATTTTGATTCCTCTTTCAATTTCTTTGCCTGTTTTATATATTTATTTATTTATTCATTAGAGTGCAGTCAAAAATGTTTGAAGTGGACAGAAAAACAGAAGGGCAAGGTATGTGTGTGTGTGTGTGTGTGTGTGTGTGTGTGTGTGTGTGTGTGTGTGTGTGTGTGTGTGTGTGTGTGTGTGTGTATAGGAGTGCACTCACAGATGATAGATTGCAATTGCCCCTGATGTCATTGAATGCCAATGAGTTCTTTCATATTTTTGGCTTATGACATCTGTAGTTCGCTATCATACGTTGACTACAGCAGACATAAAGTTGTTCTTCTTCTTTCGGCTTTTCCCGGTTAGGGGTTGCCACAGTGGAACTCCAGTCTGCTAATGATTGGCAGTAGATTTTTACAGGTGCCGAGGTGCCAGCTCAACACCCAACCTTCAACGAAGGCACACCCATTCTACACATGTCTTTGAATGCCACTCGACCATGGGGAGGACATGCAGACTCCACACAGAAGGCGCTCCAGCCGAGAATTGAATGGGAGAACCTCTTGCTGTGAGGCAACAATGCTACCGCTGCACCACCGTGGCTTACAGCAGACATAAAGCAATGTTTTTTTTTTAATTTATGTTTTGCATTTATAGTTTCCGGAAAACACAACCCAATTCAAAAACTGTCATTCTAGCAACTTTTTAAGAGTATAATTGCAACATGTAAAAACCGTTCCCTAATTTTGGTCCTTTGACCCCCCCCCCCCCAAATTACTTTTTCCTTTCTCCTTGATTCTTGACAATAAGAGAGTGAGAGCTAATAATTATTCTGTATGCTTCTGAAAGCAGGACAGTGAAATACATTTCACAGGGAAATATTTATTTTTTCATTCACTTCATCCCGATCTGACATTTATATCATCATGGATGGGCAGTTTCCCCATCATCTCACTGGTGAGCCTGATAGACACGAGCATCCTGAGGAAATATAGCAATTGTTTCATGTATACTGACAACCACGTACTCCTGAAACAAATAAATACTTTATGTGAGAGATGTAGTTACACTATGAAATTGGAGGCAAGACTCTCACATAAGGACAAATTGAATGCCAAAGAGGTTGTCAGCGCGTGCGCACACACACACACACACACACACACACACACACACACACACACACACACACACACACACACACACACACACACACACACACATACACACACACACACATACAATGCAGAAAACAACCACAACACATAACAACACACACACCAGTGTTCCAACAAAAAAAGCACATAAGCATAATGTCACAAAACCTAATGTATTGGTCATAGGTGACTCCATTGTGAGACACATGGATGTTTCCTCAACAGCTGGATAAAGAGCAAGTTACAGTTAGCTTCCTATCAGATGCCAGGATCCGTCGAGTCATTCAAGCACTCAAGTCACTCAACCACAAGTGCCTGTATCACTCCATCATAGTCCATGTTGGGGTGAATGACTTAAGGCATACCTCACTGGACTATATGAAGAGAGAGACATGACTGAGCTCTTAGATTATGTGTCACAAGCAGGTATAAGCCTAGCCTTAAGCAGCTTTCTACCTTCTTCAAGGATGATGCCACAATACATACAAAAATGATTGTCTTTAACAATTGGCTTAGCTTCTGGTGTTAGTCCAAGGGGATCCAATATCTGTCAGCCTGAGAAGATGTGGTTAACAATCCACATTGCTTTGCCAGAGATGGTCTGGACCTGACTCCTCTAGGCTTTCGGATAGTGGCAAAAGCATTAGCCACCCCTATTGTACCTTTTTTAGGCAGCGTCAAAATAACCAGCCTCCTAACATAACACAATCCTCTCTAGATAAACTCAAGGTACTGCTGCTTAATGCTAGGAGTCTAAACAAGAAACTGCACTACCTGGAAGCACTCCTCACTTTGGAAGATGCTGACATCTCTGTAGTCATGAAGACATGGTTCAAAGGTGTGGAAAGCACCCTGCCTGTGCAAGGCTACAATGCCTTCCATACGATATGCCTGGGTAGGTACAGACCATAAACTGAGCATAAAAGATCCAAAGGAGGAGGTGTATTCATCTTCATTAAGGATGACTATACCTTAAGACTGGTCAAACAGTATAACTGTCTTGAGGGTCTATGTTAAATATTCGAACATCGAAAATGTTGAATGTTACATGGTCGAGACCAAATGTTCGACATTTGGATGTTTGAATATTAAATAAAAAAATTGAAAGAAAAATAACACACCTAAACAGTGTTAGCAGGGAGGCAAGCCACCCTGCACCCCCACACCCCCCTACTTAAATATACCAACTCCGAGACCGCACTTCAGTGCAGAAAAGGGAAATTCTCCCTATCTGCACTGTGTGGTGCCGTTGAAAGTCAATCTTTGAACACTTGAAATTTCGAACGTTTGGTCTCGACCATGTAACATTCAAACTTTTAAGCATTAGAAGAACTAACATAGACCCCTGTCTTGAGCTACATGCCCAATTAACTATAAAGCCCACTACTGCATCATCGCTAGCTATAAGTCACCCACCATGAAACAGAAAATGCATACCACATACCTAGATTTACTGGAGTCACTTGCTATACAACTCAACACCTTGTTCAGGGGTGATTTTAATTATCCTACCATTGACTGGGAAACACACAAGACCACAAACATGCTGGCTCAGATGTTCTTGGATTTTCTCAATGCAACTGCTCTGGAAGCTAGTCAGCACACACACAAGAGGCTCAAATGTCCTGGACATAGTACTCACTAACTGCATTGCACCCCTCCATGTGATGTCCTCCCTGGTAGGATCAGACCATAAATCAGTCTTGTTCGATCTATTTATAAGACCAGATACCCCATCAAGTTCAAAAATGCTTAAGAATTTTTCTAACACAAAGTACCTTGTGCTAAGTGATGGTATAAGAAATTTCAAAGCCCCCTTGAACACATATAACATGGACTCTTATGCAGAGGTGTACACCAATGCCCTGTATAATCACTTAAGCAGTTGGATAGAATCAGTTGTACCTGACCAGATTAAAACTGCAAGAAAGGTAAAACAAACAGTAAAGGTAACAGTTAAACTAGTGGTTTCAAGAAGTCCAAGTCCATAAAAACAAAAAACACTGAGTGAACATGTAAAGCACTAAAAGTACATAAACCACTTAGCTTAGTCCAACATCACAAGTTAAAAACTTTTGCCACACAGAGTTTCTTCTTCAGGCACACCTAAAAAGAACAAGTTCAACCACTATTTAAATACAATGTGAAATGGTCACATGATATATGCTAGTTATGTGACACATTTAAATACAATGTGAGATGGTCACATGATGTATAAAAGTTCCATAAAATTCAACATTTAATATTTAAATATGCAAATAAATAAAACATACTAAAATCAAAAGGTTGAATTTATATTTTCATGATTATTTCATACTTTCACATGTATGTCATTAAGAAGCAGTTTCAAAGATACATGCCCATTCAGACTTGGAGATGTGCACTTTCAAACGTAAAATCCAATAAAATTCATCTAAATCAGTATAATGAGAAACATTACCACCATGCAAAGATTCATAAACAACATGCAAAATGCACAATTTAAAATCCTGATCTGGCCCTCTGTCAGTTTTGTGTTTATACAACTCATTAGTTAATATCTGTCTCTTAATCTCAGAGATATGATTGCTAATACATTGTTTCAATTTTTGATTAGTCTTGCCTACATAGTAAGCATCACAGCGTAGACACAAAGCCAGATATTCTAAATTCCTAGTATTACAATTCCGTCACTTTTAGCTGAAATTCTTGACCATTCACTGGATGAACAAACACTCTATCAGTATAGATATACTTACAACAGACACAGTTTCCACACTTAAAGGTACCCTTCTTAGTGGCTGTGACCAAGGAAGAATACATGGTTGCTCTTTATAACAAAGTAACTGTTTCGGATTAACATTTATCTTATATCCAAACTGTGGTCTATCTAAAATTACTGTTCATAACTCGGGTACATCCTGCAAAATATGCCAGTATTTATTAATAATTTGTCTTACAGTGTTCGTATTTTTGTTATAAGTTAGCATGCATCTCACTGTCCTCCTCGGTTTAGAAGCCAAGGGAATACTTCTATCAGTAATTGGTTCAAAAGAGAAAGTGGATCTGGCAGTAGTGGATCGTCGCTGCCTGATTTAATTGGTAATGTTATTTAATATTTGGGTGTCATATCCCATCATTATAAAACCATTAGTCATTTTCCTCAGCTGATTACTCATCAGGTAGTCAGATGTGTTTAATCGAGCTACTCGCACCATTTGATTCTTGACTATGTTATCAAATATAAACAGAGGGTGCATGCTACTTCTATGTAAGTAGGAGTTCCGTTTCACAGGTTTCCTGTAGAGTGTAGTAGCGAGTGTAGTATCAGTATTCTCATATATAGTGACATCAAGGAAATCGATGTGGCTAAAGGCTAAATTTTTCTTAAACTTTAAAAAGCGCGATGTGTTCAAATGTTTTGTATTGCCACTCCATATGAGAAACAGATCATCCAGAAAGCGTCGATAAAATAAAACCTTACTATTAAATGGATTTTCAGTTGCTAAGATGAATCTCCTCTCCCAAATATGCATAACGATGTTTGCATACATGTTAGCAATGGGTGTGCCCATCACTACACCTTTCATCTGTTTGTATATTTTCTTCTGAAAGAGAAACAAATTATTTGTGAGGACAAGCTCTAGCAGTTGGCAAAGTGTATTTATGCAAGTCTGCGTATGTTCTGTGAAATCTAACAAAAATTCTTTCACTGGTTGAACCCCAGTTTCATTTGTTATCATGGTAAAAAGGGAATCAACATCTAGGGGTTGTAAACTAGCAAGCATTATCCCAGTGATATTGTGACCAGTGTTTGGACTGCTGTGAAAATTGAGTTGTCTTTAATGATAGTATCTCTGTTTCCTCAAATCCCACTCTAAGCTGAGTCTCTAAAACTTTTTTAGATTGGTTCAGTGACCCAACCATTAGCTAAGACTACAGGTCTAAATGGAGGATTAGTCAGGGATTTGTGTATCTTCTGTATACCATATATGAATGGAGTCTTAGGAAATTCAATAAAACATAGTCAAACAGTTCTCTATTGATCTTCCATTCATTCAAAAAAAACATGTAAAAACTCATGCACTTTAGTAATCAGTTTAGTATATTCACATTTAGAAATACATTCATAATCTTGGCTAGATAACATTTTGTTGATATTATCAATATAATACATTGTATCAAACGTCAGAATTCCCCCACCCTTGTCAGCACCCTTAATAATAATGTCTGGATTATTCAAGAGTGTTTCCATAGCATTGTATTCTTCAGATGAAAGGTTATAAAAACAGTCTGTTTCTGTTTATAACAAGTCTCATATATCTCATGCTCAACAGCACATTCAAAATCCTGAATTATACAGTTGTTAACTCACAGCAAGAGGTTCTCCCATTTGATTCTTGGCTGGAGCACCTTCTGTGTGGAGTCTGCATGTTCTCCCCACGGTCAAGTGACATTTAAAGACATGCAGGTAGGTGGGTGAGTGAATGTGTGTGCCTATTTTGAAGGTTGGTCATTAGGCTGGCAACTCGGCACCATAAAAATCTACTGCCAATCATTAGTGGACCGGAGTTCCACTGTGGCGACCCCTAACCGGAAAAAGCCGAAAGAGTAGTAGTAACTGGTACAAAGGTGCTGGAGCATTTAGGGATGCTGTCAGTATTAATGTGCTTATCTGTAGAACCAGAGTTCCTTCAAGGTAAGTGTTCATACAAAATATTTAAACTCAGACAATGTTTTAGAAATATCAACAGTGCATGCAAGTATAAAAGTTAAACCTTTCCTTAAAACAGATAGTTCATTTGTACTTAAAGGATATTTAGATAAATTAAATACCAGGTCTACATTCTCGTCTGACTTATTGTTCTCAGCCATTGTAATGTGTTTTACTTATGTTGTTTGTTGGGTCATTTCTCTTTCGGTTGTCGAGATTCTGGTAATGGCAAAGGTCTCTCTAAATAAGGTTCATAGGTTCATAGGTAGGCACTAGGCTATTGGCCCTAGGGCCTATATAAGCCTAGCCAAAAAGGTACCCTGGCTTTTGTCAAGTGCTCTAACAGCATTAATGTCTATGAACGTTTGTTGTTCAGGTTCATTACAAGTTATAATGTTATTCTGTGTAGATAGTGAAGGAAGAACAGGAAATTACCTCATGTCCTTCTTCACCACTAAAAGACAGTATCATTCAGAAAGTCAGAACTGATGACAGGATAAAGTGAGATACTATAACTGATAGAAGCAAGTCATAAAAGATCAAGTTCATCACTTATTATGGGACATTTTACTACATTTGAAACCTGATATGAATAAAGTATAAAGTATTTTGATAAGCTAACTTAACTTGAAATGTAATCCCCTCACAGTATTAAATGACAGTTTGGGATAATAGATATATGACTAACAATTGTCTGACCAATCAGCCTGTTTCTCAGAATTCTTCACCTCACACTTTGGGAGACCTTTACCTCCTTCTTCAACATCTTGCAAGTCCATAATATTTACTTGCAAACCACAGTACTCCAATACTCTATCCATGTTAATCCTGCAATAGCAAAGCAATTCACACTGGCAGGAAAACAGATGTTCAAGACAGCTGACTACACCATGTTAAAAACTTTATGTTTTTCATTCTACATACATGCATACATGACCTTGACAAATTATTTAGCTTGCCTTTTACCTACATGTTCTAAAGAGTCAGTGTTAAAATGCTCTTCAGATTCCCACAGTTGAGATGTAATCTGCTGCTTGATGTATGAGGACTGGAAATCCACCAAAGTATTTCTAGGTCTACAGGCTATTAGAAGCATCATTGATAAAGGCATGATGTAAGCACCTGCCATAGACCATAACCAACCCAATTTACTAGCCAGTCTCTCACATATTCTACCCAGACTGGTCCTTTCTGTCTTTAGGAGTATCCAGTTACACACAAATTATTTCTTCTTGCCTTCTCTTCCACTTCCTTCAACTTACTAGCAAACTCTATCACGTTCACTTGAGAACTGCCAGCTTACTCATGCCATCCTTTGCTCTTAGGTTCATAGGTTCATAGATTAGTACTAAGCTAACTGCCCTTGCGAGCCATTTTAAGCCTAGCCAATTATCCCTTGTGAGACTCAAACCATGCACCTTGTGTTTGTAAGGCAAACACTTTAACCATTAGGCCACCTTCCCAACCCCTTAATTTGCAATATCAAACTTGATCTGCTTGATTGTAAAGCAAATTGTATTCATTAATGTCAGACATAGCCCTAATAGTCTTACATTTTGACAATGTATTGTTTAGATTTTATAACACAAGCAAAGTAGTCTTCATAGAAACCTCTGCTACAGCTGCAAAGGCTGTGGTATCATGTCTGTCCTCTTTTCCAAAGGTGTTGAATGGAATGCACACTTGAACTAAATAATTTCAAGAAATATTTATTTCACTGTTTAACCAATCTATCCTATTTTGCCTAGCATTTAACTGCACTTTATAAGCATTTCACTAGAGCAAAAAAAAAAACTGTAAACATTAAATGATTAATAATCAGTTCATATTAATTATGGGGAATGTCATTTAATAGAAGCCTCATACAGCTGTGTGAGAAACAAAATGTTTTGATCATGAAAAAAAAAAATATATATATATATATATATATATATATATATATATATATATATATATACTATAAGCAGAACAATAACCAATTTATTTCACTGTTGAATGCAGTATTTACAGAAATATGGTTCATTGTCAGATATGAATAAAGATCATTCTGGCCTAGAAAAAGGTATTGGAGCAACCTGTATCTGAATCTAAAAAACGTGATGAAAATGATATATTACCGGTGGCTGAGATTAGAATCCCCAATCATCAAGTGTCAAAATCAGAAGACATTGAGGAACAGTTCACAGCTGACTGTTTCTCCATGGAAGGTCACTGCTGCTGCAGAGTCTGAGTGCACGCTCGCAGTGATTCCTTTACTTTGAGAGATTACTACCTTCTCCATGTTTTTGCATCTATACAATTGGTATATACATACATATATATATATATATATATATGGATCTATCTTACTACGTCGACATGTCAAAACGCCGACAACAAAATCACCGACACCACACCATAATCGGTCCAAAAGCACACACACAACACAAGCACACCAAAATCCTTACAAACCAACACTAAACCTCACATACACAACTACCTACAACCTTGCTCCTAACCCCCCTAACCCTAAGGTCCGCGCACCACATACACTCCACCTACCCCTAACCCTAACTCACTTAAAACGCCCCTAACCCACAAACTATCACAGTCGCTAACCCTACCTGGCACACACTAACCTAACTCCTTAACCATACTAACCCACATTACACCACTTACCCCCACCGTGCGCTACTAAACTAACTTAACCTACCGCCCTAACCCACAAACTATCACAGTCGCACACTTACCTTTTACCTTTTCCTAACGCGTCCGTCACTGCATACATACACAGCCTTGTTCTCAGTCGGGGTTTTTTTCCATCATCCTCTTCTCCGTTTTTGATCTTCTGGTGCCGGTGTTTCGGCTGTCGGCGTTCTGACTTGTCGACGTAGTAAGATAGACCCATAGATACATATATATATATATATATATATATATATATATATATATATATATATATATATATATTTATATATATATATATATAAGTTTATGGGTGTAGGGGACTTGCCTCCCACCAAAAAATGCTTACAGTCGGAGTTTTCACCCTTTGGATTTTTTGGAGAATTTGTGTTTAGTCATGTGGTTCCTAAGAGTCTTGCTAATTGGGATGTCATAGTGAAATTGATTTAAACAGACTCGCGTTTTACTTTATGATATTGACTGCACACTAAAATGCCATATAGCATTGTTATTTTTCAGTACAGAAACTCAGGTTTAGTTCTGCTGGTGCTATCACCTCATAAGGCAATTTAATTATAAGCAAGTTATAGTGATTACGCCTTCATAAATTAGAATGCATATATATTACTTTCTAGCAATAATGTTTACTGGGTAACAATTACATTTTAAATGAAAAAAGTTCAAGGTAGCATTTTTAATGTGCATTATATTATTTCAATTACAGTATGATTTAGGCTCTGTAGAGCTTTTCTTGTTTTAGGCTGAAATGGCAATGTATTTGCCTTTTGTTTTCTTTCTGAATATTTAAATGGTTCACATATGCATGTTTATGCTATTTGGAGTTGAAGTCTGATTTAATTAAAGAATATAATTACAAGACATATATCTTAATGAGCTGAATTTCCTTATTATAATGATAAATTGTGATGTTTTAACCCATTTAAACTAATTCTTCTGTCTCTTAACAAGACTGGAACTTGAACTAGGCAGTGTGTTATCTTCTATACTGCAGTATGTAACAACTTTAATTATCTGTACAATAAAATGTAATGAAGTAAATCTTAAAATGAAGTGATGTTTATTTTTTCTTCTTAATGACAGCATTTTCCTAAGTGCATTCTGTAGAAAGGAGCTGCATGGTATTTGTCCTTTTTCACCACATCGATAGCATTGTTATTTTCTTGTGAAAGTAAATGTGCTGTTTTTCTCTTTCTTTTGTTTGACACAACATATTTAATATTCTTCTAGAAAAAAAATAATAAAAATAATATATCTGCAGAAGGAATACTTGGGAAACAGGAGAAGATGCACAATGAAAAAGCATTCCAACTGATAGCAATACAGTAACAGATTATAGGTGTCTTGAGTAATAACCATGCAAAGACAGCACAGAAAGTGAAACAACATATACACATACACAAACCATAAACACATACATAACCCCCATATCTCACTCTCTCTCTCTCTCTCTTATATATATATATATAGATAGACACACACACACGCACACACACATACATATTCATATATCTGCACACATATATATGTGCATATGTGTGTGTGTGTGTGTGTGTGTGTGTGTGTGTGTGTGTATGTATATATATATATATATATATATGTATATATATATATATGTATATATATATATATATATATATATATATATATATATATATATATATATATATATATATATATAAAGAGAGAAAGAGAGAAGAACTGGCTGGTGAACCTTCCTGAGGTGTGCAGAAAAACAGACAAAACTTTTTTTTATGTAAGCATGGTGTTTCCTGACTTGAATGCAGATTTTTCTGTGACTGTCTATATGCCTGCTTGCATCTATGACTGTTTGCATGCATGCACGCCAGCACTCGTATGTGTGTTATATGCATGTGCATGAATTGCACACCTGGTATTTCATATTTTCTGTTTACTATTAGTCTCAGATAATAAGCATGCCCTGAATCTGCCAGTCTCTGTCATGGACACCAAAAATTGAAAATTAAGTGCCATGGGGTTTGACTGAAGGTCCAGCCAAGAACATTAACCATTAAGACATGAAAGGACATAGTTTATTGTATAATTTATTTGTTCTTTTTTGACAACCATGTCTCCCTTTTAAATATGGAACCAACACATGCTTAACACCTTACTGATTGCATTTTAAATCTTATGGAGAACAACAGCAATTCATTCATTCCACTTACACCAGAAACATTCCCTTTTCACCCTCATTTAAACCCGACCTATTAAATACAAGTGATCATCATTTATAGTTTGTATTGTCATGTTTTGTCCCTCAAGAACCCTGACAATAAACTCATGAGGCAGTGTCTTTCATGACTTTTCTCCTTTCAGGCCATATTTTGAACAAAACAGCTGTCTCTTGGCCCTGTCAACTGTTGCAGTCTGACTGCCAAATCAAGCTGTCTGAAGAACCTCTGCACACTTCCTAGTCATTTTTATAGGCACTGTTAATAAAAGTGTACGAGTTAGCCTGCCTTTGCATCTTGATGTTGTGTCTCTTGCCCGTAGAGAAGGATATCTCTCATCAAACTGCCCTACATGCAATGACCAAAGGGCCAAATAGATGCAGAATGTAATTTTCTTTAATTATATTCTTAGTACCTTAAATGCCTTTACTGTTCAGTGAAAGTCTGAAGCAGATCTGTACCAGATTTGTCATGATCCACACCAATTCCATGGACTTTGCTTGGCCTGCTATCATATGCTTGAAAAGAGGAATGTCAGTATTCTTGCAAAGCTTTTGAAATACGTGCATACCTGCTTGAATCTGTTAATTTTTAACTTATTTTTAATTAGTTCATAAGTTCAACTGCAGCATTCAGGCCTCATGGCCATCAAGGAACTCGGATTCTTCAAGGAAAGACTGAGAAATTTTATTAGCAACCAATGTATCTAGATTAGATTTAAAAGTTTCCAAACTGCTAGATCATCTTATACAAAGTGATATAGTATTCCAGAGTTTAGTAATTTTAACAGTAGTAAATGAAGATCTGATTCTAGATTATCCTATTTTGGATACACTTTTCATATCTGTAAAGTGGGTCTTTGAAAATAGATATGCCAATATCCATTTACCCTGAACATGTCTATAAGAAAAAAAAACAACTTTAAATAGTTGTATTGTGTCCCATAATCTAAGTTTCTTATAGATGAAATTATTTTCATAAACTTCCTCTGAACACCTACTAAAATTTTTATTTGAAATTTTTAAGTATGCAAAATGAATTATTATACTCTAGAATGGGTCTAACATAAGTTTTGTACACCACAGCCAAACAAATTTTATCTCGTGTAGTGAGATTTCTTGGTAAATAACCCATATAACTATGGTACTGATAATCTTAACATGTTGATTAAAAAATAAGTCAGATAAAATGGTAATACATCAATCTTTATAGTTCTTATGATCTGCAAATGAGAAGTCTGTCAAATAGATGGGAAATCTTTGAATTTTATTAGAAAAATATATAATTTTACATTTGTCCAGACTAAACTTCATGTCCTGTGTCTGCAGCCCATTTGCTAATCATACTCAAACAATCATTAAGATGGTCAACATCTGATTTATTTTGTAATATACAGCCAATTGTACAGCTGTCAGCATACTTGTACATCCAGAAGTTGGTATTCCTTGGGATACTGGAGAAAACTAGATTAAACAACAATGCGCCCATATCAAATCATTGAGGTACACCAACTACTACAGGCAAATGATATGAGTATACATGTATTTTGACACATTTTTGCCTACTAATAAGCCAATTCATAATCCATCTAACAATATAACAATTTATGTCAGATTCAATTAAGGATTTTTGAAGAGAGTTACATGGAAGATAATCAAAGGCCTTTGTAAGGTCCAGAAAAATCACTCCTGAAGGCAAACTCATGTATTAGGCTATTGTTTCAGTGTTATCTGATCATAGAAATACATCAAATTACTCTTAGTAGATCTTTGTCTTATGAAACCATGTTAGGCAATCCCTGGGATTCATGAAGCTCGGCGCAAGGCCGGCGTTAGGCTTGCGCCGACCGTGCGGCGTGAAGATGGCGCAGTAATGCCAAATGCATAGTAATTAAGGTGCGCTGCTGACACAGCCACGTGCACAGGAAAGGAGCGTGAGTGCATAGACTGTGTCGAAGTGCCGCACGGAGGCGTGGAAATGGCAGCGGTTGATGTGCAACCTAAAACGCTTGCATATAACAAGTTGCAAGATAGTAACCATGTCAGTGCCCCTGGATACTGAAACGTATGCAAAGCATGCAAGAAAGTACCTGTGAACACAAAGTGACAAAGCAAACACAAATGCACGGTAGGGAATAACGGATCCCTATCCCATGAACAAATGACATGGAGGACCGTGTGGCCGTAGTCCAACGCAGTGTAGATAGCCATACCAAGTGGAAGTGAAATGTATCATATGTTAGCGATCCGCCAGTAGGTACGTCCAGCGCAATGGTGAGGGTCACCAGCTGACCCATAATGTGAGGGAGGGTACACAGCTGGGTAGATGTGTCCATAACAAAATACACGAGAAATGTAGAAATCTAGCGACCGTATGTCCGAATTATATCCCACAAGGCATGTAATAGTCACATACAAAAGGTATGTCCATATTTCACATACCAAATGTTATAGGAAATAGAATAAGCATGTAAACAAAACAGAAGGAGCATACAAACAGCCACAACAATAAGGACACGTAGGCTGAAAGGAACAGTATTATCCGTACCATCGACTAGGATTACCACCTGTCCTACTTTGTGAGTGACAGTCCCTCTTTGGCCAGTTGTGTCCTGACAAAAACCTGTAACAATGGCAAATGTCCTGAGATTATAGGACAAAATTATTCCCAATACATTATGTAATAGTTGCATTAAACAGGTTTTCTGTATCTAAATTACATAAATGTTATAAGAAACAGAATAAGCAACTGAACTGCTACAAGAATAAGCTTTTATATAGGCAAGAAGTCTAAGTTCTATCCTGTATACTGACCGTGGGTATGTGTCAGCCTGTAAAATGTGATGTGTGTACCAAAATTGTCCCACTTTGGCCAATTGAAAAGGTGGCAACCCTATCGTCGACTGTGGGGAGGCATTGTCCACTACAGTCAGATATGTGTACGGAATATATCCCATCCTGGACATAGGAAAAGGTGGCATCCTACCAATGAGTACAACAGGCCGCCAAAATCTGGAAGTAAGTGGTACAAGCCGAACTTGTCAGGATGTGTCACAGTCGAACGGGTAGTACCCGGGTATACCAAACATGTAATGAAAGTGAAGTATGGGCGTGTACCTATGTGCATGAGGTATAGCATGTGGAAAGCAAACATGGCAGGGTAGTCCACACAACCATACACTTACCAGACACATGTAGGGTATTCAATGTGTTACTCTGGCCGTGTCATGGGCCAACAACCAAAGCAGTGATGCATGGGGTGTGAGGAATCTGTGTGTGTGGGGTGGATGGGTAATGGTACAATCCTCCAAGGCGATACTGTGTTGTATGCAGAATAGGTGAACCGGAGGTGTGTGAGGGAGCAGAGGGTGAAGCTGAAAGAAACACAAACACATGTATAAACAGCTGAAATACAAGCAGATAGGCCATACTGTAGAACACAATCCCACAAACAGATGAATATTGAAATGTGAGATACAGATGTATAGATATGTCACCGGCACATACCCACAGATTGGTCCTGATGGAACTGGCCATAACAAATGCAACACACCTGGATGGAACTGGCCATAACAAATGCAACACATCTGGATGCATAATGGACTACCCAGCATCCCCTCCACATCACACAACCCGCTCCTGTACCTGAACATCCACCATATCCAGCCGTACGTGGCCTACTGGTTTGGTGCAGCCACAGCTACACATAGTGACACTACGCATATGTAGTAGGTAGTGTCACCCTAGGCAGTTGCAGGATTGCACACGACCTCAGCACATTTTCGTAACTCCAAAACGATGTTTGGTATTCCTCTTGTTGTGGATGGATATCCCTCATGGGATACATAACCTGTGTAAACATTAGAACGGAAGACATGAAGTCCAGTCCTGTAGATATCTGGACAGAAGTTGGAATGTGCATTAGAGGTGCACGACACTGTCCAGCCCTAAGTGGTCATGCATAACCTACTACCCAGGATCAAACACTTGCCCGTGACACACGTGTCCCGATACGAATAAGCGGAAATATATTGCACACATTCGCATAGTGGCAAATGGTATAAGGGTGATGAAGGCACTGATGTAAACAGGATAACCCTGATCTACTGTGTGAGGGACACTTAATGTGTGTGTAGGTGTGACCGACCATACCTGTCAACCTCTGAGAGCAAGATATCTGGACAAAGCCGTGAATAAAAGTGGGACAAAGGCCCAAAAGTATGGACAATTAGTATAGATTGCTCTTAGAAACTTGGAAAGTTGATAGAATAACAGTTTGTACATTGGCATTAATTTCCTGAAGAGTATGAAGTCTGAAACTCAGCTGTCTGCCATTACGTTCTGACTTCAGTCTTTAATGACTAGCTACTGATTTGCCAGAAAACAACAGTGTATTACAGAGGTCCGTACATATTTACAGTAACAAACCTTCACATTTGTTTACGGTACTACTGCATACCTGTAGTTAATTCATGTCCAAAATAATAATCCTCGTATGAATGCATACAGGAAATAGCCAAATGTGAATGGGAACACCCCTCACTGTGGATTATGTATTGTAACCACCCCCACCCATATTATGTATTGCCTACATAAAAAGCTGCTGACAGGTGCCGAAAGACCTGTGTCTGTAAACACAGGTAAACCTCTATAAAATGGACAAATTCTGTCCATGTGCTTCATCTGACATTTGAACTTGGTCAGGGCAGTTCCGTTCACCAAGCAGACAAGCCTAAACCCAGATCACCACATGAACACCCTGACAATCAAAGACTTGTATGTGCCAGGACTATAAGCCCTGGAGTTCTGCATATCCTTGGAGTGATTAAATATGCAGCTTGGGTCCAGAGCAGTAGGGAATAGGGAATGTGTAATATGTAGTACCGTGTTTTTCCCAGCAGGAGAATGGATGCCTTTGTTGTAAGTGAAGCGGTGAGGCGTATGTTAATGTAGCTATGTACTATGGGTATGCATATAAATGAGTCAGAACACCAATAGTATAGTGGTTACAGCATCCGGCCAATGTGAATGCAGTCCCGGGTCAACTACGACTACAACACATATGAGTTAATGAATGCATGTGTGCTGTAAAGACATTTAAATATGTAAAGGTGAACGTGTGTTTTGCATATGTCCGTTAACCGGATTACAGATATTGTACTGGTACCGTCACAATTAAGAAAACCCACGTAAGCACAAAGACTTAGTAAACATATGTAACCAACAATAAGGATATGCAAGTGCGCCTGCGCGTGTGTAATCCGCTCACAACATAGCAAATGAATGCTGTTTTCTACACGTTTTTTTATATATCTATATATGGATATATATATATATTTGTGTATAGATATATTTCCACAGACTTACACTAAATAAATATATGAAATAAAGAATGTACAGACATATATATATATATATATATATATATATATATATATATATATATATATATATATACACACACACAATTACATTAATCGATATATACATAACAAACATATAAACATTTGTCCTTGTAGATATAACACATGTACATAAATAGGTTATGTCATAGCTATTATGGATAGACATACAGACATGCAAGAAAGGTAAATACACTGCTGCTTTCCAAACCATTGCCCGGAAAGTACTAGTGTGCCAAATCTGCAAGTTCTACTCTTTAAACATGGATATAGGTGTCCTTTGCAGGACTCCAAAAATTGACCCACTACAGGCACCGTCCTATAATGATTGAAGCAAAGGAAATCACATCCGCAGCTACAATATAGCTGTACATGCAACAGTAGCTTGTGTAAGGGTAATAACACATGGGTTGACAGAATGTATGACATATTTCCCGATACGCGGAGAGTGGATAGTGCTTAGAAGTGTCTTCATACTTTATTATCACTCACATTAAATATGTCTTATGACTACTGTGGAGGGGTGTCAGGTATGGGAATCATGGGTATGCAATAATGGGCCTAGGTTCACAGGTGTTGGTTGGCACAGATTTATTAGGTCTGCCCCATGGGAGTGGTTAATATTCCTATGTGGGTATAGCACACTCCTATACCTTCCAAAAATGAAGAACCCATCTACTGGATATTGTGTAAACCATTGGGGGAGATGTAGGGACTTATATCAGTGTCATGTAAGTGATTATCATGGACGTACATGCGTACGAATAAGATGGTAACCATACCTCTCAACCTTTCAGAATAAGACATCTGGACAAAGGCATATTTAAATAAGTACGAATAGGGACTATTTTAAATGTTCCTCTGACAAAGTTAGAGCTTTGATAGAATAATGGATAATTCATTAGTATGAATGTTTTGAGGGTTATTAGTTATAAACTACTAATGTCTGTCATTATTATCTAACCTCACAGTCCTTAATGACCTGCCACTAATTTACCAGAAAGGCACAATATTATAAAAAAAAGGAACGACATTATAAGTCTAAGTTCGGGACATTTACCCAAAATGTGTACAGTGGAGAGGTATGAAGGTAACCCTGTCCTAAATAAATGTACGGAACTAGTGGATATCAGGTGGACAGGTGTGAAGAAAGATGTGATGACAAATGACAAAACATGTATAAGTCAAAAGCTTGTACCTCGATAAATGTGAATGAATACTTATGCCCTGTGATAGTCAATGTGGAAGTTTAATAGAAACAAAATAAATGTGTCCCTCAGGGTGTTATGCAGTGTCCCCGATACAGTGTTCAGTCTCCCACACTCGCATGTGAGTTCTGCCACTGACGGAAAGCGCAAATACCGGCGAACACATAAGGTAGATGATAGCATAATATGCTTTGATTAGCACCTGTTGGCTTTTGTGAGGAACACATCACTCTTGGCGGGTGTGTCCTGCAAAAGGAATGTAATGGCATCTGGCCTGTGACTTCTTCTTGTGTGTAGTGGTGTAATAAAATTATATATCTTGTATCAGAAACAGATACATGTTATAGGAAACAGTATTATCGACTATACTACTACAAGAAAAATCTGAAGGTATGAAAAGTGCTGAAGTAGTCAGTTTAGCATTGACCGCAGGTATGTGTTGACATGTCAAATGTCACAGCTGTATATATAGTACCTATAGGGCTGTCACCATTACAAATGATGAAAGTGGGAGCTGCTTTGTAGAAATGTCAGATGTAGCAGGTCAAAACATACATACAGCCATGCATACTCCACAAATAGACATATTAGCACACAGCAAAGCTTAGGCCAGGAGTCATGGAGCCTTGGCCGGCGTGTACTAGTAGAGGAAGTGTAGAGCAGGGCAAGATGTCTGCTGAGCTATTCAGCAATATCCTGTAGGGATGTGTAAGACAGCCCCTAAAATGAACGTTGCACGGACAATGTTAGGATATGCAAATGACCCCATTTGTAGGTGAAAGCTATGCAAATGATGTAAATCTGCGATACATGAAACAGTAAGCTGTCCGTGCAAGAGTAGAGTTATGTGCAGAAATGTACTCGGATGTTAACTCATTCCCTCCAGTACAGCTCTTTTGATTGTGCACCTTTAACTCCTAGTGGGCGTGGCTTGAGTCTTTAAAAAATAAAGTTATCACCTTACAATTCTAACAAATACTCATTGACATAGGTCAAATATCAATACAATTGTGTTTGCCATCATGTATGCTTCAAGATAAAATATTCGGATACCTTGTACAGGGCATGGTTTTGGAATTATTAATGCAAATATGAACAAGCAATATTTGATGCCTAGAGGAGCAGTAGGAGGTAACTGCAGATGTACCTGGAGGCGTCACTTGGATGTAATGAGTTAACCGAGTTATGTTCTGCAAGTAGCTAAACGGAGCAATGTCAGCTGCAAATAAAGGATGAATTCAGTTGAAGAAGCATGCCAATGGCCAAATATAAGGCCAGTGGCATATTTTCCATTGGAAATTAATAAAACTCTATTTGTCCTCCCCCGATCTCCGGTGTGTAAGCGTAGCGCAGCGGCGTGAAAACACGCTGCACTTTTAAAACAAAAAAAATATTTACAATACACATAGAAAATGTAATTTTACTTAACAGTTAGTTCGCCATGCAGGTGAATGGCAAGCTGAAGACAAGATGGCTACTGAGTACTGGTTGCTATGTGTGGAAGCGCTCTGTCAGAGATGTAACCAAGCATTAGTAGGAAATCCGATACAATTGAGGCTGAGGATAGTGAATCACAATTTGTCATGCCATATGGGCCAAGCCACTACAGTGGAAGAGTAGGTTAAGGGGACTATCAGAGTAGAAGATAGGTGAAATCATGAGTGTGTGTGTATGTATAAAATACTGTAATCCTATCGAAGCAATGTGTCACATGTTTGCTGTCAGTTACTCATCAGTGGAAGAGGCGTGTTCTGATTTATCCTAGGTACAGTCAGGAAACTGACAGTGTACGCCATGGATATCACTGAAGTTTCTTGCAAACCTGCTGACAGTGTGTTAGCGCCCGTGCATGCCTGTAAGCCTGAGTAAGCATGTGTGCGAGCGTGTCAGCCCGCGTGTGCGTGTTGAAGAATGAGTAAGCTAGTGTAAGAATGTTGAAGCCCGTGTAATGTCGTGTAAGCCAGTGTACGCATTTGTAAGCATGTATAAATCTGTACTACATACATCACACATGTACTGCACACTCTGAAACACATACTGCCAATACTACACACATCAGTCAAATTGCACATGGATGGATAATAAATCTTCAGAATCAACAGTGCTGTAAACTATACTACATTGATGGTCATAGCTGCAATGCATCATGCCTGCTTACATACACCTAGAAGGATATCACACTTTGTGTTAACAACATTTTAACATTAATACAGTGCTATAAAGCACCCTGTGCATCAGCACCATGTTAGTCTGTTCCTGCATCAATGTTACACATTACAGGTGGTGGCACAGGTGTCATCATATGCACAGGGTATGGTGTTTCTTTTCCAGAACCTGTCATTGAGCCATCCAATCAACATGTAAGTATGTGTGTGTGTGTGAGGGACAACAGTGTTTGCATGGCCCAATGTTGATGCAATGTGTGTGTGTATGTGTTAGCCCTAGCTGTTTGTTTCATGTGTGTGTGTCTGCATGTACACAGTTTCAGCATGTGTCAGCCATATACAGGAGGTTGTGGGACAGTGACAGACCGTACCTGCCAAGCTGTACAGATCGCCATTACTGGCCATGGACACCCCTTCATGCATTCAACAATATTCCAGTCCTGCACCTGTCAATGTATACACATACATTCTTGGGATCTACATCACAACCTGTGGATAAACGGGAGTCAGTAATGTTAACCTGATTTGCATAGTAGTGTCAGTTAATACATAGTTATATGAGCCATACTCATCCTCCAAAGTAATAACCACTGCTGACTGTTGCTGAGATGTGCACACGACCGTTTAAAGGTGCTGTACTATCATTGTTGTCAATGTCCCTTGTAATACCCAGCAACAAAATAACTGGTCACTACACAGCTATAACCCAGGATCACTACAGCACACAGTATGTGCACTATCACAGAGCCATAGCAGATTTACATACATCAAAGGTGTTCACGTACAGATAATGCAGCACATTCAATAGTGCTAATATCCACATACATATCAATATCTATCCACATTACATATATATAAACAGATATATACACACACACACACACACACACACACACACACACACACACACACACACACACACACACACACACACACACACACACACTTGGCAGGGTTGGGATCAGAACACAGACCTAACTACCTTATCACACTACAGCATTACGCATGTACAGAACGTGCTACCGTGATTACTAGATTACAGCATTCACACAGGCATACATCTAACTTGCTGGCATCAGCATCAAAGGCAAAGACGCCGTATGGATGCTACGGAGAGTGAATAGTGTAAAAGCAATGTACTGTTGTCATGCAGCAGGAAACTCTTACACACACATACACATACACACACGTGGCAGGATTGGGATTAGAACACAGACCTAACTACCTTATCACACTACAGCAGTACGCATTTACAGAACGCACTACCGAGATTACTGAACACAGCGCTCCCAGAGGCATACTTCTAGATGGGTGACATCATCCGCAAAGGCAAAGATGCCGATAGGGAATGTATGTGGTGTGAGGTGTCTAAAAGCATTACTGTGTCCCCAGGCAGCTGGAAACACACACACACAGGCACACACTTGGCAGGACTGGGAGTCGAACATACACCTAACTATCTTATCACACTACAGCATTATGCATTTACAGAACGCGGTACTGAGATTACTGAACACAGCACTCCCAGAGGCTTACTTCTAGGTGGGTGACATCATCTGCAAAGGCAAAGACGCCGATAGGGAATGTATGTGGTGTGAGGTGTCTAAAAGCATTACCGTGTCCCCAGGCAGCTGGAAACACACACACACACACACACACACACACACACACACACACACACACACACACACTCGGCAGGGCTGGGAGTCGAACATACACCTAACTACCTTATCACACTACAGCAATATGCATTTACAGAATGCGCTACTGAGATTACTGAACACAGCACTCCCAGAGGCATACTTCTAGGTGGGTGACATCATCCGCAAAGGCAAAGACGCCAATAGGGAATGTATGTGGTGTGAGGCGTCTAAAAGCATTACCGTGTCCCCAGGCAGCTGGAAACACACACACACACACACATACACACACAGGCACACACTCAGCAGGGCTGAGAGTCGAACATACACCTAACTACCTTATCACACTACAGCATTATGCATTTACAGAACGCGCTACCGAGATTACTGAACACAGCACTCCGAGAGGCATACTTCTAGGTGGGTGACATCATTCGCAAAGGCAAAGACGCCGATAAGGAATGTATGTAGTGTGAGGCATCTAAAAGCATTACTGTGTCCTCAGGCAGCTGGAAACACACACACACACACACACACACACACACACACACACACACACACACACACACACACACACATACACACTCACACACAGAGGCACACACTTCGCAGGGCTGGGAGTCGAACATACACCTAACTACCTTATCACACTTCAGCATTACGCATTTACAGAACGCGCTACCGAGATTACTGAATACAGCACTCCCAGAGGCATACTTCTAGGTGGGTGACATCTTCCGCAAAGGCAAGGATGCCGATAGGGAATGTATAGAGTGTGAGCAGTCTGAAAGCATATTACTGTATCAAGGTAGATGTAGACAAACACACGGCAGTGGTGTGATTGGAGCAACTAAATATCTACGGAGCACTACAACAACACTACATAGATACGGGACATGACACAGACAGTACACCCTGCAAGAAGTCAACCAGTCTGTTCCATGTAGGCATCCATCATGACGTTTAAAATGGACATCTGTTGCCTGGATGTCCACCATCGCTATACAGGATGTCAATGGCCATGCCCATACACAGAGGCACATCACCGACACAAGGTGTCACTGGCCATGCCCACACGCTTAGTATCACACGTCCGTTTGGAATGTACTGTGTGTCCAACTACACAACGGCATACTGGGCATGCTCACACACTTAGCCATTGCAAAGGGACATCTTGCATGCACACGAATTCTAAACACGTAAGGGCGCAGTTTGGAATGTACTGAGTGTCCAACTACACAACGGCGTACTGGGCATGCTCACACACTTAGCAGTTGCAAAGGGCTGTCCTGCATGCACACGGATTCTAAACACGTAAGGGCACAGTTTGGAATGTACTGTGTGTCCATCTACACAACGGCATACTGGGCATGCTCACACACTTAGCAGTTGCAAAGGGCCATCTTGCATGCACATGGATACTAAACACGGAAGGGCACAGTATGGTATTACTGTCCCCACGTACATGAAGGCCACTCACATGTATTGATCAGTACACACTCAGGAGCCATCACAGATGTCCCAGGTGTAGATCACAGAGGTACAAACCGAAGTCTACAATGTAGCCCTCAGACATCACCATGTCGTTGGACCAGCAATACATCAACACAACACCGTGTGACTCATGACCAGTGGACTGTACATAGGTGTACAGCAACTGTGCAGACTACACATGTACTGACAGGGTTCCATCATGTGTTATGCATTGCAATGATACCACTGTACATAACCAGGTTGGCTCTACACATAACAGGGGCCCTGGGTCTTACACAGCTGTGACAGATGACTGTCGCTATACACCAACGAACACACATGTTTGGATATGTCATACATGTAATTGCAGTGGATATGTGCATGGACCACACACACAACACATATGTACATAGCATAGCTTTTGCTGTCCTCCGTGCAGACAAGTGGCTACAGCAATCATATGCATGCAAATGGAAGGTGGGTCCATGGCTGTTGAATGCCAACAGTACATGAGGTAACAATGTTGACCGAGGACACATTCCCTCTGTACTAGTTACCCATGACACCCATCATATCATACAACAGTCCATGTGTTATGTATGTCAACACACATGTCCACCGATTGCAATGCATACAAACATGGCTACATGACAGTCATGTAGGACCAACACATATGTACAAACTGTAGTGTGCATGCAGCTGCCATACATGTGCAGTAGCTGATGTAAGTAACTCATCTGTGCCTAACTACAACATGCAGTTGCAATGCAGCCCCATCATTGACACCTGTATATGGTAACATACTGACAGTACAGTAGGATGTATGTCAGGTATGGATGGATGTGTGTACGTAAAGTGGTGATCCACCTGTGTAGATGGATGTTCGCTGGGTACGGCTCACAGGTGTGTCACATGCCATCATACCATTACATGTGCAAACAGTACGCTATGTTACTGTTACCTGATGGTGAAGACATAAAACCTACACAGCGGTCAGGTGTTACCGACTGTGCGTCACTCCACACCTGTAACACTTATCCTCCCATGTGCATATAGCAGCACAATTGCCGGACATAGCGTTGGTACACATAATGCGGCCAATACTGCTGCATGTCTGTCAGACGTATCATCATATAGCAGGTGTATTATTCACAGTACTGCCATGTGTGTTTGCATGTGTGACCATATATGCCACATATGGTGGGGAATACATCCCAATTGTGACACACCCCTGTACACTGTTGTAGACATCTGTACATACTGCAGTGTGGAAAGCATGACGTAGGCAGGTGTGGTGTGTGTATCACACACATCAGCTATCCATATGTGTATGACAGTTGTGGTCTCCACAGTGTGTGTGTGTGAGTGTGTATGTATGTATGGCTGTCTGGTGCATGGAGTGAGGGTGTATGCTACCATACAGAACACACAGGATCCCAACCCCTCATGGTGATGCAGTCTACTACCCTGTTGATGCCATTGGTCTCAGCCGTATTGACTATCTGTACATGCCCCTTCTCTGTGTTGCGTCGTGTGGGTGCACAGTACTGTGAGGGTGATGACCACATAGGCAAGTGTCCTCACCTCAACATTATGGGGTGTGCGTTATAGTGTTGTTGACCCCGTGAGTGTGGGCATGTCCCTGTACTGTGACAGGGTATTACTGCTACACAGTGAGGCCTCATGCTATTAAGTGGCCTCTAACGTTATCATTGTCCAGACCGCTGTGTACAACCCCTGCACCATGTCAACATACCTGCGATGTGACCTGGTATGGATGTCATGTCTCTAGCCACTGTAGCCTATTAAACTGCTCACAGGCTGCTGGATCAGTATATGTGTGGACATCTGTGGTATGTTAGACTTTCCAGCTGTCTGGTTGAGGCTACGTATAGCATGCTGAGATTGCCATACGTGCCTGTGAGTACTCCACAGTTACACATGGGAGACTACAAACACTGCTACCTGTAGGCACATGCAAGTAGACCTTAAGGAGGGAACCAGGGCATCAGTACCAACATGCTGTTACTGTTGTTACCGAGACACATACTGTGAACATATAACAATGCATGCTACACCTGTACTACATGGTTGTGCACATATAACAATGCATGCTACACCTGTACTACATGGTATGTCTGGTGCGTGTCAACAGTGCACAACTAATGTAATATACACGTCTCTCACCATTCTTACACAACTAATGTAATATACACTTCCCTCACTAGTCGTACACACCTAATGTAATATACACATCTCACTATTCTGTTCACCCTGTGCATCAGACCATTTCAGCATGTCCCTGCACCGATGGTGTGGATGACAGGGATGCGGCACAGGCTTCATCATATGCACAGGGTGATAATGTGTGCCAGGGGCATAGGCTGCACCAATGGGTGACATCATGTGTGTGGATAAGGGGCGGTGATATGATTGGACATGTCTGTTCAGTATGCATGTGGGTGTTGTGGTGCCCTACAGATGTGTTTGCTGTGTGCATGTATGTGTGCACACAGTTCTGCCTTTTGTGAGGCCTACTCAGGGGTACTATTGACAGCTCCAGATTGTACAGACCAAGTCATACAGCTCACTGCGTCCAGCCATGGCCACATGACCTGTGCCTGCCAGGGGTTGCACGGGCACTACCAGGCGGAGGTACAGATTGGCTACTGTCTGACGACACATGTCCACTGGAACCGTGTCCCCGCTGGGAACATCCAGGGCCACGTCCATGTGGCCTGCTGTGTCCTGGTGTGGACAGCGCAGCACCAGCTGCACTGCTACTGCTACTGGCACTATGAGAGCGGGCATGTGAGGTGGCACGCTCATGTCGACCTGCACTAGGTGGTGTAGCTGGCCTATGTCCACATGGCCTATGCCTCACTCCTACCAGATGTTCCAGCACAGACAGCTCATGCTCGCGGATTACCATGCCACAGTCAAGGATTTCGACCATGTCACCCAATCGCCTGTCCAGAACATCAGCAATCTGCTGTTGAGCATTTGCCAATGCCTGGATGTTGTCATTTAGGGTATGGATAGCAGCCCTCTGCAGCCTCTGCCCTACTCCGTTCTGCCATTCTGCATGTGCCTGTGCCGCCATTACAGTCTGGAACATGCGTCTGGTGATACCAGCTGCTGTGCTCTGTCCTGCAGGTGCATGTCTGCCAGAGGTCCTCCGACGAGCAGCACCGGCCACATGCCTGTGTGGCACATCTGCAGATATTACACTGACACCATAGTGTGGAGACACACCTTCTGTAGCCACCACACATTCCTGTTCCACTCTAACAGACGCTGACTGTCCTTCCTCTATGGCCACTGGTGATGCGGTATTTATTGGCAGCAGAACTGTGTGTGGGGAAGAGGGGGACATAGCTGGGATGGCAACCATTGGCACAGATTCAGCCCCTGACTACCCTGCCTGTACCTCATGTATATGTTCATCACTGCTAGTATCTGTGGGGACACTAACATCAGATGGACCGCAGGAGGGTAACGCACCTACATCACCTGTGAATGCAAAGAAAGACTCTAACTTACAATAGACAGACACAGACACTCACACAGACACACACACAGACACAGACACACACACACAGACACACACAGACGCAGACACACACACAGACACAGACACACACACAGACACACACAGACACAGACACACAGACAGACACACCCACACAGACAGACACACACACACACACACACACACACACACACACACACACACACACAGACACACACACACACACACACAGACACACACAGACACACACAGACACACACAAACACACAGACACACACACACACACACACACAGACACACACACACACAGACACACACACACACAGACACACACACACCATGCATGTGATTTGACAGACGGCATGCAGCATGCCTGTGATACAGCAGACAGCATGCAGCTCAAACATTAATAGTGTTAGTAAGCATACCCCCTGGGGTGCACAATACAGCAAGTAGGTGTCATATCAGTAGACATGCAGTTCACACAATCATGGTAGTATGCATGCATCCCCGTGATACACCATGTGGACCATAACAGTACACATGGCTGATGTGACCTTGGAATGTAACCTGCTGACGTGTGCATTAACATGCATACATGTCTAACACAATGGTGTCCTGACATGTACAGCATCTTAATGGCCATCACATTGCGGTGTTGTCTGTATGCCCTACAGATAGAATGCATGTTTAGCAAATGTGCATGTGCATGGAAGGGTAGTGTGAGCCATCTACATTGCTCTACAGTGTGAAGTACAGACACTGTGCCATTGCATGGCATCATGAGGTGTCTATATTGCTATACAGTGCATAATATGTACACATTGCATAGCCATAACTGCATGCATACCCATGACATAACTGTGGATTGTGACCCATGATGCTGAGGTGTATACACACCAAACCATGCTGTGTCATGTGACAGGTCACTGGAGGACCTACAGATGACACCCCTGCACAACAACTACAGAGTCTTAGCTGCCTGGCAACCATGTCCACACACAGTGGACTTGTCAATTCACCATGTCTAACATGACATTGCTGTACCACACACACGAGGTGCACAGCTAACGGTGATGTCCTACAGCAGCAAGGGAAATGTACAGTATCTGTGGCCTGATGAGGTGTCAATGTCTGTGGAAGCTGTAGAGGTGACTACTGTCATGCTATGACACAGGCGTGATGTTCAACACATCTTATATGGTAGACATCAGTGACACCTCCACTGGCTGTGCACAGGCTTTTAGGATGTCCAGTGTAACACATCAACTGTATAATTGGTCAACTAAGGCTATAATTGGGCCATGTGTGGACAATGTGAAACAGGGTGTATACACATCACATCTACTGTGTGGCTACATATCTCTGGCCATCCCCCATGGCCATGTGTGCACATGTGTTGGACAAATGTGTGTGATGGCCATCTATCACACATGTCTGTGTTGTCCCA
The DNA here is from genome assembly GCF_019279795.1 of Protopterus annectens. Classification (NCBI taxonomy): domain Eukaryota; kingdom Metazoa; phylum Chordata; order Ceratodontiformes; family Protopteridae; genus Protopterus; species Protopterus annectens. The sequence continues at coordinate 10,575,453 of NC_056730.1, forward strand.
TATGACATACACCCATAGATGTCAGATATGTCACCATCCACAGGGCTATGCAGACAACAGGTTGTATGTCGGGTATGGGTTATGGGATAGTGTGACATTATTGCAGCCAATACACTATGTGTCTGGGACATGTCAGATGGCACATCACAATGTGTGCACCCATTGTAGGGTCATATAACACAATGGTGACTCCTGTGGGCTGCCCATATCACAGCTCACTGTGTGGTACTGTTTGCGTACCACACGTGTTGTTCCAATGTATAGTACATATGCCTCCATTGTAGAACACCTCCACCATTGTATGCACAGCTGACTACACATGTAGCGATGACAATTACTCTGGTTTCATGTCGGTGTATCATTTCATTTGTATATATTGCACATGGGTGGCCTGTGTGAATGATGGGTGACGCGACCTGTATATCATGAATGGAATGAACATCAAGTGTACAAGTGTTAACTGGCCACATGGCGAATAGATCTATGCTTTTACATGCCTGATACTGATGACAGTCTCACCTGCAATGGACTCATGTCTGTGCGGCACACCAGAGGTACCTGTATAGGGGTGACACAGCAGTATGAACATTATCCATGACTGTATGACAGCCACAGGGTGCAATGTGCATGTTAACACATTCGCCTGTACAATAGCATATAGTATGCACATGTGTGCATACACAGGGTAGCATACTGTAGTATGCAGCATGTGTGTCCACATACCATGCATATGTTGTTACATTACATAATGTACAGTGACACATGCACATAAATGGGATATAGTAGCCATATATGCAGTACTGACTTACCAGGAAACTCCAGGCTCATTGGTTGGGAGACACCCACCTCCACGATGGCAGCTAGTGTTTGTGGATGCTGTTCTGAGGGTGTCCCCAGACTGGCTAGTAACTCCTCAGTGTGTGTGAGTGGAGGCTGGGTTGGTGGCCCACCACCTGTTCCACCTTGTTCCCTGGCAATTGCAGTGGCACACTGTTTTGCATGTCATATCAGGTCCATGCAGTGTCTGCGCACCTGCTGGTAGGTGCAGTTATGGCCACCCACATCGTTTACCCTCCTGCGAAGATCCTGCCACAGGTCATCCCACTGCTGGGCATGCTGTGGCACATGGCTGAACAACAACTTGTAGTTCTCATGGAGGTATGGGATGAGGACATCATCCTCCTGGTGGCTGTAAGCTGGAAGGCGTGTACGAGGCATTATCTGTAAGACATAATGATGGTGACAGGTCACAGTTTCAGAGATGTACAGAGATACTGCTGCACATACATTTCTATGACATCTAGTACACCTGCACAGTTATCTTTGCAAATCATCATGACACTGACATGACTGACATGTTTGTGTCACACACATGTAACACCCGTTATGCATTGGATATCATCACCATATATGTGTGTCACCTCATTACAGTGTTCATACTCCATGTGAATGCTTTCTTGATGTGGGCATGTCTGTTTACCTGCACTGGTGTTCTTACCTATCTGCACATGCCTGGATGTGTCCACGGTAATGCTGTTGACCTTGATGCTGTGTATATGTCACATATCAACACAGACACAGCCTTAATGGACTTGAGCAGTGACAATGCACACATACACATGGAAACCTGTACATGCATGTGTTTTGCCATATACATCTACACAGCACTGTACAGCTGTTCAACATCCTGCCACAGATCGCCTGTGTTGCACATGTGATAGACATGGGACAATGGCTAGTTGGACATCATTTGCAGGGATAGTTATCAACCATAGCATGCACGGGCAAGCTTTCCTAGCTGTAATCGACAGCCATTATGCCACCGCGAGATGCATCAGTGCCACATTACTGATCCAGACAGTTGATACTACATCTACCATGCGGCCATCACACCATGTATGACTGGGATGACATGTGCAGCTTTGATGGACAGGGTTGCATGGTATGGTGGGAGTATGTCACATGTATGGCACAGGGATCTGTCCAGCATGTGGTGATCCTAGTATTAGGATGGTGGCTGTCCATGACGTATGTCTTTCAGATCAGGATATGGACATGTAGCATGTCCATCATCATGATGTAGCAAATGTCTTTATGCAAGGTAGACAGCATGCTGCATAGTGGAGGTGAGGATTGTGAAGGCTGGTATCACCCATCCACACATGGCCATTACCCCTTAAAGGTGATATGTGATCCAATATTGGTCACCTCAGTGCTGTGTATGCCTGTCCAATGATCTCCGTGCTCATGGATGGCACCCTGTCATGACATGGATACCTCGTATGACTACCTAAGGGGCCTGGAGATGTCACCAAGTCAGGGAGGTGTACTGCACAGCACCATCACTTACACAGTGTCCATAATGTTGACCACAGCCTAGGTGGTAGTTAATGGGTACAGGGATGTTCACCTAGTGGTGACAATGCTGATATCATCCATCAGAATGTGCACATATGTCACACACCTCACCCACACAGCCCATTCTGTATGTTGTTCACAACACTGACACAGCTATTGCTCATAGGTCATGACCATTCACATCCTTACATACACAGATGTCTAACATTTGTCTGTGTGGTGTGGGCTACAATGAGGGTGGAGTACAACACATTAACCCTGTTTTACTGTAGCTGGCACTGGTGTGATATGCACATGTCACTCTGGCACCTTTTGTAGTTGTGAGTCTGTCAACAGGCCACTGGTAGAACACTCCTGTGACATACAAAGGTATTTGTAATCAAACATCCATACTGTCTTGTACATCTGTACTGCTAACATCTACATTGATAATGGTTCATGGACATGCAGACCATACTCAGCAGGGTTATAGTGCGGTGCCACCCATTATGACTGTCGTCACCACTTGTGGGTTGATATTATCCAACACCCTATCTGTATTGTATGTTCATGCTAAGCACTTGTTCAGAACTTGTGAGCATGTCATGAGCTACTGATTAATATAGCACCCATTCCACACCATTTCCCACAGGTACACTGGCTGTCCTCAAATTTCCAGCTTGCTTACGGTACAACAGCTGTTTTACACACGTAACTCACATATCCTGTGAGACATGGTTGTATATACAGGCGTGTCCAACTGTCACATGCCAGTGCTATTGCCTGTCTATATAATGGATATGTCATACATGTGGCAATAGAGCAATTGTCTCATGTACACATTCAATGCTCACCTCCCAACATACGACACTACAACCTGTGGGGGATGCACTTATGCAGCCCTGCTGGGGGTAATGCTGTCACCAACCCTGACTGCACCTGACAGTCATGTGGGGATGTGTAGCATTCACAACACACCCCACTCATCACATAGTCTCACATGATCTCCACCACAGGCCACACATACAAGGACAACTTGTGCAGTACCTCTCCATACTCTGTGTAGGCACCAGAGGCAGCCCCCATCATGGAACAAAACATCACCAACTTATAGCCCACAGACTCATGTGTGCCCATCACATACAGCCAATAGGGTGTTATAACATACACAACACACCAGTCATAGGTGACTCTGTAGACGGTCATACTGCAGTTCCACACAGCAGGCTACACAAGGCGATAGTCGCTTACATCTTGCTGTCGGGTAACTGGTTCTGCAACATAACCTATGCACCCATGCCACACCTCACCAGGTACGATGTGACTGTCATTCTCCATGTTAGTGTGACTGCCCTGAGATGCCACTTGACAGACTATGTGTGCCGGGACATGCAATAGCTCACCAGCCTTGTAGCCCTAAAGGTGTGGGCCAAGCCCTGGGGAGCATTATGCATTCATCCAGACCCAATACCACTGTACAATGACTGACTGTGTCACTTCAACAGTTGTCTATGCTTCTGCTGTCATTCTACAGGCATCTGGTATCTGACCGCTTTGACTGACCTGGTCAAACACAATGCTTTGGCACAGATGACCTGCACCTGTCAGCCCTGGGAGTACAGATCACATGTAAGGCTCTTGCTGCTTCTATACTACCTACCTTGCACAGTTTCCAATAACAGTCACCGGCAGAACGGGAACTGGCAAGCAAGACGTGGGGTCATGTGACACAATGCTTGCATCTTCCTCTGTGACGCATGCAGGCAAGGCACACCTTATAATGCACCACTTCAATATCTCTGCAGTGACTGGGACCTGCCTCTAGGCTCTGCAGAGCACACCTGCAATGACAGGTTATAGACAGACCATACCTTTCAGGCACATACCTGGACCGGCACACCCACGGCTGAAGTGTTCCCATATCCCACTATGTTATACACACATCCTGGCTAGTTACTTAGCACAATGCATCAGAGGTGCTCCACGTGCAACTACCTGTGTCTGGAACCACTATACACATTGTAACAAGCTACAGATTCAACAACATACCCCATGGTTACTGGACATCATTTGTTGGTGTACTGGACAGTAGGGGTCAGACAGCTACTACTGATGTGTGACTGACACTACCCCACACTTAACTGGGATAGCCACTCATGTACCGACACATCCGTGAGTCATAACCTCCACTCGGCTGTATCAACCCATACCCACCACCTCCAAGACCAACATTATCCTTGACATGAACACTACCACCATGTGACTGGTGTTCCACACCTGGGGTTATCCCCTCATTGGTGGATTCTGAACATATGCTAATCACCCTTGTTAGCCACATCCCGGCACCACACCCTTCATGGCATACACAGCACATGAGTACTACAACACCTACTACAGACATCTTATGACAGCGGTAGTTAACGTCATGACACCCGTGCAGATGAACAATGCACATACAAATGCTGAAACATACCCCAGTGCACTTCATTAGCATGTACACGACTGCATGAATCATGCTATTCCACACAGAGCCATGATGGTACACACCAGATAACAGACGCCACTCTGGTGGTGAAGTTCCATGGACATACTTTACAACAACAGGTGGAGGCTGTTGCACAGTGGTGTACAATCCCATGGGTGGGGTAGCTCACTGGTCAGCCTCGGTAGGGCCACGGGATCCCTCATCACATACTCCAAGACTAGCTACGTAAACATTACTGCGACACATTCCGGGGTGTACCACAAGGCATTATGGTATATGTCAGTAGTCAATGGCAATACCCACATCTGCTCTCACATACAACAGTCACTCAGGAACATTACAGAACCAGGTAATGTTGGCAACATGCTGGCGGATGGATAAATGCTAACATTACACCCTCTCACTCACTACAGGGCCACGATCCATGCAGGAACATTGCGGTGTCTCTGCGGTCACACCTACACAGTACTAACTGGCACTCTATATGTCCTGGGACACTGGCCCCATGTCACCTTCCAAAGTCCCAGGCTGTGATGTCCACAAACCTCTGAATGACATGTCTCCCCACTAGGCCACCATATTCAGTAATAGCCTTGTATCAGACATTGTGGCCCCTGAATGGCACACAGCAACAGTTATCACACTCCACACAGGTGGTGCCACAATGCAGGAGTGGGACTATAGTCCTACACACATGACTTGACTGTTCTGCATGGCTATGGGGCACATCATCATGGACGTCATTCACAGAGACATTGTTGGGCTCTGGTCCTTTGATGCCACCCGGGTTGGACTTGTTAGGGCCAGAGCATGGCCCCTACACCTGGTGGACTTCTTTCATACAGTTACCAGGGTAGTTGATGATGGTACGGGGGTCCACACATTCTACATTGTCCTCTCATTGCCTTTCAGCACCGTTCTCCATTCTGGCATTGACAACATACACATCCACCTGCACATCGTACCCTATGTCTCAGGATGTTATGCAACGTGGCTCATGGACAGGACACACACAATGAGGGTAGCATACTATAGTACCTACTGCATTTCAGTTACACTTGGCATACCACAGTCCTCAGTCATAGGGCCCCTCATGTTCAGTATATGCTACCCTGAGGTACAGGCTAGCACAGAGGGACTTACCCTGCCTAGCTTTACAAACCCCTGCATACAAAGCACCATGATTGATCCACCAGCTGATACTGACTCCATCCATATGGGTGTCACTGTGACAGATACCTGATATGAATATCATGGCCTCAAGCTGCATGATACAAGGTGCATGAACATCACCTTAGCATTACACCATTCACCCACTGACTATCAAATAGGTGGTAGTCCCCTACATACATGTCACATTGTACGTGTTCGTAGTACACACGTATGTCGCACCCACTCCTGTGGTTACCATATTGCCACTGTGGCGTGGATATCCTTCTACGTGGCCACACTTATCTGTACTGGGTGTGTAGCTGGTACATAGGCACCCATTGTACCTCTTAACTCCAGACTTCTACACACATTCAAGAGTACACCACCCCATTTAGGGTGTACCTTACACAACAGCTACAGCTTTACATACTGCAACATTAACATGCCATGACGTTTATTGAGCTCCGACAGTTAAAGTATGTGGTTGAACTTTGGACACCACGTCTGTACACATTTGCATACTACATACTCAGGGGTGACCTCTGCTGAACAGACAGGGCCCATGTCCACAACAATACTAATGGATATACCCCACATACACGACATAAGCAAAAGCCACTGTGAGCAACATGCTCATGGATATGTGCACACACGCAATGATGAGTGGGATGTGCTTGAGGGTTACATTCCCAAACTGGACACTCACCATGCTTTGGAACATGAGTCCTATGTACATCACGCAGGGACACTCAGTAGCACTGTTCATGTAATACCTCACTTGGTGGTTGGGAGACACATGTACGCCAGGGATCACTGCAGTGGTTGTACTGTGCAGAGGTGCAGGTAACACATGGCTCTGCTGTTAACAGGACACTACCCTAGAGAGGTGCCACTGGTGTGAACACTGTAGTTGTGCTTACACATAGACTTACCAGACTGCATAGTACCCCACTATGCACCTGTGAAACTATTACATGTTCTTTGTGCATGGTTACTTGGTAGCCCTTCCATTTAGATTAGCTATCATGCTATTACAATGTCCCGTGCCTACAAGCCATATGTATCCTGTTATTGTACATGCCAATAGACAATACCTTTGGAATGCATGATACGCCTGTTATGCTGTGTAGAATATCTGACATATCTACATACAATACTATACATTACACATATTTTACATAGTATCCCATAATGCACAGCATACTTGCACAGTGGGACCACCTTAGACATGTCATTGTCGTTATATGCCCATACACATGCCTACTGTGACAGTATATCAACATATACTATCCCCTGCTATGGCACGTACTTGTTGGACATACCCTACCACTGATGACAGATTGTATGGAATTGTTCTGTTTAAAGCCCTCATGTAGCATCCTTTGTGGTGTCTGTGATGTGTACCTTGTGGCCCACTACTGGACAAACAGTTTCTACAAGCGTTAGTATGCTCAGCAAGACATCACTACATAAATACCTTTTCCCACTTTATGCATTGCAGACACTTTCAATTAATGCAAACCAGGCTATACATACACTAAATAATTAATACAAAACATGCTATACATACACTTACATACCGATTGTTCTACATACCTTGTTATTGTTCCGGACTTTTGTCTCTATCTCTCTTACACTGTTTAAACAGGTATATGGTATGAGTATACGGTTTGAATGTCTGGCAAGTCGTCCTTATATACATCGATACCTGTAACATGTGGTTTCCTGCCGCCAATTGGTGTTCCTGAGTGACTAATTACTTGCACATCAGCTGTGCAGCTACTCCATTCACCAATTACTCGGCAACAGTGGGGTATAATTGAATTGTCCACTTGGGCGTTGCCCATTTGCCCTACCGTCGGGGAAATGGCCTGTATTGTGTTTTGTTGTGTGTAATTGCAACTGCTATGTGTAGAGACAAGTATACTTTGGATTCATGTCCCCCGTGGATTGTGTGTGACAGCTAGAGTATGTGGTTCAACATGTGGGTGTACCTGTCATCCCAACCATCTGATAACGGACTATTGCAAACAAAACCTGCAACATCGCCATTTGTTCCATTATACAATGGCTACAATTTTGCATGGCACCTTTAATTGTGTCTCTCACAAGGCATGTTGATGGTTCTGCAGATGTAATTGACTGACTGGATGTTTGTACTGTAATTACAGTCTGCATTGCTATAGTTTCTAGTGTGTGGGATGTCAGTGGGTGTACGTAGCATATACAGGTTTGTGGGGCTTGCATTTCTACATATTCCATGTATATGTGTGTGGGCTCCATCCCTAATTAAAGAGCTATCAGTTAGTAGACTTATGTTACGGGATTTTACATTGGGCCGTTGTTAATTGGTTTCTATATAGTATGCAGGTGAGGTTGATACTTCCATACCTCCGGAATTGCAGCGATATGTAAAGGGATATGTCTAAATGACAGCTATCCCGTGTATTTCTGTCCCAAATATTTGCAGTCATTGCAGTTGTGTTGGTAACAGAACCTCTTTGCCATGGGTTGCCACCTTTTCATATGGCCATTGTTGGACACTTGCAGGACACACAGCGGTGTTTACCGGCCGACACATAGCCACGGTCAGTACACAGGATAGCACATACTTTTATCCTCAATACATACCTATTGTTGTGGGACATTGGCTACTTATCATATTGCATGTAACATTTACGTTTCTTACATACAGGCATAACTATTTAATGCAACTATTACATAATATATGGGACATAATAATGTCCTACAATCTCGGACATTTTCCCTTTGTAATGTTTTATGTCAGGACACACCTGCCCAGGGAGGGGCTGTCCCTCCTAATGTGGGACAGGTGGTAACCGTATGCCTACGGCTAACTATACCCACACCTACCGTAATGATCTACCTCCGAGTTGGCACTAACAGACACACGATGCGGACACACACACACATACACACACACACACACACACACACACACACACACACACACACACACACATACACACATTACAGTCACATGGAGATGCACATGGCACCCTCAACACACACATACACAGACTACGGCACTCACAAACACAGTTGAACACAGTACCTACGTGGACCCTGACACCGGCAGCGGTAACTAAATGTCCCTTCATATTGTCATACTATTACTTGCGGTTGTACTATTCCGGTACTGTGTTCTTTTGGTCTTTCAGCCTCGTGGTTACGTGTGTCGGTATGTTACACATTCCATAGTTGGCGGTATCCTATTTATTTGTACCTCCAAGGTGTTACGAATGTTGGTGACCTATCTATATATATTTGCAGATATCGTTGAATCCGTATATATCAACATATATCACTTCTATCGCTCTTTCTATTTGTATTATATATATGTGTATATATGTGTATGTATATATATATATATATATATATATATATATATATATATATATATATATATATATAAATATCTGACAGGGAAAGTGACAGGCAAGCTACACCATTCATTGTGTACTTGTCGGTGTATACTGTTTCCTGGACGCCGCACGTTTGTGTCTGTGCCTGTCACATTACACACCTGCTGTAGGTTAGGGTTACCAGCTGTCCCACTTTGCGAGGGACAGTCTCTCTTTGGGCAGTTGTGTCCTTCAAAATATTGGTAAACATGGCAAATGTCCTGAGATTTTAGGATATACTTATTTCCTATAGTTTATGTAATAGTTGCATAAAACAGTTATTCTGTATCTGAACCACCTATATGTTATAGAAACAGAATAAGTAAGTAAACATTACAAGAATAAGCTTTTATCTAGGCAAAACAGTGAAGTTCTGATTTTTGTACTGGCCGGCTGTATGTGTCGGCCTACAGACATTTGACGTATGTCCCACATTGGTCATTTGAAGAGGTGGCAATCCTACCATAGGTACATCTTGGCTAGCAATAGTGTTAGGTGATTGTATACATGATTGCGTGTTCTACTCCTGGCAGTGGTCGTTTTACACTTCAGAGCAGACACTATTAGTACAGGGGTGAATAATGCTGGTTTCACCTGTTCTGGACATCATTGACCGTGGTCTGCACGATATTCGGAGAAGCTTAGCCCTGTTTCGTATAGTCATATTTAAACGTTGCTTACCAGCAGTGGGCAACGCATATTCTCGCTAACGTGTGCTAAACATGATCTGATGACCTGCATCCGACATGCATTACTCGTGCCTTCGGGATTACGTTACATCCCTTGCAGGACGTGGGACCGGGAACATGCACGACGGTCACTGCATTTAACACTTGGACATCTGGGATTTGTACACATGTTATGTCATTTTGTATGTGGAGTATACTACAGCTGTTACTCCATACTGCACTCACATGGGTAACTCAATTAGTTTACATATTGATGAGTCCAGTTAATGGTATGTCCATGTGATGTTTACTGGATGTGCTCCGGCATTGGGTATGTATATCACAGTGAGCCACACACGATACTGTGCTACACCTTCAAACAACCGTAGGTGGAGCATGCTGGGGTGACGAATACCTGTCATGGGTACACCCCATGCCTTGACACAACATCCATGATTACATTATGTGGAGCCCCTTATTAACCTAGTGTGTGCAGAACAGTGCTTACACACATGTGCTCCTGCGATGGCCTCTACTCCACTAAGCGACAGTCGGTTACTCGATGTTGTGGTGACAGCGGACACTGTTTGCCCTGTTTGGTGTATGGCCTCTGACAATTGGCCGTGTACCTACCGATGTACCTGGGAACCTATACACACAGCACCAACATATGCTGATAGGCGCATGTACTGTTCAGGTGTCGACATTCCCGTGTTCCAATAGCTGTTGTGTGTACAATGTTTGAGGGCTGCCTATGTAGGATTCACACAGTGGGCCACCTATACATTACAATTTACAGGTGGTCGTGTTTGTGTGCCATCCATTTTACTGTGTGTGCAGGTGGAGAGGTGTGTCAGTCCGTAGGGGCCTACACTGTCAGAGTATGTGCTATACATTCCCTCTTTGCCAAGGCGTAGGCATATTGGGCACGCCTCTGTCTGCCTACTGGGGCTGGCACAGTGTGTTCGTGGTCTGAATCCCTCTGTGCCTGTGATGGCCTTGGCAATTGTGGTGGGCTATGAGGGCCTTCACCATTTTGTCCCTGCTGCAGCTGTTTCCGCAGGATCATATTATGTAGCATGGCACATACTATGACAATGTGGGCACACGTGCCTGGAGAGTACTGCAAGGCTCCACCAGATGTGTCCAAGCACCAGAACTGATTTCAGCATCCTGAATGCACGCTCTATGATGATTCTGGTTTGTGCATGTGCCTCATTATGGCGTTATTGCATGGGTGTGTGTGCATTTCTGATGGGAGTCATCATCCACGGCTCCAGTGCATAGCCAGCATCCCCCACAAGGTGGCCATGTGGGATGTTCCCCCTGACAAATACCTGATACAGCTGTGAGGCATGCCAGATATGGGAGTCATGGTAGCTTCCAGGGCTGCCAGCACACATATCCATGATAATGCCCTGGGCATTGCACACAACCTGGCAGTTGATGGAGTGGAATCCCTTGCAGTTTATGTAGCACCTACCATGCTCACCGGGTGGTGACTTGATTTGTATGTGCGTGCAGTCTATCACACCCAGTACCTCCGGGTAGTGTGCCACACGGTGGAAGTGACGCATATTGCTGGCCAACTCCTCCTGAGTTCGGGGGAAGTATATATGCTCATTGGCATGTGGTAACATGGCATCCAGGACTGGTGTAGTACCCTGGATGCTGATGCCTGTGAGATCCCCATTATATCTCCAGTTGGCCTTTGAAAGGTACCTGTGGCTAGTATTCGCAAGCTTACACATACCTTCGTGTCCACTGGGATGGGTTCCCTCTGTTGTTTTTGGTTCTCAGGCATGGCCGGCACAGCTCCACTATTTGCTGTAAGATGTCCCTGTCCACCCTGTAATGCTCTACTATCTCCAGATCATGTAGCCCCTGATAGGTTACCCTTGGTCTGAACACTCTTCTCCTCCTCTGGGGCCTGCGGTGGTTGTCGGCATCATCCTCCACAACACAGTCAGTCTCTAACACATGCTGATGAATCACAGCTATGGCAGCTCCCAACATGTACATTTTAAAAGTTCCCCATGTGTTTACACCTATTGTGCAGTGTTTGGGAATACACAGGTGTGTAGGGTGCTTTCACACTTTATACTATTGTGCTGTGAACACCGATGATGTCATAGGGTGTGTATGTACGATCGTAGCTACAGGGTATCTTATGTGTTTTACTACCGGAACTACTATTGTGGTGCCTTTGGTGTTGAATTACATTTGGCTGCTGTGGATTAACTCTTGACCTTCCCTTTACATTTCTGCACATTCCACCTACCATTTTCTGGCATGCATCCAGCAGCCTGCTTTTTCATTTGTACTTTCCTAGACCTGGCTTATCTTGCATAATGTGTGCTATTGCCGGTCTACTGTCGGTTTTCTTTGCTCTGCTATGACAGATCTCCTATCTTTGCAATCCAATGCCTCCCCTTCTTTCTTTGCAATCCAATGCCTCCCCTATCCTGTTTTGCAGGTTTCTGCGAGCAGACTTGTCAGCTGCCATCAATTGGCCTCCGTGAGTTGATTGGTGTTAATTGCTCAGTAGTACTGCAATTACCCTACTTCGGCATTTCCTTCTTTTCTTCCCCTGACCTTCCTGTTTGTGCTATTGTTTGTGGCGCGTGCATCTGCTTACCAGGTTTCAGACAAATTTTCATCCCCGTACACATGCGCTTTTGGGCACCATGTGTGCTCTCAGCTAAACGATTCTTAACCCCTCCCCACCCCTGTCCTGCAGCTTTGCTTAGCAATGGCCAGGCCAGATTTGCATTGCTCCAATGTGCTTACTGCTACGGTGGCACACCCCTTTGCTGATGTCATGTATCTCCTCTGAGCCAGTCCTCGGTGTTATAGCGCTGCGCCATATGGTACATCCTTCATCCGGCGGGACGTTTGCGATTCAGTATTACCTGCCTCATTTGCATGGCATTGACTACTAATTCATAGTTACCGTGCTGAATACTGTCGTAATCCCTTAGCAACCCTTGCACCTTGGTTGTGGTGTTCCATGCCTACCATTGCGTATTATGGTGAAAACCTGATTTGTATTACATTGCGATTTTATGACATTTTTATATATTTTCTTTATGTTCCTGTTTGCGCACACATGCCCTGCAGTTGTACTGTGCATTACTGTGGACATGACATTAAATGTTGTTTTTTAGGTGTTGTGCATCTTTTCTTATGCCATTGGCTGTGTATTTAGCCATTGGCATATGTTAACTTTGTAATACATGAGTCTGGTCTGCTTCCATAGCTCCGATGTTCTGTTTGGGAAAATGTAAACCGTGTTTTTTGGTTTTCATTTCCATGGGCTTACACCACGCCTGCACCACTTCATGAATCGCTATCTGCCTTCATTTGCATGGTGCGACACTGCGCATGGGGTGATTAGCATACCTATGCCGAGGGCTGTGCAGTTCTGGTGTACGCCGGTAGTGCACGTGGAATTGGATCGTACCTGAATCGCTCGACGGCCATATTTGGCATTATTCCACCTACGCTACTCCTGCGCCTGGCGCAAGCTTCATGAATCCCGGGGAATATCCATAGCTGTTAGTCTTAAACCTAAAGTATGCAGTAATTCCAATAAACATCTTTCAAAACACTTGCCAACCAAAGATGCTAAACTTACAGGTCTATAATTACTTATTGCATCCTTTTATCTTTTTTTGTATACTGGATTTATAAATGATAATTTTCAATTAGCAGGTGCAATGCCATTTTCTAACAGTTTACTAAACCTGTTGAGAAAAAAATGAAAATTAATTCCTGTTTCATTTCTGGTAGAGGGATACTACAAATTTTATCAGGATCCATAGAAAAAATGTCTTTAGTTTGTGCAGTTTATAACTTCCTTTTTCTTCTTGTATAACCTATTAATAGACTTTTCCAACCATATGAGACGTTTTTTATCCTTTATATAGTAATCAGATTCAGTAACACAGCTACTTAGCAGCTTCTCTGTTATTGTGTTCCCATACTAGTACTCTTTAGACTTTAATAAATCAGACCAGTTTGTATTGGAAATTTGATTAACAACTTTGCTATTATCTGTATTGTACTTAATGTTAATATTGGTAAAATAGGATGCATTTGTATTTAGATTAGAGTACATTAAAAGTTATTTTACTGTGATCTGAAGAACCCAATGGTCAAGTCACACTTAAATCAGATATTGTCTTTGGGATATTAGGTAGTAATTAAATCAAGAATATTGTTTCCTCGTGTGCTAACAGTAACCAATTGTGTTTGTCCATGGTAGTAAACAATATTGATAAAATTTCTCAAAACATGAATTAGGTTTGCAAAGACTTCCACATAACTCCAAGGTAATTACAGTCACCTATGAGTTAAATATTTTTCTTGTTCTCGAGACAGTTTGTCAAATTAGTTAGATATTCCCAATGTTTCTTGCTATTCAAACTGGGCATATGATAGCTTAGAACTATAAAAATACTAGTATTAGCAAAATCAAAATTTGTAATAACAGTAGTCTCAAAATCCATTATAACTGTTACATGACAACATTATATACTGCTATGGATCCATAATGTAACTCCTCCACAGCTGGCATTTTTCTACAGGCATTTGTACTTAGAGTAATCTTGTAAATTACAGTGAGTAAAATATCAACAGTCTGTAAATTTTCATAGCTATTATACCAGAGAGCTCTGAAAATTATTATTTATTTATTTATTTATTATCAGTTTGATTACCGGGGAAGTCCACTGGGCCAAGAAGTGCCCATTTTCAGTGGAGGGGAGAAAAGCTCCATAAACAATTTAATACATATAGGATACAAAATGTAGGATAAAGGTTGCAAAGTGAAATACCATACAATGCAGGTTTGCAAAAATATAAATAAAGGTTACAATGTGAAAATACAAGAGTTGGATTCAAACATTTGAGACATAGTATACATTATGAGACGGTTTAACAACTTGACTGCAGAGGGTTTTTTTTTTTTTTTTTTTTTGAAACAATATTTACATGTTAGGAGTTAGTTAAATCTGCTGGTTCTAGATCTTTTGATAAAAATAGAAAATAAAGAGAGTGTAGTGGAGAGGGGGTAGAGGGGAGGTTAGTGGGGAGTCCCTAGGATTTATGTGGGGTGAAAGCAGGAGCATTTCCATTTAGAAGATAGGTGAAGAAAAAGTTGGCTCTTGAAGGATTCGATGTTGGGCATAGTCCTGAGGGAAGGAGGCAGAGAGTTCTATTTTCTGCCTAGAGAGAAGGATAGTAAAAGCTGGCCAGCGGGTCGCTTGGGTTTGAGAATGGAGATTAGGTTTTGGTGCTCAGATCTCAGTGACCTGTTAGGGGTGTATGGAGGAAGGATGTCCTTTAATACTGGGCATTTGTCTGGGGAGAAAATTTGTTTGTGAGCGGTAATTAGCTGAAGATAGTCTAGGTGGTTAGGGAGTTCTAATCAGTTCAGAGAGTGTAGGCTGAGGCAGTGGTGAGTTGACGTTTTGGATTTAGTTGCAAATTTAGAGATCTTATTATAGCAAGCTTCGAGCTTAGAGGTGTAGGTGGCTGATAAATTGGTTAGTAGAGGGGCTCCATATAGGAGGGAAGGGAGCAGGTAGGTGATTGCCAAGGTATTTGTAGTGGAGTTGGAAAGGAAATGATTGTTCCTATATAGCATACCTAGCTTTTGGTGGGTTTTCTTTATGTTTTGTTGAATGTGGAGATCAAATTTGAGGTAGTCATCTATGGTAATGCCAAGGAGTTTTGCAGAGGGAACCACTTCAATGGCAGTGTTAGTTTGGCTTAGGACATTAAAATTTTTTTTGTCCAAAGAGGAAGTCTTGGAAGGGAGAAAACTTAGTATTTTGGATTTATTGGAGTTGAGAGAAAGGTGATTTTGGTGCATCCAGTTCTCTGTGGTGGTGAAGGCTAATTAGGTTTTGGTCAGTAGTTCAGGAAAGTTTGGGGCAGAACAGATCAAGGTAGAGTCATCAGCATATTGGATGACTGTGGTGTCAGGGACGAAGGTGTGAAGGTTATTTATAAAGATGTTGAAAAGCATGGGTCCAAGGATAGATCCCTGAGGAACGCCAGTAGGTGTAGGCAGGGGAAGAGAAAGAGTTCTTCCATTTGACTGCTTGAGATCTATTAGAAAGATAACTGGAAAACCAGGATAGAGTATTTGGTGAGAGATGGAGATTAGCCAGATAATGAAGAAGGTGTGTGTGGGAGATGGTGTCAAAGGCTTTTGAAAGATCTAGCAGGACTGCAGATACAATGAGTCCAGAGTCTTGTGCTTGATTGACAGTTTCAAGGAAGGAAAGTAGAGCAGTTATGGTACTGTGGCCAGGACGGAAGCCGTGCTGGGTGGGTGTTAGGAGGTGATTCTGAATTAGGTAAGGTAAAAGTTGGTGGTGGACGCATTTTTCTAGAATTTTAGATATTGGGGAGAGTAGGGCGATAGGGCAGAAGTTAGAAATAGTAGTGTTTTTGCCTCCTTTGTGAAGAGGAAGTATGTAGGCTGAACGCCAGAGTTTTGGAACATATGACTCATTTATGGATCTATTAATCAGAATACTAATTGGGAGAGGGATTCCTTCAGCTGCATGTTTGAGGAAGCAAGAGGGAATGCTGTCAGGGGCAGTGGAGCATGGTTTTAGCTTGGATAGAAACCTTTTTATGGTAATTGTGGAAACAGGTTTGAGATGGAAATTGATGGGATTGTTGTTTGGGTTGCAGGGTGATGTAGAGAGGAAGTTAGATGGGTTATTATTAGGGAATGTTTTGGTTAGTTTAGCTATGGATTCTGTAAAGAAGGTGTTGAACTGGGAGCTCAGTTCACTGTCAGTTAGATTAGGGTCAGGGCAAGGGTTGTTTTGAGATCCTGGATGAAGTAGGGACTTGACTGATTTCCAGAACTGTTTTGGGTTTTTATTGTTATTGGACTATAGTTTATTGTAGTAGTTTTTTTTTTGTCCTTGGTAATAAGTTTTTTTACTTGATTGTGGAGTTGGGTATAAAGGAGTAAGGTAGAAGGCAGTTTATTTTTTTGATAGAGCTTCCAGGATTTGTCTCTGTGTCGCATAATTTGTTTAGTTTCTTTGGTCAGCCATGGGGCAGAATTAGTTTTGATTTGTTTGTTTCTTAGTGGAGATAGTGAGTTAAGAGTATCTAGGAAGATAGAGTTGAAGTGCTCAACAGCATTGTCGAGTGAGAGGGTATTTAGAGATTGCCAGTTAATTTGTTTAAAGATGTTTGAAAAAGTTGAGGGGATGAAGTTGCTGAGGTTATGAGTTTGAATGTAGAGATGCTTGTGTTGGATGGAGCTGCTTGATCGATGAATGAAGGCAGGGAGATGGTCGCTGAAGGTGTCAGGGATAGTGCCACTGAAAGTGATTTTGTTTGGATGGGAGACTAGAATCCAATCTAAGATGGACCCTGGGGGGTGATTTTTGTTAGGACAAGTTATTGAAGAGATTACTTGGGTGAAGTTGAGAAGGTTAATGGAAAGAGAGGGGGATGGTATGTTTATTTTATTCCAATCGATATTGACATCACCTAAAATATAGGTTTCATATTTTATTTTAGTTGAGGCCCAGAATAGAATGTCTTCAACTATGGAGATATTGTTGCCAGGGGAGATGTATAAGGAAATGAAGCAGATATTTTTATGTTTATTTAATCGGAGGAGGCTTGCTGTGATTTCGGAATTTTTGAACTGGGGGGTAGGAATTTGAAGTGGAATTAAAGAGAGAAGATTAGAGTAAATTAGAGCAGACCCTCCACCTTTTTTATTTAAGCGGTCACTTCTGAGGATGTTGTAACCAGGAGGCAGGATTTCGGAGTCTGTAATATGGGGTTTTAGCCAAGTTTCAGAGATGGCTAGGATGTTGGGTTGATTGTGATTAATCCAGGCTTGTACATGGTGACCTTTATTGTTTAGGCTCTGGGCATTAATAGTGAAGATCTTCAGAGTGCTAAGAGGAGACATGGGAGGCGAAGAGAAAGGATGGGGAGTGTTATTTGTTGTAGGTGAGGAAGAGGGTGGAGGGATGGAATGGTTTGTGCTGAGGCAAGGGCCAGGGTTAGGATGAATGTCTCCAGATAAGGCTAGGACATTGTAGGTGGTAAGCTTTGGTGTGTAAGGTTTATACAGTGGGTATTTGTTAGGATTTAGCAGAATTTTCAGAGAGAGGGTTTTAGTTGAGGCAGAGAATAGTTTGGGATGAAAAAGATGCAATAGGTTGGGTGGAATAAGGGAGGAGGATACTGAGTGAAAGTGAGGGGTGTTGGAGAGGTTGTAGCTGGGGGTTAGGGATAGTTTGAGTAGGAGGGAGGAACGGAGGGGCTTTATGGGAGTAAGATGTAGCAAGATACAAAGGTATTAGTAAGATGAGAATGGAGCTGTGAAGTTGGAAAGTTAAGTGGAGTTGATAGGGCATGTTAGGATAGGTGGGGTAGTGCACAGTGAGGAGAAGAGTAATGTGGTGTGCTAGTTCAGGAAGGAAGGTCTAGAAGTGACTGGAGAGAGTTGGGGACTGTAGGCAAGGACAATGGAGGACTGAATGTATGAGGGTGTGGGAAATGGAAGTGGGAGGAGAAATGTAGAGAGGGAAGATAGAGTGGAGTACACTCTGATGGGTGAATAAGGGGGAGGGGTAGTAGTGGGAGGGTTGGGAATGGGCAGAGGAGTTGAGGAAATAATGAGGGGGAGGGGTAATTGGATGAGGACTGTGATTGGATAGTAGATTTGATAGGAGGTGTTTGTTAGGTATAAAAGTAGATGTGCTGGGGGCGGGTGGAAATTGGGGGCAGGGTAGGGGAGCGGAGTGAGCCCGCAGGGCGAACGGAGTGGGAACAGACAGGTAAGTGAGCAGTCAGCCAAAAAACTATCAGTAAGCAGTTGGTATCTGACTTCCTAAGTTGGGACAGTTTAGTTCAGGGGGATAGACAATATTGGTCGTGAAGGAAGTGGTAGCAGGGTAGAGTGAACAGTAAGTAGCAGGTAGGGATAGGGCAGAAAGACAGTTCACAAGCCTAGGACAGAAACGTAATAAAAAGATAACTTTGGAGATCAGGGGAGAGAGGAAGAGATACGTACTGTCCTAGTTTAGAATGCCATCTAGTGGTCAGTTAGAGTATAACAACAGAGTCAAGAGCAGAGAGGTATATCGGGGTAGGGTAAGGCTCTCAAGGGTAGTTTCAGGAGATAGCACAGAAGTGATAAGGATCTAAATGCTAGGGAATAGAGAGGAGAGAGAGTGGCTGCTGGGTATCCTGGCTAGGGTAGCATAAAGTATGCACACTAGATATTAGGCAAGTATTTGAATATTACCACATTTAACACGTACTTTCTTGCCTCCTAGTGAACAGGGTTCATAAGTTGTACAGCAAGTCTTTATGCTACGGTAGTCTTGAATGGATCTGGTCTGCAGGGAGTCCTTTCACAGGTAGGTATATTCAAGGTTTAGTGTAGGATAAAAGATTCAAACCTAAGAACAGAGGGGACAAGGGGGGAAAAATAGTTAAGGGGTAAGAAAAGATGTTCGTAATAGGGTAGTGCAGACAAGCATGCAGGTCAAACAAGCTAACAGGTAGTAAATACAGTAGTGGTAGTATTCAGTAGATTTGAGTTCATGCAAACAGTTGAAAAAAATATTCAAGGCAACATGTGTAGATACAAAGCAAAACAAACAGGATCTTTCCAAGTAGACATTAGAAAAACATTCACTGTAAGGTTAGCAGATGGAATGCAAAGCAACCCAACATATATTTAAGCTAGCAGAAGGTAAAACAAGCCGATATCTTTCCAAGTAGACAAACTCCTAGCATTGCAAAGGAGACATTTTATAGTTCCAACAGGCACTCTACCACCTGCATCAGATATACTACTTTGAAGATTAGTTAACCAAATAAATGAACTATATTGTCATGGACCATCCTCAGTCATGGCCCAATGCAAGCTAATCAATCACATTGTTTTGGGCAGTGGATGAAAACTGTCATACCTGGGAAAAATCTGCATGTGGACATAGGAAGCATAAACAAACTCCTCTCAGGCAGGGAGGGTCTAGAGATCAGAACTGAACCTCAGAACCTGGAGATGTGTCTTAAAAACTCAGCTCTGAAAAATAGCTAGAAGGAAGAAGTCATCTATATTATGCTGAACCCACAGTTCTGGCTCAGAGTTTTCCAAATGTACTGCTGAATTTTTCAGAATATATACATGCTACTACACAATCCATCAGTATTACCTGGTACATACAGTAATCCTGAAAAGGAACACATTCCCAAAAGGGACAATCTTTTGTTATGATCGAGAACAGACTGCGTACTGATAAATGTCCATTTTCCTTATAATCCATACTCTTTTTCTCCTATTCCTATCTTTGTTAGCACATCATCCGAAATGCATAGCTACCTTTGATATGACTCAGCAGAATACTATTGGCTCCTGCAGAAATAGACAAAGGGAGGCTCACCTTAGACTTACCTGCAGGAATAGGCAAAGGGAGGATCACCTTAGGCTTACCTGGCTCGACCATGGGAACCAGGTCCAGTGAGAAATTATGACATCTAGCATTTGTTGGCTAATTAAATGACCCTGTTTCCCTAGGCAGTGCCTTTTCTATACCATTTAGCTCTAGAATCACATTTTTCTTTCATCAGACAGATTTCAAATATACATATTTCCTCAGTGGTTTAGACTCTGAAGAATATAATACAAAACCAGTGAACAAATTATATCAAAACTCTTATGCCAACTCACTAAGGCTAATCTGATCCAAATGTCTGACTAGCTGACCAGCACATATCTGTGTGACTGGTCATTTCCTTGTTAGTGGTCTATATTTAGCCTACCTCTTACATTCCCTTACTATTATTACCCAATAGCATTTACTGCCCTTTTGGTTCTCAGCCCACTTAATTACCTTTCCATCCTTCAGAATTGTCTAATGGGAGTTAATTAGTAACTCGAACAGAGGCTCCCCCATCCCTGCTTAAGACTGCAATGATCCTTGAAATGCCATAGCTATCCCTGAGAGATGCATTCCTTTGTCTCTTAAGAGACTTGAAATTAGATAATCATTACTGAAGTGATCGCATCTATAATCATCATTATGAACTGGCCATCTACTCATGTCAGAATTAGAAGCTCTGTAGTGTTTACTTTTCATTCTTTGCACATCCATCATGACTAAAAATCATTTACTATCAACTGCATGTGAATCAGTCATGGTGACCAACAGAATGTCCATGTTTTGGACAACCCACATCAGGCCTTTGTTTCTGGTCTTGGTTTCCTTGCATATATGGTTCTATTCTATGCATTCATCAGCTAGATTGAGTGAGATAGGTCATGGACAAGATTATCTGGTACCCAATTAGTGAGACAGGGTTTTCTACCAACAAGGTAATAAAATAGCATGAAGCAACAAAATGTTCAGCCTGCATGTGCCAAATATTAGCCTTTCCTTGAGTGGCTGAAGTCACTTTGGGATATAGCCACATGCTAGTCCTTTCTCCACTTCATGTTTTCATTCTGTTGCAGCTTCCTATGGAATCTGATGAGTCTTACAGCCTGTTTGCTACTTGGGCAGTATGTCAGGTAAGACAGAATTGATTACCAATCAGTCACTGGGGCATGCTAAATTTGCCTTCATCCTATTTAACAAACTAAAACGATTCACATACAGAGATAAAATAAAGGTGCTGAAATAAAAATCTTTTAGTCTCCATTTTCACAACCCGAGGACACCACATACAGCACCAGCTTTTCGGGTGTTGCTCTTTTATCATTGCTCTTATTTTACTTTGGGCTACAGAATAATCTGTTCTTTTGCATTCGATATGTGGCAGCATCACTTTACTAGTTCCTCATTTATCTAAAGAAACCACTTGACTTGTGGCCAGTGACCTTGCAAAGACTTTATTGGTTGCACTGGCTATTTGCAAAATTCCTCAATGGCTTTAGTAGCCACCTGCACTTTTACCCATAAAACATACAAAATAAAAAACACAATTTCAACTCTTTTGCCATAGAATTGCTGTCTTCTTGTTAACATCAACAGGCCTTAATTTCCAGTTTCTTCTGACCATGACTCCCATTCTGATTGTTAAATTTTCTACCTTTCCATTCTCCTTTATCAGTGGACGTTCCTATCCTGACAGGGTCAAGGGTTTAAAGCCGACTAGTATATAATACATCATAGTCATCTTGGATAACGAGCATTTTACTGACTCTGTAAATTTTAAGATGTACCATAATTCACACAGTAATACGAATGAAGTGCCTCATTAGCCTCACTTAATAATCTGCGCTTCCCTGACACTGTTTTTTTTTAACAGCACTATTTATGCTCTGTACATTTTTTTCAATATGCACACAACATGCTTTGCTTCCCAGTAAAGATGCCATCAGGCCACTTTGTCTTCACCCCTTCTTTGCAAGCACCAGTTGTTTGTCTATCTTAACATCCACAAGAAGAACATGGTGATTCCATCTAAATTCCACTTTTGTTCCTACTATGGTACATGTACATATGTATGCATGCATGTGTGCATGCATGTTTATATGAGTGCATGTATGTGTGTGTCTATATATAAATGTGTATACATATATCAATAGGTATATATATAGATATTGACACTGATGTATAGATATGGATTTGTGGCTAATGAATGACATGCACAAACATCGAATCATAGGTTCATAGGTTCATAGGTAGGTACTAGGCTATCGACCCTAGGGCCCATACAATCCTAGCCAAAAAATGTATCCTGGCTTTTGCCACCCAAGAAAATTATTTTCCTGTGCCCCTGTCAAGCAGAGCCACAGAAGTGATCCCCGGGGTGAATTTCCCATTTCCCATCCAATCATCAAGATTTTTCTTGAAGAGTGCTAATGAGGAGCTCTGTTTGACATAGATAGGTAGTCTGTTCCAGAGTATGGGAAGTCTCTGGGACAGGAATCTATCCCTCCAGCATGTTCTGTTTATTGTGGTGACAAGGTTAAGGTCCCTAGAGCGTGTAGCTCGGAGGGATTGGGATTTCTTTAAGTGGAGCATATTCAACAGCTCTGGGTTTGACTGACTGGATGTTTGTGTATGTTAGGCAGTGATCGCCCCTGAGTAGCAGCTGGAAAGGCCACAAAAGTACCTCACAAAGAGGATTACTAGCCTCAAACAAATGCCCTAAACTGACTGCCTCAAAAAACTCCAGTTTTACTCCGTAGCATATCGCCTACACTGAGGTGATCTCTGCCTAACATATAAAGCTATGTCAAACCCAGAGCTGTTGGACGTGCTACACCTAAAGAAATCCCAATCCCTCCAAGCTACATGCTCTAGTGACCTAAACCTCGTCACCACAATAAACAGGACACGCTGGAGGGATAGATTCCTGTCCCAGAGACTTCCTATATTCTGGAACAAGCTACCCATCTATGTCAAGCAAAGTTCTTCATTAGCACTCTTCAAGAAAAGTCTTGATGAGTGGATGGGAAATAGGAAATACACTCTGGGGATCACTTCTGTGTCTCTGCTGGACAGTGGCACAGGAAAATAACTTTCTTGGGTGGCGTAAGCTATGGTATCTTGCTGGCTAGGCTTACGTAGGCCTTTGGGCCAATAGCCTAGTACTTACCTATGAATCTATGAACCTATAAAGATAAGGTGTAGGGTTAGGGCTAGGAACAGTGGTAGGGTTAGGCTTAATACATATCAGTAAAGTCTTGTGGTGGGGGGCTTATACTCCCAAAACCCCAAAGCTATTACCTTACCTAACCCTTAGTGTAACCATAACCTGAAAACACACACACACACACACACACACACACACACACACACACACACACACACACACACACACACACACACACACACACACACAAACTCCTACACTTAATGCAAAAAATATTGATATATCAGAAAGCTTCAGCATTTTTATAAATAAGCAATACTTGTCTTGCACCCCCACCATACAGCATCTGTATTCGATAAAAATAACATACCCCTTCAACAAAACATTTGATCAACAGACACACACACACACACACACACACACACACACACACACACACACACACACACGTATAGTAAAGATTCACCCTGTTGTGCCTCACATCTTCATATTTGTGTTAACTGAATTTCTGAGTTTCTTTATGGGTTCTTACTACCATTACTTTTACATACACCCACACACACACACACACACACACGTGTGTGTGTGTGTGTGTGTGTGTGTGTGTGTGTGTGTGTGTGTGTGTGAATTGTGAATATGCATGTGTGTGTGTGTGTGTGTGTGTGTGTGTGTGTGTGTGTGTGTGTGTGTGTGTGTGTGGTGTACATGTGTGCATGTATGGGTACATGACTAATCCTTGATAAAAACCTCTGTTCAAAGTCTATTTTGTCAAATGCGAATGATCAAAACAAATGGACTCAGCCAACAAACCCTCACAGCCCGCTAATTTAAGTATACCTACTCCAAGATTGCACAATGCCAGAGAAAAGAGAAAACTACTCTACACACATACTTTATTTCTATACATCCAATGTGTGATAGCAATGCATTTATCCACAACTTATGCATGTAAAAAATTTTCTAAACCATGTTTTTCAGCATATGTTGAACTTTCCTGCATTATTAATGTCTCTGTACTCTGTCAGTGGTTACTATTACTTTCTACTTTATTGTACCCTAAAATGCCTTGAATGCTGGCTGTCACGGAAAGCATGTTTTTGCTTTACAGTTCATGCCTTTGCCTTCCTGATATCATTTTAGGGAGATAGACATGTTTGGATCATTTACTGTGAATTTCTCTCTCAACTGCTTACGACAGTACTGTGACTGCTTACTCTTCACTGTTAGCATCAATCTGCATTTTTAATTATGTTGCTTCCTTTGATTTTCATTAGTGACCATTTCTGCTACAGCAATTTAAGGAATATTTGAATGACAGGCTTGAAAATGTAGCTGAGTTAATTATTATTTTCAAAGTAGGAACTGTTATTCAGTGTTGAATTGTGAAAAAAATCTAACCCCTTGGATTAATAGATGTTACTTGGTCTGAGATGGTTTTTGTTATAGTCACATATTTTAATATTGTATCTACAATTAAACTGGATGTAAGAGACCTTTATACATCCATACCACATGACCTGGGTATTGATGTGTCTCAACAAAACACTGTACGCAATGCAAAAACTGTGTAACAAAATACCAGAAGAAACATGCACTTTTAGAGAGTAGAAAAAAATGCAAAATCAAATATTGATAGAAGATACGAAGACTAAAATGAAAATATTGTTTTTCTTTGTGCCACTCAGAGTTTGATTAAAGGGAAAGACAATAAATTTGCAAATAGATAAATAAACTGAGTGTGAGTTTTTTATTTAATCTGAAAACTAAGCTTGAAGGCCTTGCTTTTGTTCAGTCTCCAAGCCACACTTTATCTGAGGTGTGATGCTAGCAATTTGTATCTGATAAGGTACATTTAAATGCCATTTTATTAAGAGTCATTGTTTTCTTAATACCCAAGATTCAATAAACTCCATGTAGGAATAGTGTTTTTCCTACACGGAGTGAATGGTGTTCGCATCTGAATAGCCGTCTCAGCAATGCTCCTTACATATTCATGAAGGCACGCTACTGATAACGGATCAGCGGACATGAACACTGAATGAGTGTGGGGGACATGTTGCAGTAGTGCTCACAGATCCAACATGCCCCCTGCACTCACAAAATGCTGTACGGCACTTTTTAAGTGCTTTCAGTGTCCATGGACACTGAAAGCAGCTAAGAAAAGTAAAACAATGTCTGCAGACACTGAAAGAGTTATTAGAAATCAAAATAAATGCAGGGGGGTGTGTGTGACAGGCACTGTCACACATGCCCCCTGCATTGTGAAAGTACCATACTGCACTTTACATTGCTTTCAGTATCCACGGACATTGAAAGCATGATTGTCAATGGGAAGGAATGTAGGGTGTGTGTGACAGTACTGTCACATACCCCCTGCATTGTGAAAGTGCCATACGGCACTTAGTTTACATTACAAGTGTGTCCTCAGAGACACAGCCATACCTATAAACCTCTTATTGGCCAAACTCTGGACAAAGGGCAACCAAATGGGGGGACATAGGTCCAAAAATAGGGACATATTTTAAGTACAGCTCACATAAACTTAGAAAGCTGATAGAGGAACAGGGTTTGTATTAACATAACATTTTCTGAAGGATTAGAAGTCTGAAATTCAAATGTATGCCATTATTTAGTGACTTCAGTCCTGATATTGCACATACAGACTTAGAAAGTGGATAGAATGACAGATAGTGCATTACCAAATATGAATCACTATTAGTATTAATACACATAATTAAAGTGCTTGTATTAATTATTTTTTTTCTGTTATAAGTGAAGTTTAAGCATAGCTGACCAGGTTTGCGTGTCATGGCCCTCTGCTCATCATTGCTTAAACATCTCATAGGAGCTAAATACAAATGTATAGCTAAAAATCCTCAATGGTGAGATAGCATAGTGGTTAGAGTTCCGGGTTTGCATTCAGCAGCTCATGGTTCGAGGCCCTTTATTTTTAGATGGGAAAGAATTGTTAAAATTATTTTTATTCTTAAATGATGTAGTAATTGATATTTGTTAACCAGTGGAGTGCAGCTTGTCCAAAATGGAAGTGTCAGTGGATAAAAAATGTGAAATCATCCACATAAATAGCAGTGTCCCATACAGTATAGTCACACCCCAGGGTAAGGTAAAGCACATAGGGGGACATCATGTAAAGTGAATTATATACACTTAATAATATGTTAGTAATGATTAATTAATTTGCAATTCTGAAATATTTTCTTAAATGAAAACTGAGCAATGCTTAGCAGTGCTTAGCTCTGCTTTGACAGTTTGAGCATTGCTTGGACATTAACTCTAAGCAGCAGTCAGCTCAAAGTGGATTTGTGCACTGCTAAGCACTGCTCAGCATGTTTACCTTTAAGCACTGCTCAACTCAGCTTAGCGGGTTTGTGCACTGCTAAGCTGTGCTCAACATTTTCAAAATAGTCCAATGATGGCAAAGGGCAGGAATATGGCCGTATTTAAACTGCACAGGTGGGAATACAGCCAGAACCTGTTGTAGTTTAATCTGTGCAGGAACCATGTCTGGAGTTGGAGAGGGAGCTTGGTTTCGGGTGCAGCGCTGGGGCATTTTGGAGTCCAGGGTCATGGCTGGGCTCCTTGTCGAACACCATGATGACAGACTGCTGCATGACCAGTCCCAGGGCTCACAGTACAAAGCAGAGACATGGGACTATCTGGCATATGACCTCACCAGTGCCACTGGAATTCCCCAAACTGGTGAGTAGGTATGGCATTATTATGCCAACCTAAAGCATAGGAAGGGGGCAGTCTTGGCCCAGTGGATCCAAGATGCTCAGGCACAGAATGCTCCAGTAGATTGTAAGCATCTCATCCATAGCTGCACCAAATTCTAGCTTGAGTATGTGATAGACAGGTATGCATAATGTTTGTTTTTTCCTTCTACAGCTGCAGTGAAGAGGGCTAGCAATGTGTAGGCCCATGCAGACAAGCTGTCAAGGCTGCACTGACAGGCTGGTGAGTACAGATCTATCTTGCAGTATATAGAGCAACAAATAAGAAGGGGTACATTGTTTACTGCCAGTAGGTATGGTGTGTTATGTGCTTACTGAATAAATAAATTTTGTTAGCCTAATATTGATCTACAGGATATACAGTAATAAAGCACTGGGTCATGTTACTAAAATAAAGATTTATACCACAAACTGTTGTGTTTACTCTGATATGTTGTTGTAGAAACAGAATGTGTACAGGTCCTTCACAGCAAATATGGCTTTGACAGCATGCATTAACTGAGGTTGTTCTGATAACCAGCTGTTATGCAAAACTACAGATTGTGGAGCTGCAAAACAAGATATAAATTAAATATGAAATATGTTCTGCACTAAGCTCTGAACCCTGAATAGTAATTTGTAATGTATTATAGTGTGTCCCCTGCAGCATTGCCTTTTGTTAACCTTTGCTTTCCAGATTGTATTATTTCCAAGGATTAATGCACAGTACAATTACTATCTGTCATGCATGAATGTCAGGATTACAAGGTCAGAGTGTCTAATTCACAGAGTATTAGGCAGAAAACAGTCAAACAAAAGACAGCAGTTCCCCAGTAGTTCAGTGTGATGAGAAACAGCTTTGATGTTCATTTTTGCACACCCAGACATGGTTTGAATATTTGTAGAAACAGTCAAATAGTGTTAACAGATATTTCCTTCACAGGTCTTACAGGTAAAGAAATGTTTGTAGTAGCTGTATGAAGGGTATACTAATACACTGTGTCCAACTGTTCCACTGTCCAACCCCATGCCTGCCAATGACAGCAGGATAGGTACATACACCATGTACACTTCCTGATACATGTCTCTCAAGTGTCACACTGTCATGGCTAGTGCTCAGTGCTGCCAATAACCTTAGCTTAGACACAAATAGGAATCCAGGTGAAGTATGCCAGTAGCACACTCACACAGCATCAGTGCAGGGTACCCCATCTTTGTCATATATGTAACCCTGACATGTGCAAGTCCCCTCTAGTCATGTACCCATAGTTGTCACAGTTTGCCCCATACCATTCCAGGTTGACAGTTTAACAGGTATGAATGTGCTACAGAAGCTATGGGCCATAGGTAGGTGTAAAGTGAGGGCAGACCTGTAGAGTATTGAGCAGTTTTGTTGTGAAAAATAGAAGCCTACACAGTTGTTAATGGAGTTTTTCTCTCCCCCCTCCCCTTATTTGCATCAATAATTATTATTCATATACTACGGGTATGTTGTTGTGTTCTATTATTGTTTGTATATTTAATTGGTTGCATATTAACATACCTTGTTCAAATACCATTGTTGGTAGCCTCTTGCCATCAATGTAACTGGCATGCTGTTACAATGCTTACTGTTGTTCCATTTATGCATGTGTTCTGTTTGTTATCCAACTGTTTCAAATCTATTGTTTTGGGTTAATTTGAACACCCACGCATGCTGTTATAACTAATTTTGACATGTTGAGTTCATGGCTAACCAATAAATCTTGGAAAACCTCAACACCATAGCACATTCAGAAAGGAAGAACCCAGAAGATCCACCTGTCCCACCTCATCTGGCCATGGCACCGGGCCCCAGCATGTCTGGGACCCAACATGGAACTTCTTCCTCCACTGGTACTGCACCACCTTTGGGTGGAACCACCTCAGGATATGAGGCCCACCCCATAGGGCACAGGCATGGAGAGGAGCCCATCACCTGCCACAAGTTCTGGGGTATGGTGCACAGTGTCATCTGCTCAGAGTTGGATGGATGGCTGAGACAGATGGAGGGGCACCTGGTGCACCTGTTGTCCAGCCCCCAGCACAACCACCTTTGGGGCCATGAAGGTGCAGTGGTGACTGCCCATGGGTGGGGACCTCAGTCTCATTGTATTCCTTTGGGACTCATGGGCCTCTGATTCCTAACCACCCTCCCTGACCAAGGTGTTTATCCCGCTCATGTGTCATATATCACCCCTGTCTGCTGCCTTGTGTGTCTTGTCTGTCTGTGAATGCAACCTATCCTACTCAAACTACCTCCCCAAAAATACCTACAGCCCCTCCCCAACATCCTACTCTCGCCTTAATAAAAAAAAAGGGGGGGTCTGTCCGCAAAAAAATCATTGCCCCATATATAGCTCTACATTTCTCCCCCATGTACAGTGACAATCTACACTCAAATTACTCCACAAATATATGTTGCCAACACCCCCCCCCCATGGGGTGTGAAGCTGTAAATTCCAAATTTTCCATATCATTCACAGCTGTTGCTGAAAAAGAAATGCAGAGCTATGGTCCTTTCCTACACCCATCCTGCACATCTCTAACTGCTTATCCTAATGTTTTACCCTCTGCTTGACCCCATTTCACCACTTTCCTATCACTCTTTTTTTCTTTTCTTTATTTAAAATTAGTGTGGGTGTAAATGGGAATAAGCACCGCTAAGTGAAGCTAAGGGGACTTAGTCTTCTCTTAGCATTGCTTAGCTTCATGCAAACCTGTGCAAACCTGCTTACAACTGCTTAAAACTGCTTTAATTACTCTGTCTCAATCAGCCCTTGTTTTTCCCAGCAAAAAAATAATCAGCGCTGTCAATTCTCAAACCCAGGATCCTGTGCACTACAATCAAGCAATGTATCACTACACCATCTGAGCTGTGGGAATTTGTAATGCTTTTATAAACATATCTTCCATTACTGTCATTTAACATAAGGGGAAAAATACACATCCTGGCAGAACCCAGAACTCAGAACCCTGTGCACTCCAGTCACAGAAGCTACCTCTACTCCACATGAGCTATGAGAATTAGTAATGCTTCAGTATATATATCATGCAGGATGGTCATCCAGCATTAGGGAAAAACCTGTGGAATTAGTAATGTTTTATATATATATATATATATATATATATATATATATATATATATATATATATATATATATATATATAGATTCACTTTACATGCTCAGTGCTTTAAAATGTTGAAATTCATATGGCCAAGACCATATAATTAATATTTTAAAACATCAAACATGTTAAGAGGAGATCTCCATACAGGGCGAAATGAGAAATTTTCACTTTTCTTTGCTGTAGCATGATCTCAGAGTTGATATATTTAAATAGCGAGGGCTGTTGGGGGTGCAGGGGGGCTTGACCCCTGCAAAAACATCCTAGAAAAATGTTTGTGTTGTTTTGTTTTTGCTTTACAGGTTTGATGTTTTAAAAAGTCGATTATATGGTCTCAGCCATATGAATTTTGACATTTTCAAACGTTGAGCATGTAAAGTG
Organism: Protopterus annectens; assembly: GCF_019279795.1. Classification (NCBI taxonomy): domain Eukaryota; kingdom Metazoa; phylum Chordata; order Ceratodontiformes; family Protopteridae; genus Protopterus; species Protopterus annectens. The sequence continues at coordinate 10,606,396 of NC_056730.1, forward strand.
AATCCAACTCTCTCTCTCTCTCTCTCTATATATATATATATATATATATATATATATATATATATACACACACACACACACTTAACCAATGACATCTGCACAAAGCCTGAAAAAGTTGGGGGTGGGGGATAAAGGCCAAAAAATAGGGTCATATTTTAAATATGGATTTTATAAGCATAGAAAGTTGCAAGAGTATCACTGTTTTAACATATATTTTCTGATAGATTTCAGGTCTGAAACACAAATGATTGTCATCATTTAGAGACTTCAGTGCTCACACCATCCCAGTGATTTGTCAGAAATGCACAACAGTTATGGGGAACAGACCAAAACTATGAGCCACACATCTGGACAGTGTATGAAAATCTGGACACTGGAGAGGTATGACTGCAGTCATGTAACAGAAGGAAAAAACACTGAGAGCTGCCAACCATTTTGCCCAGAACCTTCTGAACTACAGTCAGAACAACACAACACTACCCCAAATCAGCTCTGGGGAATTACAAATATATCATGCACTACTGTCATGTAACTATAGTGAAAAACAGACATCAGTGAGAAATTGTCTACTCACAACCATTTGCACCACAGTCACAGCAACATACCAGTAAGCCAACTGAGCTCTATGGTATAACAATTGTTTGAACAAACATATCCTGATTGCCAGTCACACACTACTCCTACATATACTGCCACAAGTCACAGTGTAGTTAGAATCCTGAGGTGTTATGGGACATGTCTCAGTCTGCCATTACAAACATATACAGCTGATAAACCAACAGCAACTGTAGAAGCATGCACATTCAGATAGAAAATGATCTATGACACTCACATCTGCCACTCTTTCTACTCAGCCCAACAAACATGTACACACTACACTGCTACACAATCTTAACAGTCTGTTAACAATGGCCATACATACATAACTCTTAAATGTACAGATTTCCACAGAATGTCTACAATGTGGGACCATATTTATGGCCACTGCCTCATAACATTTCTGGAATTCTGCTAAATCACTGGGATGATATCAGGAGTGAAGCTACTAAATAATGATATACCATACCTCTGAACCTCTTAGTGCAAGACATCTATACAAAGCCTGACATACTTGGGGGACAGAGGGCTATAAATAGGGACATATCTTAAAATAATGGTGTTATAAACTGAAAATGTTGCTGGTGTTACAGGGTTTGTTGTAAGATAACTTTTCTGAAGGATAGGAAGTCTGAAACAAATGGATGTTATCATTTAGTGACTGCAATCCTCAGATTATCCTACTGATTTGCCAGAAATGAAAATTGCCTGAGGAACAGAGCAAACATAAAAGGCCAACCTCTGGACATTCTATGGAAATCTGTACAGTTGAGAGCTACAGTATGTCATATACATATAACTGTCAGACTTCAAATCATGCAGAAAATGCATGTCCAGACAAACCCTGTTAATCTAGCAATTTCCTAACTATATAACAACAATATGTACAATCTGTCCCTAATTCTGGAAAGTTCTCCCTGTTTTGTTGGGCTTTCTCCACATTTCTTGTTCTAAGAGGTATTTCCACCTACTTTCTGTGATGCTGTAGTTCCCACACCTCCATAATGTCCTCCTCACAGGCAAGGAAAAGGGGCAAAGCCAACATGAAGGATTTAATTATAGCACTGTGTTGCCATGCCATTGGCTAATGGAAAGACAACACAGCTGTTCTGGATGCAATTAGCAAGTGGGAGACACCAATTGGTGCACAAGCCATCACCTGCTCATGAGTATTACCTACAAAAGGCAAGCTGCTGCCTATGCAAAACAGGCCTGAGTCTTTATATGCAAAGACTGTGAATGGAGAAAGATGAATAGAGAAAGACACACTTCTCAATTACTGTGGCAAAACACTACATAACTACAACAAGTAAGTCAAACAATTAAGCATGTAATGGAATGCAGAAGGGGGGATGCAATAATGGGAAATAGGAAGTTAAACAATAGGTCTCAACAAGACTTGCTGGACTGACATGTTGCTGTCCAGCACCTATGGCCATCCCTTCTGGTTCTGTCTGCAGTGATATAGATCATAGCTCTGGACCCTGAGTCACCCCAACAAAGGTCAGCTCACATATGACTACTACTGGAGTATCTGTTGTACAATACTGACTGTCACACTGCCAGGCCAACTACGTGGGATGTTGTAACTATTCATATCTCACTTTTGAATACTACTATGATACATATGCTTGTCTTACAAATGTCAGAGACCTATATAGGGTATAGGGTATGTGCATAGTAAACAACTGGCACAGAAGTGTGTGTTGAACTGCATGTGATATACTAAGCTCATACCTTTTAACTGTCCAGAGTTATGCACACTGACCACATGTTTGCCTCATATTTGTAGCCTGGTATTCATGGACTCTGAAGATTATGACAACAAGATTGAATCTATTTTGAATGCTGATTCTTACCAACAGGTTTCATTATATGAATACAACATAACTAACCAATGTATAAAAATTTATATTATGATTTTTAAATTAATGGCAAATAGACGTAAATCTATACAACTATATGCATATACTGACACCTATGGCACCAATTATGTCCCTGAAATTCATAAGGACCTTCAAAATCCACCATTAATGCCCATTGTAGATGGTAGAAATTCAGCTACATATGCATGTGCAAAAGTGGTGGATTCAATGCTGAAAAAATATGTACAAACTGAAGCACAAATTTGCAGGGACTCCTGGACTTTCTTGAAAAAATTAATGAACTTGAGTTCAACACACAATACAATTTTCTCACAGTGGATGTAAGAGACCTTTATACATCCATACCACATGACCTGGGTATTGAATGGGTGAGAAACATTTTAAGGAGCAAAGGCACCACAAGCACAGATATTTCTTTAGTAGAATTGTTGGACATTATACTGTCCACCAACTTTATTCACTTTAAAGAGAATTTCTATCTACAAACAAGGTGAGTAGCTATGGGGTCACCTTGTGGCTCCAGCATTGCCACTCTAGTAATGGCTTATTGAGAACACACTTACATTTTTTAACATTCAGGAAATTACCAGTCAAATATTATATTTTACATGTTACCTAGATGACATTTTTTGTTAATAAAAGGTAATGAACTGGTAGCTGAAAAACGTCTGCATTATTTCAACAACACCACTCAATTTTTAGAATTCACCCACAATTTTCACGAACATGTGATTTCCTTTCTGGATGTACAATTAGGTAAAAATAATGGGGTGGGGAGATATGAAGCCAACATTTTTAGAAAACCAACTTATTCAAATACATTCTGCACTACACAAGTGCCCATCCATACCACCAAAAAAGATCAGTGGTTAAAGGACAACTTCGATTAAATGCCTATAATCATCCAGGACTTAATGATATGTGTTCCCTTATGTGTATTTTGAAACTGAAGAATCTAATGAGATAGCTTGGGGATTTCTCTCGTAATATTAATTCTAAGTGTCACATATTCATTACTTTATTAAACTGCTTCACAGAAGTTAAACATATTTTTGTTTTAATTAATTGCAGATTTTAGAAACGTTAATTTGGTCATTTTAAATACAAGTTGTTATTTCTTAATAGATGTGACTAGCATTTTAAAAAATGTTTAGCTGGGAAGTCATGTGACTTATTGAGAGGGTTATTTAAACTGTTTCTTGTGAATGAAGTATTTGTATCTGATAAAGTTCAGCTATTTGGTGTGGACAAAAAGCGCTTAATAATAAATTAGTTTGTTGTTTCAGTCATGGTGTCTTATTCTTTCAGAATTCGCAGTTTGGTTTCCTGTATTTTGTTGGATTTAGGTCTGAGCTTTTATATGCAAAGACTGCAAATAGAGAAAGACAAATAGAGAATTACTCTGAGAAAACACTACAGAACTACAACAGGTATGTCAAACAATTAAGCATGTAATGGAATGAAGAAGGGGAGATGCAATAATGGGAAATAGGAATGTAAACAATAGGTCTCAACAAGACTTGCTGGACTGACATGTTGCTGTCCAACACCTATGGTCATCCCTTCTGGCTCTGTCTGCAGTGACATAGATCACAGCTCTGGCCCCTGATTCACCCCAGCAAAGGTCAGCTCACATATAACTACCACTGGAGTGTCTGTTGTACAATACTGACTGTGACACTGCCAGGCCAGCTACCTTGGATGTTGTAAATATTCATACCTCACTTGTGAATACTACTATGATACATATGCTTGTCTTACAAATGTAAGAGACCTATATAGGGTATGTGCATAGTAAACAACTGGCTCAGAAGTGTGTGCTGAATTGTATGTGATATACTGAGATCATACCTTCCAACTGTCCAGAGTTATGCACACTGACCACATGTTTGCCTCATATTTGTAGTCGTTTTCTCATAGAGTTGTGTTATGTCTGGCAAATCACTGGCAAATCAGTAAAGACTTATGTCATAACATAATAGTATATATTTGAATGTCATATCCTTCAAAATATTCCTGTGAATGCAAAACCTACTGTGTAATCAACTGTCTTAATTCTGTTACAGCAATATTTATAAAGTGTCACTATTTGTGGGCCATTGCCCCCCATGTATGTGTGCCTTTGTCCAGATGTCTTACTGTAAAGGGTTGAGAGGTATGACTGAGCTGCAAGAGTGTAAACACAGTGTGCCATACTGACAAAGAACAGAAATGTATATCAAGTATTACCTGTGCACATGTATCTATTAATAAGTGTAGCTGGAAGCCTCAAACATACAGGCATGAGTTGCAAAACGTCAGGTAAATAAGCTGTACTTGTCTTACAAATGTGTAATCTTAGATTCAGTGCATCATAGGTTCATAGGTTCATAGGTTCATACTAGGCTATCTGCCCAAGGGCATTTATAAGCCTAGCCCATAGTTATGTGGCTTTCGCCACCCCTTTAGTTTGAATAAAACTATGCCTATTATTTTGCTGTGCCTCTGTCAAGCAGTGACACTGAAGTAATCCCTGGGGTATATCTGCGATCTCCCATCCATTGGTCAAGATTCCTCTTGAACAAGGCCAGCGAGGTGCTCTGCCTCACATGTACCGGGATTTTGTTCCACAGCATAGGGAGTCTCTGGGTGATGAATCTGTCCCTCCAGCACGTTCTATTAATAACCGTGTCAAGGTTTAAGTCTCCCGCCCTTGTGGTTCTGAGGGATCTAGATTTTTTGAGGTGAAGCATATTCAGCAAATCTGGGTTTGACATGGCCTTGTATGTCAGGCACAGGTCACCTCTGAGCAAGCGGTATGAGACTGAATAGAGCTGGAGTTCTTTCAGTCGGGCAGCATAAGACATATTTTTGAGACCCTTTATCCTTTTGGTGAGGAACTTTTGGGGCCTTTCCAGCTGCTGCAGGTGTCGGGTCAGATACATTCCGAATGGGGCATTGTACTCAATCATAGGTCTAATGAGTGATGAGTACAGGGGGACGATGACCTCCCTTGATCTAGATGTGAATCCCTTCATGATCAGGTGGGCAATGTAGAAGGTTTTCCTAACTACTTTAGCAACATGAGTGTCAAACGAAAGGCTACTGTCAACCTGGGTCCCCAGATCCCTGATGACTTCTTCTGTGCTCAGTGGATTGCCGCCTATATGGTAGCTAGGGGTAACTTTGTTTTTCCCGAAGGGTATGACTATGCATTTCTTGGCGTTTAACTTTAGGCCATGGCTCTGGCACCAGTTATCCGTTTCTGTGAGGCCCTTCTGAAGGATATCTGTGTCAGATGTGTTTTCGACTATGGCGCCCAGTTTGCAGTCATCTGCAAACTTTGTCAGTCATAACCCTCCTGCATTTGCTTGTACTTCAGAAAAGTAGATGCCGAACAAGAGTGGACCCAGGACTGAGCCCTGTGGGACACCACTTGTGACAGGCTTTGAGTCTGACATGGCTCCAGCAACTCTGACCCTGTGGGTTCTGTCACTTAGCCAGTTTGCAACCCATCTTGTGATGTATGGGTTTACATTCAAGCTGATGAGTTTTTCGATGATACCCGAGTGGGGTATTGTGTCGAAGGCCTTTGCCAGGTCAAGGTAGGCTGTATGGACTGCCTTTCCCTCATCAATGGCCTTGGTGACTGTCTCGAAAAAGTCAACCAAGTTTAAAAGGCATGATCTGCCTTTGACAAAGCCATAAATGTCTACAGCTACAGGTTGTTGCATTGCCTTGAAACAGAAATGATTACTAGATTGATTATAATTACCAGGTTGAAATTGGAAAAGTGTTCAACTGTGTCATGACTTTGTGGCCAAGACTACAACAAACATCTATATGAGCACCTACATAGCTGTATGGACTCAGCAATACCTGACTTGCAAAACTCACCTCCCCCAAGGTAGAGTAAACCTCTGTGGTAGATAGCAGCAATACACAAACCCCATAATAGGTGGAAATATTGGCTGTACAGGGCCAAGGAGCAGGTGCCAAATTGGAAGCAATCTCACTTTTGTCTGAACAAGCAAATAAGGTCACAGGGGAACTACTCTAAGGCTAACTATGAATACAAATCGGACACATCCACCAAGGCCAATCACAAGGCCTTCTTCACATATGTATGCAATCTCTGAGGCAACAACCAAATCCACTCTGTACTGGTGATCAATAACACCACATACACACACTTCATAGCTATAGCCAACCTGCTGCAGACAGGTTAAATGAAAATGTCACCCCCTGTCCCCCCATCAGTATAGGAGGACATGCACAGTACCAGCCCCCCTCCCCTCATCATCAGGGAGCAGGTCTGTAATGCCATCTCAAAGGCAACAAACTGAAGTCTCCATGGGATCTGATAACATCCCTGGCTGCATCTTACATCAGCTCATGCATGAGCTCTCAGCTCCATTACACACTGTAGTCAACCAAAGCCTGAGCACCAGTGTTAACCTGTCTGCACAGAGGACAGCCACTGTTATCCCTCTACACAAAGGTGGAGCATCCACTGACCCAGCCAATCATATGCACATCAGCCCAGCTACCCTGATCTGCAAGGCATAATCAAGGACCTTATAAACAGAGACATCGGCAACCTGAAAATGCTTGAGCCCACACAGTTTGTTATTGTCAAAGGGAGATCAAGTCTGTTAAACCTGGTTAACTTATTTGAAGCGGTCAACAAACACATGGATGAGGGGAAGACAGTGCGCACTGCCTACCTTCACCTAGCCAAAGCCTCTGACAATAACCTCCAGTTGGCCATAATACATAAGCCTACACAGCTAGGCACCAACCTGTATGTTACCAGATGGGTAGCTAACTGGCTCAATGATAGTACCCACTCAGTCAAAGTAATGGAAGTCACCTCTAGTAGTAGATCCTTAAAGAGTGGTATACCCCAAGGATCTGTCTCGGGGACTCTACTGTTTGGGATATACTGTTCTGAGGTGCAAGACAAAACCAGTGACCTGTGGTTGACCAGGTTTACAGATGATTGCAAGCTGGTCACTGTCTTACATCCCCCTAGTGATGTGAGCATCCTCCAAGAGGCTCTTACCCAAATCAATGACTAGTGCCAGAAGCATTGCCTCAAACTGAATGCCAGGGAATGCATCATTATCCCTGTTGTGGCAGATGTCATCCACAGTAGTTATGACAGTGATAACAATGTACTCAGTATGCAACCAGGTGTGAGGTGATATTGTGTACCAAGGCTGATAGCAACCTGACAGTTTCCAAATGCATTGGCACCATTGTACAGAAGGCTGTCTACATGGCCAATGTTACAAATAAGGGTATGTCATCCAGGAACTAGGAGACCAGAGCATACCTGTACCCCTCCCTTATCAGACCCATTACTGTGTACAATGGCTCATTTGGCATGCACCTTGACAACCACATTTAGCAGTTGCAGAATCCACAGAGGTTCCTGACCAGGAAAATCCAGGGACTGCAACACCTGTCCTATACAGATAGGCTGAAAGCCCTGTCATTCTAATCAGTCTCATACAGACTGATCATAGGTGATGTGTGTCTGATACAAGGCCATTCCCAATCCAACCTTGATGGAGCTTCTGCATATCTATAAGACAAACCCCATTCATGCAACCTGTATGCAAGGCCCTCACCTGGTCTGTTACATGAATAGCAGTTGTTGGCAGGATACATGTGTGTCTCACACAATACACTGTCTGTAAAATACACTCCCTACCCATGTCTAGCAGAGTATCTCCCTAGCCTCCTTTAAGTAGAAGCTGGAAGACTGGATGGGAAATGCAAAATACACCCCTGGGATCCCAAACAGGGTCCCAGCTGGACATGGGAAACAGGTTCTGACTTTGACGGGACATGGGGAAAGATCTGTGTTAGGCTTATGAGGACATCCAGGACAATAGCCTAGTATCATCCTATGAACCTATGCACCTAGTACTTTACACATTCCCTGTATGTATTCTAAACTGTCCAGCAATGTTACATACATGTACTCCTGTGAGTCTGAACTGTGTAGTTACTGCATTGATAGAGTATTCGCTTGTTCCTTTATGAGTTATTATCACATACCGTTACATCTTGTCATTATGTCTGGTCTGTATAGCACTAAGTCAGCTCTTACAATACTTGCATATGAATGTGGTGACACTATAACTCGCTCCAATAGCCCTGGTCTTGGTCACACTTACCATTTTGCTAATAGGCTCATCACACAGTAGGATGTGTCACCCTTTGTTGAGGGCCTCACAGTAGCTGTTAAAGAGATAGATTGTGGCAGTCCAAACTACATTAAGGTCTGGGCTGCAGGGCCCATAGATATCAATGTTGCACCAGACTTTAACAGGAGTGTGCATGTTTGTGTGTGTATGTGTGATTCAAAACTCAAAAAGCAAAGTGTGTGTGTGTGTCATCTAGCTGGCCAGGGACCCAAAATACTGGTTGGATAGAGATGCTGACAGATGTTTTGGACGGACCGCTCTGCTGACATGTTAACCTCATAGGTGTGCCAGTGTGCAGTGTTATTGGGGATGTGGAGAGAGAGGGAGAAATGATCCCTGCACTGACTGTGAGCTCTGTCTACTCTGAAGGGTAATTTTACTTTAATGTGCATGTACTTGTCATCCTGCCATTGTATACATCCATCGCTGGTGGTAGTGGCGAGGATATAGGCTGCATAATGACTGGGCCAGTGCAGGGGTGACACACTGACAACACGTATTGGTGGACACAGATAGCATATCACATCATGTACTGTCATTAAGCCCCTCTCAGTCTAACAATGTTATACAGGGTTATTTCACAGATTGTCCAGGTCTCCTTGACCATCCCTGACATACTCTGCCTAGGTGAGTGTGTACACCACACCTGTATCTGATTGCTTCACACCTATTGCTACTACTTCCTGGTGACCCCTGCAGCAGGACAGGAAGCTATAAATAGTAGTAGTGGGTGGATGCTGGCACTGGGTCAGCAGCAGTATGTACATACTGAGCATACAATGTAAGGGAATGGAAACAGTACCAGATACCCAAGTACCATCACTGTGCCCCCAGGGGACTGGCATGCCACAGACACATTCCCAAAACTATGTGGATGAACATAATGTGTTGTTCAACTGGTGTGCAGAAATACACATTTGTCTGGCAGGGGGGCTTTACATCTTTCAGGCACATGTACGCATTCCACAAACATCTTAGTGCTGAGGATGTCAGACACCTATGAGGTGGTCAACCTATAACACATATGCACTGATCTCAGTTATTGTGTAGCTCAGATGTTCCTGGAATGTCCACATGCACCTGTAGGAGCAGTTACCTATTTATGGGATGTAGGCTTCAATACATGGTACTGTGATGCTGATCATAGGGGACACCCAGTAGTCGATGACACATGTGTGTGGATCCATCACAACACAGTCTGTCACAGCAGACAGGCCACTTATGGTATTCCACATACCAAAACAGGTTACTAGGCTGTGGGCCTCCAGCAGGCATATTCCATGCCACATGTTAGCCCATGTGTATGCGAGGCAGCAGCTGATGTCTTCATCCAACAGGGACATAGGTGGCATCCCAAGGGTGTATGTGCCATTAACCATCTAGTTGACCATGTTATGCCTCCAAAGGTGTAGGTAGCTACTCTCCCTGATGTGGACAGGGTGCCCATTCCCCCGCAAGGTGATTGTGTGTGACACACACCCAAGCTGTCAACAAGGCTAGTCCAGGTGTGTGTGTGTGTGTGTGTGTGTGTGTGTGTGTGTGTGTGTGTGTGTGTGTGTGTGTGTGTGTTAACAGAGTGGAGCATGACCTGCACTCATGCAGCAGTCCCAGCAATGTAAAGTTTGTGATTGCCTGGCATGCCAGAGTGAGGTAACTCTTGAGGGGTATGTATGACACTGGGCAGAGGTTTGGCCTCATAACCCATAGGTGTAAGGTAGATATCTGATGGCCTGGTATGCCCTGATAGGGAACTTCTGTAATGTCCCCAACTGCTGCCTGTGCTGTCTGATGTGAATAATGAATGGAAGATTATGCACATTAATGGTCCTCAATGGGGGGAACATGACACATCAGGACAAGGAGTGTAATGCATGCGGTAATGCCAGTATGGTGAAACTGCCTACACACATACTGTGCTGATAGATGGCAGGTGTATGATGTGGTTGTTAGCAGTGGATAGTGCTAGCAAACATGGATGTGCAGGAACTGTAAATAACATTGCCCAATGTATGAGGTCCAGTGATGTGTTTCCTGTTCATGTCTTTCAGGTGGAATGTCATGTCAGTGGCAACCATCCTACTCAGATGCTGAGACTGCAGCAATAATTGACGCATTATGACTGTATCACACAGTCCTCTTCAGTTGGAGCAGACAGCAGATGCAAGAGCGGACTGCACTGTGGACCGAAGTAGTCACCAATGTAAACAATGTGGGTCAGCATGCCCAAACCTATGAACAGGTCAAGCACAGGGCAACTGATCTTATACACCATGCCCAGCAAATGGCTGCTACTGTGGCCAGGGACCATACAACCACAGGTAGGGGTCCTGCTATGCTGGCCCCACTGACACCAACAGAGGAGTTCCTTGCCAACCTTGGGGCAGCCACTGCACCCCAGGAAACCGTACACACCCATGTCGTGGAGGTGGGTAGCACCCAGACAACAGGCGAGGAGTGTCCTGGTAAGGCCCCAGTGGACATCAATTCAATACTGTATCATTCATGTCAGGTCAAACTGTATTTGTGGGTGGGGTTTTGTAATGCACACAAGTCCACATCTATAGTGAAAGATGACAAATTGTGTAGTATCAGAGCTTGTAGTTTACATGTGCAGAAATGCATCACTTATCCTGTACCAATGCCACATGTGAGTCTGCTGACAATATCTCTTCCCCATAACTACATAGGTCAGTCTGATTTGGATGGGGAACAGCAGCCTGAAGCCAGTGAGTATGGAAATGTCTTGTTGTGGCTCACCAATTCCATTAGCATGTCAAGGGTATGCATTTTTCAATGCACACAACTGTTACTCTTAGCCATATTGCAATAAGTGCATGTTCACTTGTGGTGGGGTTAACTGCAGTGCATCTTAGTGGTCATCCCAGGAACCTATTTGCAGGAGCTGTAACATTTCTGTAGGTGTTGCCACTGTGCTATACAGGTGTACATCAATAATGTGTACACGTGTGCAGTGTATGTTAGGTGAAGGTCGATCACCTACTACCACTCCTCGCATATCTCAGAGGTGTATATCAGTAGCAACATTAAGTGTACATAGCTGCACTGCATGTTGTTGAATGCCTATCCAGAGTGTGTATATTGTGGTCTGATTGTGTGTCGTGCATATCATCATTCAAATACTGTGTAGTCTGTATAATGCCTTTATGCCACCTCACCTGTACGTGTCTGTATGTGCGTGTGTGTGTGTGTGTGTGTGTGTGTGTGTGTGTGTGTGTGTGTGTGTGTGTGTGTGTGTGTGTGTGTGTGTGTGCGTATCAGCAAACCTTATAGTGCAGGTATTAATTGACATATGTTGTCTTCCCTTCACAGGTGAACATGGAGGTCAGTGTCCCTCCCACTCACAACCTGATGTCAGTGTCTCGGTGGACTCTGATAATGATGGTGGTCATGGTGAGGCACAGGTGGGGTTGTCGAGGGCTGAATCTGTTCCATCAGTTGGTATCCCACTTTCACCCACAATGTCCCCGCACACAGTCAGTATGCCCACACATACCCAGTCCCCAGCAGCCACAGATAATGGACAGTTGGAGGGTGGTGGCATGGAACAGGCAAGTGTGGTGACTATGGCAAGTGTGAATGTAGACACCAGCCATAGCCAGAGAAAGGGCGAGGTCCCACATAGGTGGATGGAGTTGGGTACTTAGAGGACTGCTGCACATCAGGCCCCTGTTGCAAGTGTCACAGCAGGTGTCACTGGATGAATATTTCAGTCCATCATGAAGGCGCAGGCACCTTCTGAATGCAACACCAGACAGATGCTCAGGGTCATGAATGCAACACTCCTGCCATGCATGACGACCTTCACAGTCTTGGTGATGCCACACGTTATTATGCTGATGTCATGGATAGATGGTGGGGAGAGCCATTGTTAATCCTCGACAGTGCAATGTCTGTGCTGGAGCATGTGGTGGGAGTAGAGCATTGGGCACGTGGACGTAGGTCAGCAACAAGATCAGCTGAGAGTCCACAGGGCCATGCACATTCACACTCCCATAGTGGCAGTACCACCAGCACTACCAAAAGGAGGGTGCAGTCCACACCATAATGGAGCAGGCCATTGGCATGTGATCCTTTACCAGAAAGGCTCATCCAGACTCTGCTACACTTTGCTGTGAAGGAAAGGTTAGTTTGCTGTTATTTTTTGTATTTCTGTATTGCCTTTCTATATTTTGAATACTGTAGTTTGTTTTCTTTACCTTGTGTTTTGCTTGCATTCTGTTTTAACAGCATATTAAAACTTCAAAAGAGACCACAGCTCTCTCTGTTCTGAGTCAGGCAGAATTTTTTCCCCTCCCTCCCACCCATTTAAGTTGTCTTGTTAAAATACCACTGTCTTTCTAGTTGCCCACATCTTTTGTTAATCTGACCATATATCTCATTTCTCTCTACTTTCACTGGCTTATGTGAGTAATCACAAAACCATCACTTTTGAAATCCCACCCCTTCAATTATTTAAATTTATTGGCCATCCTACAGTATTTCATAGTACCAAAATACAAAAGTGACCACCCCTTTCAGTCCATCTTGCTGTTTTAAAAATAGTAACTCTCCACTAAACCTTAACTTTTTAAACAGGTAAAACTCAAGTTACCTACTTTCACATCTAACTTCTCTAGTGCACACTGCAGAGTGCATTCTTTTCAGTCTTACCTTTAAGCATCCCTGTGACTAGCACTTTCTCTAATACCTGCTGGAAAGCACTAGGAAGCCTTAAACTCATACAAACACTGCACTCTCCTTGTTAACAAGGAGAAATTAATAGTAGGCACTAAACAGCCTATAATTGCAAAGTACCTTGCTAAGGAAACAGCTCCTATACTTTACAAAGAAAAAAAAAGCCCCAAACCAGGCATGTCCAAGGGTCAGCTTCCAGTGATTTCTCCTGTCCACCTGGTGAATCTGGGCATACTGGGGCAATGCAGCAATTGCCTCATGTACACAGACAACCCTCTCCTCCTACCACCCAACACTACAACCTGTGAGAGATGCACTTATATAGCCAAAATGGAAGCAAAGCTCTCTCCACCCAAGATTGTGCTAAACAGTCAAGAGGAGAAGGTTAACACCCACACTACACCTCAAGCAACACATAGCCCTTCTAAACCCGCACCACCAACACCCACATATAGCAACACTAAATCCACATATGCAGAGGCCCTTAACTGTAACCTGCCCAAGCAACAAAGACCTCTGCAGCTGAAACGCAAACAAACACCAATCACAACCAATGTGTCACATAGTTCACAACACCAGTGTGCCACCCAGCAACAGCCCCTAAGGCAAGACAATGTACCTAACACTTTAGTCATAGGTGACTCTATAGTCCAGCACACTGATGTCCCTCTCACCAGGTTGAATAAGGAGAAAGTTACAGTCAGCTGCCTGTCGGGTGCCAGGATCCGCCACATAACACATGCACTCAAGTCACTCCACAACAAGTACAAATATGACTCTGTCATTGTCCATGTTGGAGTGAATGACTTGAGACGTACCTCCCTGGACTACATGAAAAGAGACATGGAAAAGCTCTCGGATCATGTGGCCCAGGCAGGTATGACCCTAGCCCTGAGTAGCATCCTGCCTTCGCCCAGAATGATACCACAATATAAGGATAAAATGATTGACTTCAACAATTGGCTAAGCTTATGGTGTCATTCAAAGGGGATCCAGTATCTGTCTGCCTGGGATGACATGATTGACAGACCACAATGCTTTGCCAGAGATGGTCTGCACCTGTCGCCCCTGGGATTCAGGTTACTGGCTAAGGTTCTTGCCACCCCATAGTGCCTTTTTTAGGCTAACTTCAAAGGACAAAACCACCACCATAACAGGTACAAGCATGCAAAATCTGAAGGTAATGCTACTCAATGCTAGAAGTCTAAACCTCAAAATGCACTCTCTCGAGGCACTCCTAAAAATGGAGAACATCGATATCTGTGCAGTAACTGAGACCTGGTTCAAGGCTCCAGAGAGCACCCCTGCAATACCAGGCTACAACTTTTACCACACTTTTCGGCCACCAAACCAGGACCGAAACACTAAAGGTGGAGGAGTGTCAATATTCACCAAGAATATTCACACCACCAGGCTAGTTGGCCAACACAATGTGTCTGAAATTCTCCAAGTGCAACTAACACTAGGTAAGACTGCAATCCAAATTGTAGCTTGCTACAGATCCGCCACCATACCCCAAGAGTCTCACTACACCTTTCTAAACATACTGGAAAATATTAAGATAGAACCAAACACCCTAATACTGGGTGATTTTAACTACCCTGTCATTAACTGGGAAAACTACTCATGTCCCAACACCTTTGCGCAATGGTTCTTGGAATTCATAAATTCCAACGCCCTGGATCAACTAATCCATAGTCCCACCAGGGGCTCCAATATCCTAGACCTGGTCATTACCAACATGGGAAATCAATGCTCCATACCTATGGGCACCCCCTCGTTAGTCAAGTCTGACCATAAGCTAATCACCCTTAACATCCACATCCCACCCCCACCCCCCAGTAAAGAAACCACCATAAAAAACTTCTCTAAAGCCAACTTCATGCTACTCAAGTCAGAAGTGACAAACTTCATGACACCCATGCAGACGGAACTGAAAGTTCAACTGCTGAATCCTACACTCTGCACTGTACGAGCACATCCACTCATGCATGAATCGTGCCATCCCAAATAGAACCAAAATGCTCTCATCCAAAAAAAGGAAGCCAATCTGGTGGTCCCCTGCCATAAACAAACTTTACAACAAAAGGAAGAAACTTTTGCAGAAAAGAGGAAAATACCAGGATGCAAAACTCCTTACTAGCCTCAGTAAGAAACTGAGATGCCTCATAAAATCCTCCAAAGCTAGTTACGAAAATAAAATTGCCAAAGATTCCAAAGACAACCACAAAGCATTCTATACTTATGTCAAGAATCTAAATGGCAATGCTCAGATCTGCTCTGAGCTAAAACAGAATGGCATTAAATATACTGATCTGAAGGATATTGCCAATATCCTGGTAGATCGATTCAGTGCCAACTTCACCCCACTCTCACCCCCTAAATAGCCCATCTCAATACCGGAAGATTGCCAAATTCCAGTAATAACGGCCACACAGGTACAAAACGCACTCTCTAAAGCCAAGAATACAGTATCCATGGGACCAGATGACATCCCGGGCTGTGTACTACATGAACTACAATATGAACTGGCACCTCACCTAAGTGTCATGTTTAATCATAGCCTCACCTCAGGTTTCGTGCCCACTGAGTGGCGCAGAGCTATAGTTATCCCAATCCACAAGGGGGGATCCAACTTGGATCCCGGAAACTACCGTGCCATCAGTCTGACAAGCCTTATCTGCAAGGCCATGGAGCGTATTATCATGGAACTTATAAACAAAGACATTGACAACCTTCAAACACTGGACCCCACCCAGTTTGGGTTTGTGAAGGGCCGATCTTGTCTCCTGAACCTGATTGACTTCTTTGAATCAGTCTCCAGAGCCATGGACAAGGGTAAGGTGGTCCACACAGCCTATCTAGACCTTGCCAAGGCCTTTGACACCATCCCCACTCTGGAATCATAGATAAACTTACTAAGTTGGGCATTAATCCCTATGTCACCCAATGGGTTGCTAAATGGCTTACTGATAGAACCCACACTGTAAAAGTAGCCGACTCCAAATCCAGCTCCAGACAAGTGACAAGTGGAGTACCTCAGGGTTCAGTCCTGGGGCTGCTCTTGTTTGGCATCTACTTCTCTGAAGTACAGGTCAACACTAAGGGACTCTGGCTAACAAAGTTTGCAGATGACTGCAAACTGGGAGCCATTATTGAATCCCCAAATGATGTGGATACTCTACAAAAGGGCCTTACAGAAACAGATGCTTGGTGCCACAGCCATGGGCTCAAGCTCAATGCCAGGAAATGTATTGTTATCCCCTTTGGGAAAAAACATGTATCCATGAATTACCATATAGGTGGCAGTACACTAAACACAGAAAGTGTGATAAGAGACTTAGGGACACAGGTGGACAGTGGTCTCACCTTCGATAACCACATCGCCACAACAGTCAGGAAATCCTTCTATGTGGCACACCTCATCACGAAGGGCTTTTCATCCAGAAAAAGGAGGTCATTGTCCCACTGTACTCATCCCTCATTAGACCCATTATAGAATACAATGCCCCATTTGGTATGTACCTCTTAAGACATCTGCAACAACTGGAAAGGCCTCAGAAATACCTCACTAAAAGAATCACAGGCCTAAAGCAGATGCCCTATGCTGACCGCCTTAAAAAACTCCAGCTATACTCTGTCGCATATCGTCTACTCAGAGGCGATCTCTGCTTAACATACAAGGCCATGTCAAACCCAGAGCTGTTGGACATGCTACACTTAAAGAAATCCCAATCCCTCAGAGCTACACGCTCCAGGGATCTAAACCTTGTCATCACAATAAACAAAACATGTTGGAGGGATAGTTTCCTGACCCAGAGACTCCCCAGACTCTGGAATAGATTGCCCATACATGTCAAGCAGAGTGCCTCTTTGGACCTCTTCAAGAGGAACCTTGACGATTGGATGGGAGAAAGGAAATTCACCCCAGGGATCATGTCAGTTGCCCTGCTAGACAGGGGTCCAGGAAAGTAAATAATGTGGGAAGAAATATTCAGGGAATTGTTATGGCTAGGCTTGTATAGGCCCTAGGGCTGATAGCCTAGTACTAACCTATGAACCTATGAATCCTGGCCGGTGCTGTCAGGGACATGGATCCAGCAGACAGCAGTCACCATCGGTGATTAGTACTTCATCTGGCCTTGGACCTGGTGGTGCCAGTGAGACTCCTGGCAGAACCAGTTCCCATGTCTGTGGCCAGAGATGGTGAACTGTGCATCCTGCCATGTATGGTCCACAGCTGTCCAACATACCTCTGTGTAGAGCAACCGCATGACTTGACTGTGTGCATAGAAACACTCACACATCTCTATCACAGGCAGGTCACCACCAGACACACACAGCACCTCTGCACAGCCCTGTTAGATGACACCCCTCCAAACACACACACATGATGTCAACCGTATGGCCCAGCCTAGGCCTATGGCAAACCCACACCACACCCTGTGCATATGATGATACCTGTGCTACATCCCTGTTATTCATACCATTGTTGCAGGGACATGTTAATATGAGTCTGATGCACAGGGTGAATATAGTACAGTGTAGTAATGTAATGCTGTGTAAGGTGCTGTCTGCTGGCAATTGTTATGGGTACAAATTGAAGTGTATGTACCTTTTTAGCCACGATGCATTATTGCTGTTAGTACTGCTGACTGATTGTAGTCTCACATACTGTATACTGTTTGTATTCCAGGTGTCTGCGTGTCTGCAGGCTGTGGGCCTGCTGACATTACTAATGATGAGTCTGGCAGAGTGGAAACACAGTGACCTTTTAGTAGTCAAGTTACAGCTGTATATGTACATGTTTAACATGTGGGTATGCATACAACAGTGTGTGAGGGACAATGGGGGCAGACAGTGGGACCTTGCATACATACCCCTTTACACAGCCAGCTAGCCTTCATACACGTCACCTGGGTGTTCTGTAGTACCACAGGCTCATACATACAGAAGAAGTTACTTGAGTACTTTCATTAGGTCCCTCACAGGCCTAGCCATTAATTTAACCCCAACAGATTCGCCTATCAGCACCTGTTGCCCCTATTTCTTTCCCTTCCACTCAACCTTGATGAAGTTGATGAGGGTATGCATGGTACTGTGTTTAACAGATTTGGGGAGTGTATTCCTGACACAGGTCAGCCTGTGTTAGTCTAGCCTGACAATCACCAGCATGTGTGGCTGCTGTCTCATATGCGAGTCTGGCCTCTTGTGCTAGTAGTGCACACAGCTTCGTAGTCTTGTACATGGGGCAGCTTTTGAAGGGCTGAGCACAACCTTTACCTGCCCATTTTTATAAATGATAGTGCTAGATATATACACAAACACCACAGTGGTAATGTGATGTTGCAGTGTCTGCCACTACTATTCAAGTGGGTGACAATTGCAGGGCTGTTAGGATTGCCAATGGTGGGTTCAGGAGCACTTAACATGGTAGAGCCATCTGAAACACACACACACTGCTGCATGGGGACATGCATTGAGACACACATGCACACAGAGTTGGCACTTCTCATATTAGATGACCTACCTATCTATTTATGTACAATACACAGTGATATGACTATTGCATGCATCACAGTGCCTTTGTGTTAGAAACTGTGTAACTATGGTTGTAAGGTGGATGACATCTGTAGGGGCTGAAACTAGGTTGGCAATGGGGGACACAGCGTGGAAGAGGGGCACAAAATGGTATAACCATCACATACACACGATAAAGACTGCCACAAGGGATATGCATATAGAAACACATACACAGCTGCCAATAGACAGATTAGTAACCCTACGTATCCACTTGTATGTACTATAGTGCTATGGACACATTACATGCAGCACAAAGATTATATTTCTGGGACATAACTTACTACCTCTTACAACACATAATCTTGGGAATGCCTTCATGGATGGTGTGATAAACTACCCAAAATAGTAACTGGCCTCATATATTGTTCTTACAAACATGGACAAGTGCTAGAATAACAGACTTTGTATCAGCATGATGTTTCAGACAGGTACGAAGTCTGATGCTGACATGTCTGTCACTACATGTGACATATTTGGCAATGATTTTATTTATTTATTAACATTTGTTAACCGGGTTAGTCCAACTCAGATTTTGTCCCATTTTCAGTGGAGACCCAAGGAGAAAAGCTCCAGATAGTACAATAAAACATTACAGTAGTAGACAAGCAGAGCAAACAGAATAGAAATGAAACTAACATTACAGTAATAAACAATAGAAAAACAACAATAACAACAGTTAAATGACAGCAAAAACTTTTTTTTCTCTCAAGATACTAAGTAACTGTACTAGTGGGGCAGAGTGTGACAAGGATCAACTGAGAGTGATTCCAATGTGGGGGAGGAGAGAACTATGTAGGGTCATAGCAGGGGCAGATTCTGGAATTGAGTAAATGTGTCTTAAGTTTATTTTTAAATAGTGGGGTGTGAGAGATTGAGCGTATGTCAAGGGGAAGTTTGTTCCTGGCTTGGGCCACAGACTGTTTGTAGAGTAGCTTACCTACTGACTTATTTGGGTGGTAAATATCAAGCAGTTGTTGATTAGAGGTGCGGAGGGGTCTAGATGGGGTGTACACAGAGACAAGGAGAGATAAAGATGGACAATAGGATGGTTTAAAGAGCACAGAGCGCAGCATGTGAAATTAGTAGAGATGTAGTAGTTGTGGGAGTTCTAGCCATTGTAGAGACTTTAAAGCAATACAGTGGTGTGTGTTGTTTGGGGAGTTAGTGATGAATCTGGCTATTTTGTGGTAGGATTGTTGGAGTTTGTTCAGAGTAGTTTTTTGGATATTTATGAGAACTGGAGCGGCATAGAGGAGAGAGGGGAGGAGAAGTGCTTGTCCTAGGGTGAGTCTAGCCTCGGGACTGAGATTTTTTTTGTTTCGGTATAACAGACCTAGTTTCTGATGTAACATAACAGGTAACCTCACAAAACCTTTATTAAGCCACAATTTGATGAATGAAGAAATAAAAACAGCAACTTGAACTGACTAAGCGCTTTCACCCTCATGGACATCTTCAGAGTCAGTTAACTTCAGTAAAAACAACCTTTAAATACAGCTATTAATTAGTGCTTGATTAATCAATGATGAAAAAGCAGGAGGGTAGTTAAATTAAACAATTATCCCCTAAAGTTCCTGTTCACCAAATCTTAAAGTCCTGCTCAACAATACCTTGTTTGCTAGAATCTCAAGTAAGTAATAGCTACCCAGAATAAATAAATAAACCAAAATAAAACATCATAAAAAGCAGTGTGTGCAGTAATAAACATTCCATATAAAACAAAAAACATATCTGTTAAAATATTTAAATTTACAAAGTTTTATATTATATACAAGCTGCCTTGTATCTTAAAATACATGCCAGGGATAGTGCATCATTGATGCCAGGAGCATTGCTGGCATCAAGTCTCAGTTGTCAAAGACATTCCCTTATTTCCAACATGGTTTTAAAGTCCCCCCCAAAATCCTTTGTATATAGCCTGTCAATAACAAAAAAAATAAACTTTTTAAAGTTTGAACAATGATTCGTGTGTACATACAATGAATTAGTGGTTTTCTTGTGTTTTGTGTCCCTGTAATGTTCTAATATTCTTTGTCTCAACTTCCTGGTAGTCATACCTATATAGAACGCTGGGCAAGATAAACAAGTGGCAGCATAAATGACCATACTTGTGTTACAGTTGCAGTAACCAGGGCTCTTCAAAGTTCTCTTAAAATTACCTAGACAAACATAGGGACCGTCATTAATAAATTTACAAGCCTTGCAATTGCCACATTTGGCCATAGTAGCTGGTCTTTGTCCAAAGGATCTAGGGGTCTTTTCTAGTAGGTCTTTTAAATTTGAACCTCTACTATTAATAATTTAAAAGACCTACTAGAGAAGACCCCTAGATCCTTTGTACAAAGACCAGCTACTATGGCCAAATGTGGCAATTTTATTAATGACGTTCATTGTTCAAACTTTAAAAAGTTTTTTTTTTTTGTTATTGACAGGCTATATACAAAGGATTTTGGGGGGGACTTTAAAACCATGTTGGAAATAAGGGAATGCCTTTGGCAACTGAGACTCGATGCCAGCAATGCTCCTGGTATCAATGATGCACTATCCCTAGCATGTATTTTAAGATACAAGGCAGCTTGTATATAATATAAAACTTTGTAAATTTAAATATTTTAACAGATATGTTTTTTGTTTTATATGGAATGTTTATTACTGCACACACTGCTTTTTATGATGTTTTATTTTGATTTATTTATTTATTCTGGGTAGCTATTACTTACTTGAGATTCTAGCAAACAAGGTATTGTTGAGCAGGACTTTAAGATTTGGTGAACAGGAACTTTAGGGGATAATTGTTTAATTTAACTACCCTCCTGCTTTTTCATCATTGATTAATCAAGCACTAATTAACAGCTGTATTTAAAGGTTGTTTTTACTGAAGTTAACTGACTCTGAAGATGCCCATGAGGGTGAAAGCGCTTAGTCAGTTCAAGCTGCTGTTTTTATTTCTTCATTCATCAAATTGTGGATTAATAAAGGTTTTGTGAGGTTACCTGTTATGTTACCTTAGTGCCTTATTGTTTACTAGTTGTTTTACACTCAGTTCCTCTAGTTTCTGATGTGTTTTCTTTATGCATTGCTGTATGTGTTGATTGAATTTTAGTTCATCATTGATGATGACTCCTAGGAGTTTGGTGTGGGTGTCAGGTAGGATAGCTGTGTTATTACATGACTTAATGACAAATGAGGATTTATGATGAGTAAGAGAGTGGGGCAGAAAGAGTAAGAGTTTGTTTTTTGTGGGATTGAGGATCAGTAAGTTTTCTGACAGCCATTGTTCAGTGGAAAGTAGAGCTGTTTGGGTTAGGGAGTGTAGGTCAGAGATGTTGTTGGATGTAGAAATGATTGTGAAGTCATCTGCATATTGTATGAGAGAAGACTGATAGCATGGGGTGAAAAGACCATTGGTGAAGATGTTGAATAAGAGGGGACCCAAGATAGAACCTTGTGGAACACCAGTAGAGATAGACAAGAAAGGAGAAGGGGAAGAGAGCCATTTGACTGACTGTTTGCGTCCAGACAGATAGCTAGTGAACCAGCTGAGGGTGGAGGTGGAAAGGTGAAGGTTAGCAAGTTTAGATAGAAGTAATGGATGAGACACTGTATCAAAAGCTTTGGAGAGGTCAAGAAAGAGACAGGAAGTTGTTAGGGGACACAGACAACATATAGGTTGCAAACATCTGAATATTCCATATATATCTGTACAGATGACTGGTATGGGCTGTATAGTTTAACATGGTGCACGTAAGGCAGATGCCATTCACTGGCTCTTTAAAGTAATGTCATGGGGAGGAGGGTCAACAGGCCTTAAAATGGTATAACCAACACACACAACAGCCGATATGCATGTGTGTGTGTGTGTGTGTGTGTGTGTGTGTGTGTGTGTGTGTGTGTGTGTGTGTGTGTGTGTGTGTGTCTGTGTGTGTCTCTCTCTATCACTGTCTGTCTCTCTCTTCCCCATGTCTATGTGTGTGCATGCTTGAAGTATTGCTATATGTTGCCCATATATATGTCTGTGTATCACATGCAACAGATGCAGAGATATCACATATGGGACACCTGCAGCTAGCTGAGGGTAATCCTGTCCGATGGGTGTGGGTAGAGACAGTGAAGGTGTACATAGCTGTCTGTATCAAAGACATCTATGTACTATGCAGTTATGTAATTTTCTAAGTGTATGAGCATGCCCAGTATGACCTTCCATAGTAAGAGTGGGACTTAATTCCAGAGATAGTTATGCTCCGGTCCAGTGTTTTTTGTGCTACAGCCATGTCTGTCAACCTGTTAGTGCAAGGAATCTGGAAATAGCCTGCCAAAATGGGGGGACAATGTCCCAAACATAAGGAGATACTGTAAACATTGTTCTTATTAATGTAGAAAGTTGCTAGAGTAACAGGGTTTGTTTTAGCAGACATCTTCTGACATATATGCCGTCTGACACTGAAATGTATTGTGTCATTACTTACTGACAGATATCCTCAGATCATCACAGTGAGTTACCTGGGATAAACAAGATGTATGATGCACAGACTGAAATATTGAGCCAAACTATGGACCTTCTTGTCCAATCTGTCAGGTTGAGAGGTGTGGCTACAGCTGATTGGCTGATGAAGCTGTGTAAACAGTCCAGCACCTCAGTGATATACTGGCTGGAGATCTCCTGCTTGTGTGGTGTTCTTCTTAACTGAAAAGCCATATCCTGGTGTGGGTACAGAGTACATTCTACTGAGCAGAGATGCCCATTATATGTGTAGTATATTTCACATACCACTGCGATTTCCAGCTATATCAGTGGCAGAGCAGTACAGACAATGTGGTGAACCATTGACAGACATTTGTTTATAGGCTGATAGGTTGATATGAGGTTACTAGGCTATTGGGCTTTAAACCCTTATAACCCTCGCAGACAAGAGTGTAGTCCATGTTAAGACATATCAGCACCCAGAGCCCTTGTCTAGCAGGAACACACGTGGAATCACAGGACTGTATTTTCTGTTTTCCATGCACTTATACAGGGAGCACTTCCCAAGGGGTATTGTGGCACTCAGCTTGATGTGGAGAGGGAGTGTTGTCCACAGAATGGGGAGTGTGTGGGACACATATCTGTCACACCAACAAGCCCTATTGATATCACAGACCAGGTTGATGGTGCGCGTACAGGTTGTTTGAGTGGGCCTTGCCTTCCAGATGTGCAACAGTCCCATCATGGCAGGGTCTGGCTTGTGTTGTATGCCAGACAGAGGTCACCTCTGAGGAGTCTGTATGGGACTTATTAGAGGGACAGTGCTGTTAGTCTATCTATGTAGGGTAGGTGTTTGGGGTCCTGGAATCTCCCAGTGAGGAACCACTGTGGTCTCTCCAGCTGCTGCATGTGCTTTGAGAGGTACATGCCAAATGGGACATTGTGCAAAATAATTGGCCTTATAAGCTTAGCATACATGGATCTTATGACCTCTTTGTCTCTGGATGAGATACCCTTACTTTTGAGTTGGACATCTTCCTGTAAAATGGAAGCAACATGGTCTACAGACATCAGGTTGCTATCAACCTGGGTGGCCAAATGCTTCAGTACTGATTATGTATGTTGGACATTGTTGTTAATGTGATAATATGTGGGGATGTCAGTCTCCCCAACGGGGATGATGATGCATCTGCACGCATTCAGCTTGAGGCCATGTTTCTGGCAGCAGTCATTTGTTTTGGTGAGACCCTGTTGTAGGACATCCACATCACTTTCGGTATTGATGACTGTTCCCAGCTTGCAGTCATCTGCCAACTTGGTCAGCCATAAGCCAGTGTTTTTGGCCTGCACCTCAGAGAAGTATATCCCATGTACCAAAGGCCCCCACACCGATCCCTGTGGTATGCCACTCATTGCAGGTGCACTGCTTGGGTTGGCTACCCCAATTATGATCATGTCGGTTCTATCAATGAACCAGTTTGCTACCCATCTGGTAACATATGGATTGCTGCTTAGTTGATAGAGTTCATGTACTATGGCTGAGTGGGGAATAGTGTGTAAGGCTTTGGCCAAGTCAAGGTGGCCAAAGTGCGCGATATTTCCCTCATCCATGCCTTTGTTGGCTGTCTCAGGGAAGTCATCCAGAGTTCACTGACATACCTCCCTTTGAGAAAGACAGACTGTGTGGGTTCAAGTATTTGGTGTTTGCCAATGTCCCTGTTAATGAAGTCCATGATGATCCATTGCATGGCTTGCAGATCAGGCCAGTTAGGCTGATGAGTCTTTAATTTCCCAGATCGGTGAACACTCCACCTTGGTGTAGAGGGATGACAGTGGCTGTCTGCCACTCGGCTGTGACAAAGGCGGCACTCAGGCTTTGATTGTGTAGGGTGCATAATGATGCTGCCAGTTCATGCCTGGATTCATGTGGGTTGCAGGCAGGGATATATTCAGGTCCCATGGAGGCCATCTTCTTGGCTTTGAGAGGGCAGTGATGGCGTGTCCCCTAGTGATAAGGGTTGGGTGGTCTGGTACTGGGGATGTCCTGCTTTCCTTATGGGGAGGCAGAGGGGAGACATTTCCACTGAATTCGTCAGCCAGTAGATTGGTTATATCTATAGCATTTGTGTATGTGGTGTCCTTGACCACCAGTTCTTCACATATCTGGGAGCTTCTTTTGGGAATGCAGACAATTGTGAGGAAGGCCTTATGATTGTCTGCCTTAGATGTGGGTAATTTAGACTTGGAGATGCCTTCAGAGGATTTCAGTGGTGCTCTTATTTGTTTGTTCAGGCTAAGGGTGATTACTTCCAATTGTGCACCTGCTCCTTCTCAGTCCTGGACAGCAATGTTATCCTTTTGTGACATAGTTCCTTTATTGCAGATGTTTGCAGACTGGTTTACTCTCCCTTGTGGACGATTTTCAACAGATTTAAGTACATTTTTCTCTGCATTTTCTCCTGCATCTGCTAGGCTCACCGAAAAGTGATTTATAGCTACTCTAAGCTTTAAAAAATCCTTGCTGCATACTAAAAACTGTTTTTTTTTACTGTTAGCACTTTATAAGTCGTTTTAAAGTATTTTTTTGTGCTGTTTAACTGTTGTAGGCTACACACTAAAGTGTGCTAGCCTGATATAAGCATTTCAAGTGTTTTTGTGAATTTCCCTGTTTCTCTGCCAAAAAAGAAAAAAAAAAAAAAATACTCTTGTTTCCGCCTTTCCTAAGCTAGTCTAGTCCAGTTTTCAGGTTTTGCTGAATTCAGGACTGTGGTATAAGTTCCTGTGTTGCCCAAATCCTCACTTGGATAGGAGGAAGTTTCTCTGTTCATGAGTGAGAGTGGGGAGCTTTGAGCAGTCTATCTGTCCCTGGAGGAGTGGTCACAGCCCATCAACTTGTTATTTATTGGCCATTTTGAGCTAATTCTTAGCTTTTTCATCTCCCTGTCTTAAAACCCATATTTGCAAGGTTTTGCATGATTTTGCGCACCACGCAGCATTGCGCAATGTCACACAGCACAGTTTTAGCGGTTTTAAACTATTCCCGGCTCCACAAAGTCTGCTCTTCAATTTTTCCCTTAGAACTAGTCTAACTCTTAAAGTAAGCACTCTACTTCCCTTCTACAGCCAGCCCAGCACTTGCTCAAATACCTCAGTAAGCACTAACAAACTATAGCACTACACTCCCTTTTACTACCCAGAAGTACAAGGCTCCCTATTCGTCCATTCCGGACAATCAATAAATCAGTTTTTTAACTATCCAGGCATGTCCAAAGTGCAGTTTCAGGTATACTCTCCAGTCCAGCTGGTGAATCTGGGAATCTTGAGGCAATGTTACAATTGCCTTATGTGCACAGACAACCCTCTCCTCCTTCCAATAAATTCAAATGTATGTGAGAGATGCAACTATACAGCCAAACTGGAGGCCGAGCTCTCTCAAACCAAGACTGGCACAGTCAGCCAAGAAGGAAACCACTCCTGCCACACAATCAGTCTCACATAGACCAATCGCATCAGCAAACATGACACATAAACTCACAAAAACATACTCAGAGGCTCTAAATAAAAATCTGCCAAAGCAGCAGAGACCTCCAAAGCAGACATCCAAGCAACCACTACCCCACAACAACTTTTACATATCACATACTTCACAAAGTCAGTGTGCCTCACAGAAGCAGCCCTTAAGGCTAAATAATGCACCTAATACACTAGTAATAGGAGACTCTATTGTCAGGCACACTGACGTTGCTCACCAGACTGAACAAGGAGAAGGTCACTGTAAGCTGCCTGTCAGGTGCCAGGATCTGCCACATAACACAATCACTCAAGTCACTCCACAGCAGGTACAAATATGACTCTGTCATTGTCCATGTTGGCGTGAATGACCTGAGATGTACCTCCCTGAACTACATGAAAAGAGACATAGAGGAGCTCTCTGATCATGTAGCCCAGGCCAGTATGACCCTGACCCTGAGTAGCATCTTGCCCTCACCAAGAATGATGCCACAGTATAAAGACAAAATTATAAATTTTAACAATTGGCTAAGCTATTGGTGTCATTCAAAGGGGATCCAGTGTCTGTCAGCCTGGGATGACATGCTTGACAAGCCATGTTGCTTCACCAGGGACAGCTTGCACCTGTCACCCTTAGATTTTCGAATACTGGCTAAGGCTCTTGCCACCCCTATAGTGCCTTTTTTAGGCAAGGCTCAAAAGACAAACCCACCTCCATAGACAATACCAGAAACAAAAAACTAAGGGTAATGCTACTCAACGCCAGAAGTCTAAACCTCAAGATGCATGCACTCGAGGCACTCCTCAGTATGGAGAAAATCGATATCTGTGCAGTAACAGAAACCTGGTTCAAGGCTCCAGAGAGCACCACAGCACTACCAGAATTCAACTCATACCATACTTTTCGGCCCCAGATCTCGGACCAAAATACTAAAGGTGGGGGAGTATCCTTCTTCATCAAGGATACCCACATCTCCAGGTTAGTGGCACTGCATGAAGCATCAGAGACCCTCCAGGTGCAACTAACAGTGGGCAAAACTGCTTTTCAGTTTGTAGCCTGCTACAGATCACCCACCTTGTCTCAGGACCCCCACTCGGCATTCCTGAGAATATTGGAGAATATGAAGGTCTCACCAAACACCATGATATTGGGGGATTTAAACTACCCAAACATTGACTGGGAAAACTACTCAAGTCCCAACTCCTTTGCGGTTCCTGGAGTTTATAAACTCAAATGCTATGGAACAACTGGTCACCACTCCCAAAAGAGGGGACAACATATTGGACCTAGTCATCACCAACATAGGGGATCATTGTTCCACACCAGAGGTAAACCCCTCGTTGGTAAAAATCAGACCACAAATTAATCACAATGGACATCCACATCCTGACCCCACCCCTAGTCAAGGAAACCACTCTGAAAAATCTCTCAAAAGCAAACTTCACACTTCTCGAGACCAAGGTGGAAAGTTTCAAAGCCCCCGGGCAAATGGAAAATGCTATCCAAACCACAGAATCCTTTACAAATGCACTCTATGAGCACCTACAGGAATGCATGGATCATGCCATCCCAAGTAAAACCAAGACTCACTCCTCCAAAAACAGACCAGTGTGGTGGACCCCGGCCATAAATAAGCTATACAACAGAATGAGGAAACTATTACACGATAGGGCAAAATCCCAAAAAGGGAAGGCATCCCTGATCAGTATTAGCAAGAAACTTCGCTCAAACACAAAATCATCGAAGGCTAACTTCGAAAGAAAAATCGCCAAAGACTCTAAAGATAATCACAAGGTGTTCTTTAGCTACATTTAGAATCTGGGTGACAACTCTCAGATCTACTCTTAGCTGGTGCAAAATGGCACAAAATACACTGAACCCACTAACATTGCTAACATCCTGGCAGACAGGTTCAGTGCAAACTTTATCCCCACTTCCCCCCCAAAAGGGCCTGTGTCTATCCCAGAAGAATGCAGTCCCCCAGTCATCACAGACACACAGGTGAAAGCGGCCCTTTCCAAAGTAAAAAATGCAGCATCAATGGGAATGGATGGTATCCCGGGCTGCGTCTTACATGAGCTCCAAAAAGAACTAAACCCTGACATTAACTCACTGTTCCAACTCAGCCTTACCACAGGTTATGTACCCAAAGAATGGCGTACAGCAACAGTAATCCTGCTCCATAAAGGTGGCACCACAACAGATCCCGGGAACTATCGCCCCATAAGCCTGTCTAGCCTGGTCTGCAAGGCTATGGAGCGCATCATCATGGATCTCATAAACAAAGACATTGGGAACCTCCGGACACTGGACCCTACCCAGTTCGGCTTTGTTAAAAGCAGATCTTGCCTCCTAAACATAGTTGAGTTTTTTGAAATAGCTACCAAAGCCATAGATGAGGGAAAGGTAGTCCACACAGCCTACCTGGACCTCGCAAAGGCCTTTGACACAATACCTCACTCTGGCATCATAAATAAGCTTACCAGCTTAAATATCAACCCATATGTCACAAGATGGGTTGCAAACTGGCTCAGAGATAGAACTCACATGGTCAGAGTTGCAGGTGCCATGTCCGACTCTAAACCGATTACAAGTGGCGCCCCACAGGGCTCAGTCCTGGGACCCCTTTTGTTTGGTATATACTTCTCTGAGGTACAGGCAAGCATGGGAGGACTGTGGCTGACCAAGTTCGCAGATGATTGCAAGCTGGGAGCCATAATCGACTCTCCGGCCGACACAAGCATCCTTCAGAAGGGTCTTACAGAGATGGATACCTGGTGTCAAAACCATGGCCTTAAGCTAAATGCCAAAAAGTGCATAGTCATCCCTTTTGGGAAAAACAAAGTGCCCACAAACTACCACATAAGAGGTAATCCACTAAGTATGGAAGAAGTAATTAGGGATCTGGGGACCCAAGTAGATAGTAACATCTCCTTTGACAATCACATTGCCAAAGTGGTAAGAAAAACCTTCTATATAGCTCACCTAATCACAAAAGGGTTCACATATAGATCAAGAGAGGTCATTGTGCCCCTCTACTCATCGCTCATCAGGCCCTTAATTAAGTACAGCGCCCCATTTGGGATGTATTTTACCCGACACCTGCAACAGCTGGAGAGACCTCAAAAGTACCTCACCAAGAGGATCGTGGGCCTCAAACAGATGCCCTATGCTACTCGACTAAAGAAACTCCAGCTCTTCTCAGTTACTTACCGCCTACTCAGAGGCGATCTCTGCCTGACATACAAGGCCATGTCTAACCCAGAATTGATGGACATGCTCCACCTCAAGAAAACCAAATCCATTAGAGCTACATGCTCCATGGATTTAAACCTCAGCACAACAATAAATAGGACATGCTGGAGGGATAGATTCATATCCCAGAGGCTTCCCTCGCTCTGGAATAGAGTCCCAGTTCATGTTTGGCAGAACCCCTCACTGACCCTCTTCAAGAGAAATCTTGATGAGTGGATGGGAAATCGTAAATTTACTCCTGGGATCACTTCTATGGCCCTGCTGGATAGAGGCTCGGGAATCTAGTCTAAAAGGATGGCGAAAGCCAACACATTCTGGCTAAGCTTATAAATGCCCTAGGGAAGATAGCCTAGTACCTACCTATGAACCTATGAACCTATGATGTTGTCCTGTCAGGTATTCCTGATTTCTTGCATCTGTATATGCTGGTATAGTACTTTTGTGTACATTTGCATTGGTGCCTGTTCCTCCAGTGGGGTAGGGGCTGTTCAGATGTTTATACCATCCCTCTGTTGGTTGTGCTCAGCTTAGGAGACATTTTCATTTTACCATGGCTAGAGGGGGTCAGGAGAGATGGTGATATCGAACATTACAGCTTTTTTGCTGGACATTGCCTTGAGGGATGATACCATAGGGGTGCTGCAGTGGTTAATAATGTTGGTTACTGCCAAGTCCGACATATGTATCACATCTTGTGGGGGTATCAAGTAGCTGTCCTAAAGATTTAGCATTGAAAAGATGTGGGAATCTCTGTGCATTTCTGTTCTGGCATGGTTGGTTTTCCAATCAGTGGTTGGGTAATATAAGTCAGCCATGATCAGGGTAACAGGTTGAATCTTGCTAGATTTGTAGAGGGTCAGATATGTGGGGTGGGTATCCGAAGTCAGATATGTTTGCCTGTAGCTACCTATAATTTGCATAGGAGTCTTGTCAACGGTTGACTGCACTTGAGTGTCTTGTGTGTTTCAGACTGTTTGACCAACATGGAGGTGTGTGTCTCTCTAATATATCTTTATACTCCACTTCCTTTGGCTTTGCTGTGCATATTTTGGGGTCTGGCTGTGTGATAGGATGAGTGATCAGGTAAGGATGGGTGGCTTCCCACAGCTGTGGCCCAGGTTTCTGTGAGTGCACAGATGTCACCATCTGCCAGGGTTATAAATGCTTGCAATAAGTACATTTTCCTGTTTAGATTCTTAGCATTTAGCAACATGGCCTTTACATTGCATTTTGTTGAGTGTTATATGTTGGCAGTATTGATCCCACGACTTTCCCTAAAAAGGCACTATGGGGAGACAAGGACCCTTGCCAGAGGCTGAAAGGCCAACTGAGACAGATGCAGGCCTTCTCTAGCAAGCAGTGTGGTCTGTTGGTCATATGTTCCCAGGCTGCCAGGCAGTGGATCCCCCCTGGTATGACAGCAATAAGTAAGCCAGTTGTTGCTGACAATCATTTTCTGTTTGTATTGGGCCATCATTCCAGGTGACAGTAGAATGCTGCTTAAGGCTAGGCACATTCCTGCATGGGACACATATTCACCAAGTTGAATCATGTCTGTCTTCCTATAGTCCAGGGAGGTACATCTGATGTCGTTCACACCGCCATGGACTAGGCCAGAGTGATAACAATACTTGTTGTGGAGTGACCTGAGTGCATGTGCAATATGGCAGATTCTGGTACCTGACAGACAAGTAAGCATGACTTTCTCCTTATCCAGTCTGGTGAGAGGTACATCTCTGTGTGTCACAATGGAGTCCACTCTGAGTAATATGTTGGGTTTATGGTAAGGCCTTAGTAGTTGCAAGACACTGGTGTGCTGACTATGCATGTTCTGTGGTGTGTAGGTTTGTGACGTTCCTATGTGTTTTTGCCTCTGAAGTGTCCTTTGTTTGCATTTTTGTATTGTTGATGACCTCCACTTACGTGGCTGTGTGTTGTGTAGTTGTGGGTGATGTTTACTGACTCCATAGCCTGCAGGGTACCTATGTTACTGGACGAATTGTTCTGGTGTGCACATTTTCCATTTGTCTGGCCACTGGTTCCCCTTCCCCTTATGTGTGTCTTTTTGTCCTTCTGTAGTCCAGTCACAGGCTTTGGCCACAATGGCTGCTGTTATGTATTTGTATTTGTGGTGTGAGCGAGCTAGATGCTGTAACATCACACACATGGTTATGGGCTTCACACCTCTGAGTGTAGCTATTTAGCAGGTTGTCCATCATTGACCACTACATCTGCTATGGTCCTTAGACGGTTTGTGTTGCTATATGTTATTATGAAGCTACACGTGGGCCTAGCTGTCATACCATCACAGACTGACATCTGGACAGTCCCAAATATACCAGTCTGACAAAGGCCCACAAATGGGGACATGGTGTTAATAATGTTCTGCCAAACATAGACAGTTGGGAGACCGGTGTGGTAATTGTTGTTTGCTCTTATGGGTTTGAAGTCTGCTTTCCCACTGTCTGCCATTGGTGTTTTGACATGAACCTTTCTTGTTTTGCAAATAGTTTGGTGGACAAATGCAATGTTAGGACAAGCAGAACAGATATACGTGGCATACCTGTGGTCCTTCTGTGACAGCCTGTCATTCCAGGGGTATGGATGGTGGCCAGTGACTTATTGTCAGTGCTGACACAGTAATGTGGCAGCCACTCATAACCTGGCAGTACAGTAACTTTCAGGTACCTGCTGTCCTACTAGGCACCGTACCTCTCAGCCTGTTGGAGCCAGAAATCTGGGGAAAGCAGTAAATAATTGGGTGACAAAAGGCTAAAAATAGGGCCAGGTGTTAAATATTGCCCTTACAGACATAGCCGCTACAATAACAGGTTTTGCATTAGCATGCATTTTTCTAAAGGCTATGAAGTCTGAATCTAACATATGTTCATTATTTTCTGACTTTAGTCTTTCATGATTTGCAAATGATTAGGCAGGAAAAAACACAATTTCATGACAAACTGCAAACTTATGATGCAAAACTCTGAACATTCTGCAAAATTCTCTACTTTTGACAGGTATGCTAGGCACTGTATATGTTACTCTGAGCTGTGTACTGTCCATATGAGTGGCCCCCTGTCCCTGACTTGTCCATCTTTCCTGCACTAATGGATATTGAGTTCTGGACAGTATGTACAGGTCCAACTGTAGGTGTAGCTGACATGCAAAATAGTTAGCACAGAAAGTCTTGGAACATGGACCCTGTCAACCACAGTTTTGTACCTAGGCCACTAAGCAACTACAGCCAAGTGTAAGTTCTGCCCACTTCATGACTATATTAACCATGCATATACATAGCTCATTGACCCCTGCATATTGTGGATGTGCAACAGGTTATCAAGTTGATTGGGACAGCCCTGGGATTGTGTGCTCTGCTGCTATTACCTTACAAACATACATGTTACTGCATTTCTATGGAGACATGGGTGTGTTGTGGTGGGGGGGCATACTTGTCAACTGTACACATTTGCACAGACTATGCAGATGTTGGCTTTACTTTTTTACTCCATTTAGCATGGTGTTATGCCTGTCTTAGAGAATACTGGCATATTACTAAAGACTGAAGTTTAGGATGTAATGGCAGACATTTGGGTTTTAGACTTCCTACCCTTTAGAGACTTCATGCAAATGCAAAACTTGCTGTGATATCATTGTGTAAGTCTGTTAGAGGACTATTTCATCATTGTCCCTATTTGTGAGCCTTTGTCAGACATTTCTTAATGGATTTCTACTATTGACCTGCTGGGAGAGCCTGAGGGGTGAGTATGGGACCCCAACATTGACATTCATGCATGTGACCTATGACCCCCCCCAGTTTATTTGTCCCCCACATACACTGCAGTGAGTTATGTCAGCTAGGAGACTACTGCATACTCTGTGGAAGCCAGTAATGGGCAGACATTTCCTGTTGTCCCACATAGCTGTCAGTTGTCTGCTGCTATCCCGGTAGGCCACCCCATTCCCTTGCATACATGCAGCAATACCTGAGATATGCTACCAAAATGTACTACTACTACAGTCATCTATTGTTATGAAGTGTGACTTACCTTGTGCCTGTGGCAGTTGTGAGGACAATGCTTGAGGGCTGACTCTGTCGGATGCACACAGTACATGGCCTAAACATAGTAGTGTGATGTGTGTGGCATCCATTTTACTGTGTGTGCAAGTCAGAGAGATGTGTCAGTCCCTGGGTCCCTAGGTTGTCAGTGTATGTGTTATGCATTGCTCTTTGCCAAGGCCAGGGCACACTGGGCATCCCTACTTCTGCCTACAGGGGCATGCTTAGGGGGTTTCCTCCTCTGAGTCCCCCTGTGCCTGTGGAGGCCTTGGCAATGATCAGGGGCTGTGTGCTCCTTCCCTGTGATATTCCTTCTGCAGCTGTTTCTGCATGATCATATTGTGCAGAATGGCATATACTATGAACATGTGTGCACATGTGGCTGGAGAGTACTGCAAGGCTCCGCCAGATATGTCAAGGCAGTGGAACTGTGACTTGAGTATCCCAAACACATGCTCTATAATATTCCTAGTTTGTGTGTGTGCCTCGTTATGGCATTCTTCAGTGGGTGTGTGTGCATTTCTGATGGGTGTCATCATCCACGGTTCCAGTCCGTTGCCAGCATCCCCCACAAGATGGCCATATGGGATGCCCCCCAGCAAATGCCTGGTATAGCTATGAGACATGCCAGATGTGGGAGTCGCGATAGCTGCCAGGGCTGTCAGCACTCACATTAATGATAATGCCCTGGGCATTGCACACGATCTGGCAGTTGATTGAGTGATAGCCCTTGTGGTTGACATACACTCTACCATCTTCACTGGGTGGTGTTTTGATATGGATGTGAGTGCAGTCTATGGCACCCAGTACCTCTGGGCAGCATGCTACATGGTGGAAGAGATGCATATTGCAGGTCCTCTTCTCAGAGGTGTTGGGGAAATAAATGTACTCACCGGCATGTGGTTACATGGCATCCAGGAACTGGTGGAGTAGCCTGGATGCAGAAGCATGTGTGACCCCCATGATGTCCCCAGTAGGTCTTTGGACAGTACCTGTAGCTAGTGTTCTTAAGCCTACACATACCTTGGTTTCAACTGGGATGGGTTCCCCTCTGTTGGCTCTGGGTCTGAGGTGAGGCTGGCAGAGCTCAGTGAGTTCTTGACGTATGTTCCTGTCCACCCTGTAGCGCTCTAGTATCTCCAGATCATGTAGCCCCTAGAAGGTTACCCTGGGTCTGAACACTCTTTTCCTCAGTCTGGGTCAGTTGTCAGTATTATCCTCAACAACGCCCTCAGTCTGTAGCATATATAGATGTAGCAAAGCAGGAGCAGCCCCTATCATTTTGTCAGTTAAAATTCCCAAGTGTGTACACCAATGGTGCAGAGTTTGTGGAAAAAAACAGACTGAAAGGTGTTTGCATACTTTATACTGGTGTGCTGCAAATGCTGCCTGTGTGATTGGCTGACTATGATACAATTTATCTGTCAACTATATTATTGAGGGGTTTGAATGGGCCACTGTGAGTGGCAGAGTCCATATTAGTGATTTGTAGTTCATTTCCTTTATTCTGTTATTTCCTTTTTTTCTCTTTATTTCCTCTGTGTTTAAGCCCAGTGGAATGCCGTGCAAACTGTTTTAGCTAGTGTAAACATTGCTGAGCAGAAAAGACCCTCCCCTGGACATGAACATACTTATCATTTCTTGAACCAGTTAAGCACAGCTAAGCAGCTTCAGACACAGCCCCTTCTTTAGCTGTGCTTAGCTGAGCACAAATAGGAGCCACAGAGCTCCAATGTGCTTACACCAAGCATGACACACCCCCTTCTCATATCAGCTGCTTCTTCTGCTTACACTACCGCATTATAGCTGCTACACGGTTAGGTACCTGCAGACACAGTCTCCCATTTTGCTATTCAATAAATTTAGCTCATTTACATACCCCACTGCCTCAGTCCCTATTTACACCACTATACCAGTGCCTATGTCCTTAGCAAACACTGTTACCTGTTATTGTTATGAGTCTGCCTACTGCCCCTTATAATAGCAAAATTCATATTTCACATTTAATTGTCTTTTTACATTTTTTTTATTTTCTGCATGATCTCATTTCTGCTCCACTGCACTCTGCTTAAGCTGCCGAAATTGGCCAAAAAAATTTTGAATTTTGCATGCCAATGGCCATAGTTTTGGCTATTGGCATGCCTAATAAACATAATACATGCTTTACTTTGATTAGTCATTCCCTCATTTAGATTTTTGCTAAAATGTACATGGTTAGTAACCAAATACATTTCTGCTGCGAACACTGCTCCAACACAGATGCCTGTCAGCTTGCTGAATCACTAATTCACCTAATTTGCATGTTTTTCACTAGTAAATGAGGTGATTTGCATTATTCCATGGTGTCTGTGTTGGAATAGGGCTGGGAGGCTCGTGCATGCCTGTAGCCTTTTTTACTGGATCGCACAGGCTTCAAACTCCATGTTCGAGCTGTGCCACTATTCTTACATGGAGATTAGCTCTGTGTAAGCTTTACTGAATCCTGGCCAGTGGCTCTGTAGTTGGAATAAGTGAGCTAAGTTAATTAGTCTGACACATTCATGATGTAATAGATGATGAGACAAATACAGGAAAGAAGGGCAAAAAGAAATAAGTTCAGACATAAAATAAATGGAATATTTATTAAATGATGCTTTTCTGTATGTGACGTGTATAGTATTGAATTATAGGGAAGGAAAGTCACTTTCTGGAAGGAGAAATTTGACATTTGGGTGGAGTTCTCCTTTAAAAAAATGAAATTGTTGATGGTTGTGTGGTATAAAAATAAAAACACTAGAGCTGATTATAACTTTGTAAAATCAGAAGCATCTAGATTGGGAACCACGTGGAGGTAATATTTACATATTAGAGATATCTTATTGTCCTTTAGAGTTCCAGAAATGGCCCATAATGATCCAGTGAGATATGGTCTCAAGAACAGATGTATATCTAGTGAAAGTTTAGTGGGGGACTGAAAATAAGTCACTTCTATAAGCACCCAAACAGTAGTTTGGATGAAGTCATTGAGGAATGGAACAGTATGCTGTATATTACACCTGATGAAAGGAATGGAACAAAATGCTAATCTTCCATTATAATATAAATATCCCATCTATGTTGCAGGTCACTATGTTTAAATTCAGTTATACTCGGCAACACTCCCCATTAAGACTTTCTAAACGAGAGTGGTCCTCATCCACTGCATGTTGGATTTGCCATGCTTTAGAAGATGATTATGAACATATTATATGGGACTGCCCTCACATTAGAAAGATGTGGCATACAGTTATTGAGACTATTCAGTGGGTGACTGGAAAGCCATTACCAAATATAAATGAAATATGTTTTTCGCAGTTGGGTTTAACTCCCCTGTATAATGGGATCAATAGAGTGCTGCATTCCTGTGGATTAGGATTGTTATTCAGTCCTTCATTTGTTATCTATGCAAAGTTTGGAAAAAACTAACTACAATATGGCAAAGTAATTTATTCAGATACTCTCAAGGTATATGGGTAGAGCCCTACAAGCAATCAATGAAAAAGAATCAATGAAGCTGTGCATAACCCTGTCTTCATCGTTACTAAATAAAACAAAATAGCTAGTACCTATAAAATTCCACAGGCTGATAGCAGGCAAATAATAAGGCATTGTGATGATGCAAAAGTAATGTATCTTTCTCTGAACTGACCAAAAGATGTGAATCATTTTTATGACTGTGTATGGAAATTATTTTTACAACTATAAAGGAATATAAAAATTCTCAGTTGCCTAAATGGCATAAATGAAATGTCAGAAAGTCTTTTTGATGAGAGTTTAGATGTCTTAGACAGAAATTGTTCTATATATGTTCTATATCACATGGGTAGGGTTATGCTTTGTTGGGGTTATGATGTTTGTGGGTTAGAATACTGATCACCTGTCTGATTAACATATGTTAAATGGGCATGTATAAGACACATGTTTTAACACAATGAGTGATGGCAGTTGTCAAAATTATACTGAGAAACAAATAAAGACCGAAATATTATGAAACAAAAGAAAGAAAAATGAAACTATGGATACTACATGCACAAAAATATAAGCACTAATCTCCCCCCAAAAAACTAAACTCTCTTAAGTCAAACTTCTAGACTCAACAAAAGGTAAGAATCAAGTTGGTCATAAACCACCTTCTCAAAACTATTACTAGAAGTTTTGAGATATAACTGTAACTCAGAAAATTGACATGCACCAGTGAAGTGTTTTTGAGGACCCTGGTTACCAAGTCTTCTTTC
Source organism: Protopterus annectens (assembly GCF_019279795.1). Taxonomy (NCBI): domain Eukaryota; kingdom Metazoa; phylum Chordata; order Ceratodontiformes; family Protopteridae; genus Protopterus; species Protopterus annectens. The sequence goes on from NC_056730.1 coordinate 10,644,892, forward strand.
TACATTACATTTTTGCTGGCTACTACCCATGTCTGAAGTGCAATGATTTCTAGTTTGAAAGGGAAGTGGACATTCACTTTAATTTGCCATCCCTCATACTAGTAATATCTTTGAATGTGCAGGCACAAAAAGAGAGAGGCTCCATCAGTTTCCCCCATAAGTGATATCACTAAAAATAATAGTCACACAAGTCCACGCCTTGCAGTACAGTTCATTATCACTAATAATGTAATGTGTACCCAGTGGTTATCCTATTGGTGGGCAAAGTTTGAACTCTCGAGCTTTAACTGCCTGAGCTTCTACTCATCAACGATCAGAGTTTCTCCAAAGGAAATCACTGTTGGTGAGTTGTGCTGGAAGTCATCCGCTTCTGGGGAGAATTTCCACCCTTCTTTGAGTTAGTGTGACTAGGGAGTTGGTGTAAATAAGTCCAGGGGTGGAAAAACATTTAAAAATTGTTTTTTGGCAACATGTTTTTAGCGAATGCAGTCCGGGGATACCAATCCTCAGTGCATTCAATTTTTCCACTTACAGAGGAAGCCTTCCACCTAAATGTGTGTTAAAAACTGTGATTCAATAATTTGTGCAGTTGTCTAAATCTGATTCTATAAATTATGCTTTTTTTCCTAGTAAAGTGCTTATCTTCAAATTGGCCTGCACCTATTATATACATATAGGCAGCTTGCTAGCTCAGTTCAGGAAACAAGATGAAGTAAAATGTTTTGAGGGACATAAATCCAATATAAATTTTAACAAATAAGCAGTCTGCTAAGAGTATCACAGTAAAAGCTGTTAACTAAGAAAGTTAAAAGAAAAAGGAGCGAAAAAAAAAAACTAAAACAGGACAAAAAGGAATGGAAAGGAATGGATAAAAGGATCTTTTTGACTATTCATTTTCACATACATCTCATTCATCATTGTTTTCCTTTGACTTCATTTTAACGTACATTTCATTCATCACTGGTTTATTTTTAGCTGAAAGGTTTTTGTGTTTTTGTGATTTTTGTAGTTGTCTTGTAATGGTGTTTTGACTTTTAAGAGCATTTCATTAGATCTGACTTTGAATTTTCTTCTTGCAGTGTTATAGATGAACTTATTTGGTATGTATACTGGAGGGATGGAAGAGTATAATGGCATTTTAGTACGGTTTTATGCAGTTGCAAACAAGTCCACTTCCTATTACTTCTCCAAAGTAGTGCCTCATTTCTGTTCTGTCTCCTTATTTCCTTTCAAATTATTCTAGTTTAAGAAGTATGTGCCAAGCTTATACATCTCACTATGTAGAATAAAATACTCTGAACCTCCCATCATCTTCTACCTACACAAATTAATTAAATTGTGCTTCTTTATTCTTTCTTGTTTCTTTTCATTCGTTTTTTTTTGAAAATGTCTGCTCAGTCCTGTCTTTACCTGTTTTTTGAGATTTTGTTTACCATACCTTAGCTTCCTTTTGCCCTCTACAGTATGCATTGTATACTTATGTATTCTCTCTTATTTTTAATTCTAATGCAGACCTTTCATTATTTTAGTTTGCATTCTACTGCAATCTTGTCCACATCACTTCAAGGGTGAACTCCCCAGACATGCACACTGTACCAAAAACAAGGAGTCCCCAACCTTTCCTGAAGATAATGACATCTACCTTCCTAGTGACTGATAGTACACACACCAAGTTCAGTGAGTCAGTCATTTCTTAGAAAAAAATAATGTATTTGATGAAGTGAGGACTTCTGGAATTTAAACTGTTAAAAAGCCATAGCAGCGTTATTGTTCTTTTATTTTATTACCTTATAGACACTTTTATATAACAATTTTTAGAATGCTAGAAAGACTAAATTGGAGGTTACATCTGAGGATGTCTTGTGGACGAGGATGCTGCGGGGAGATTTGCATTGATGTTCTGAATGGACTGCTGGTGCTTTCACTTTTGGCTCGTGGTTCATGTCTTGTGCTTGGTCATTTCCACTTGGTACCTGTGTTTTGCTGTTTTGGCTTCCTGGTCCTTTTGGGTGCCTAACCTCATTGTGTTTGAGTGGTAAATTGGAGTTTTGCTTAAGATTGTTATTTCATTTTTTTTTTTAACTGAAAGGGTATGTTGTCCATAAATATGTACTGTTTTAGGTTGACTGCGGAGAACAACGACCTGTAATTTATCCCTGGTACAGTTAAGTTTCTTTTGGCTTACCTCAACATACATGCAGGTATTGCATATTTATGACCCATCCCTCATCTATGTGTTTTAACAGTCAAATAAATATGTTAGATTTGATTGGCGTAACCTTTCCACTTTCCACTTTGACCTAATATTAGTTGTATTTGGATATTAAAATCTTAAGTGCATAACAAAGCAAGTGACTAAAGAAGATTTCCAACCTTTTCTGACTCTGATGCTTTCTCAAAGGGTATTATATTGCTCAGACTTATGTTCTATCTCCTAACATTGCTGCATGAAAGAATAGAAGAACAAGCTTATTACAGTGATAATCTGAGATGGGGAAACTACCTAGCTAAGTCTTTCCTTCCTTCATTTCTAAGTATTGAATTATCTGTTAGGTAAACATTTTTCAGATAAGGTTTTATGTTCCACCAGCACAAGTGAAATAGGCATTACACTGATTTGTTCATCATCATTTATTTAAATGAGTGATTAAAGAAATAAGAAGCATATTTGGAGCATGCGGTAAATTATTCAGTGAAGACTGTCTTTTCCTTTCCCCCATGCACCTTTCTTATTTCATGAAGTTGATGAACACAAGGTGTGGATGATGTTCTATATGAGTTAGCAAATGTGAATGTGTGTTGCTGTATGAATAACAGTATTTAATGCATGTAGTTTTACTTCTGTTTGCTTTTGTGGGTTATGAGTGCTATTGTGTAAAAGCACTTAGGGTGATATCTGTCATATATTGGTCCATTTCTAATAGATCCGTACAGATTATTGTCTCCAAGAGCTTTATATCACTGTCAGAGTCGGGTGCTGAAATTTTGCAAAGAATGTTTTGTTGAAGGACTTACTTCTATTTTGGTCAACCTGTAAACATTTGACCATATTTTATAGAGTTTAGGATACTGACATTAGAAGCCATTTCAATTTCTACAGCTTTCCCACCCCTGTTTTCTCAAATGAAACTGATGTTTGGTTATTTGGTTACAGCACAGAATGTGCTAAAAAAGACAAACTTTAGATTGCTAGAATGTCTGGGTACTCTGATTTTTACACAGATTGATGAGGACATAATAATATGCTCAAACCAATAGCTTAAAGAATGAACGCGTAAACTGTAAACAACTTTTGGAAAGTCGTTTGTTTCTGTGAAGGTTAGAGTTGAGAAGTTTGGAGTTAAAATCCAGCATTTAGATCACTGTTTGAGATGTGTGCACCTCTTTCATCCTGATTATTTTCTACGTAATCCGAATCAAATAAATAAAGCTGGCATTTTTTCTGTTTGAGGAAATTCTGCAAAGTTTTAATAAAATACTGAAATCAGTTATAAGGGGTAGATGTGGTATAAATTCTTGTCTGTAATCTAGTACAAGGATTATGTTAAGCAGTTCTTTACATTGTCTTCTGTTTAGAATGACAGTACGGTATACACTTAAGGAATTACCTTTGTATCTTTAGTTGCATTAACATGCATGTATATATGTATATATTTACGAATGGTAAGTAATTGATTAAATAAAACTGGATTCATTTTAAACATAATACCCCTTAACAGGAATGTGCCACTCTTTCAGATTTTATATCATATATTATAATTTTAAATTGTCGTTTGCTGCCCTGTTAACTATGAGCTGTCCTTTGCATAAGCAGAAGATATTAAGGTCAGCGTTTATGCTACTGAGCAGGTGCAGTGGGGCTGCATTTTTCACTCATGTGGTCTAAATCATTGTTTGTGAAAGGGAATTGGACTTGACAAATTTATTGTGCTTTCCACTGTATTTTGTGATTGTGTGCTTTAGTTGTGTGCATATGTTATGGGTCTTACTTGGTTGTTGTTGATTTGTGTTGCATTTCACCTGAGCACATTTGCATCTGGAACTGCAATATTTATGTTTGCAGCACAAATCTCGTTTGCCATTTGCATATTATTCTGTTTTATAGCACTACTTCCTTGCATTTTTATTGACATACTGTCTGCACGTCTGCACTGTTTCTGTCATTACCCTGACAGTGTGGGCCACTACCTCTAACTTGTCATTGTGATTCACATGTGGACATACTTTGGTCATGGGAATGTGTGCACCTTCAAATGTGCACATACTTAGGTCATGGGAATGTGTAAACCTTCAAATGTGTACATACTTGACAGGTCATGGGAATGTGTTGCCTTCAAATGTGGGCATACTTAAGTCATGGGAATGTGTGTACCTTCAAATGTCAACATACTTAGGTCATGGGAATGTGTGTACCTTCAAATGTGCACATACTTAATAGGTCATGGGAATGTGTGTACCTTCAAATGTGCACATACTTAATAGGTCATGGGAATGTGTGTACCTTCAAATGTGCACATACTTAATAGTTCATGGGAATACGTGTACCTTCAAATGTGCACATACTTAGGTCATGGGAATGTATGCACCTTCAAATGTGCACATACGTAATAGTCATGGGAATGTGTGTAACTTCAAATGTGCACATACGTAACAGGTCATGGGAATGTGTGTACCTTCATTTCTACAGAAGGTTGGACTGTAGGAGGCTGTTGAATTGGGTAATCACTGTAGGCATTTGTTACCTGCATTCTGGGCAGGCTCTTGCTTTTACATGGTACAGAGTGCCACATTCTTCTGACTCACTGCAAAGTTAACAGCATTTAATTAACTGCAGGGGGTGCTGTGGCAAACTCCCCCCCCCCCCCGTAATTGCATGTTCTGTGGCTTATTTTGTAGTGGGATCTGTTGTTTTAATAGTGTAGGCTTTGTTTATTGATAGGATCAGTTTCAATAAGCCTATGACCTCATTTCTGTGGAGCTATTTGTACTGACTAATGGTAATTTGGTCATGTTACTAAGGAAATTTTTATATTTATCTTGCAGAGAATGCTGCAGAGTGTTTGTTTCATGGCTGACCTATGGTTAAAAGCCTTTAATTATGTGGAGAAAGTGACAGTTTATAATGAAGAGTCTAAATAAACTGATGTTGTTGAGTTAAGAACTTGAGAATTATCAGCTGAAATGATTTTTTTTATTTCGGAAATGTCCCTGTTGGTTAGTTATTCAAAGCAGGGTTGTTCATGGGAGGCCATGTTTGCAAATTATAATAAAATCTTTCTGAAAATATTTGTGCTACAGAGGTAAAGAAGTGTATGGAAATTAGAAATGTTCCTCTAAATGGTTTTATGAGAGGACGAGGTTAAACATGATGAAGGTAGTGACTAGACAGAGTGAGGAATAGGAAGGAAAAAACGAAAGACTTGCTTTTATATGTGCTGGAGAAAGAAAACAAAGAATTGACTCTCCTGAAACAAGGAACTTGGGTTTCAAAGTCTGTTAGGACCTGGCAATGGCTCAAACTGGTATATTTCATTGGAAGGTAACATTTTTGGGGTGGTTCAAATTCAAAGTGTTAGACAATTGAGATTCAGATACAGATATACTGAAAATGTAGTTTTAGGGTTTGGCATAAAACACATAGTGAGACAGTGACATCACATGTGACTTTTGCATACATAATATGCCTGTTTGGTATGTTAGAGCACTTTTTTTTGGTTTCATAATGACTCGATTTCCATGGAAGATATTACGGAAGAATTGAAGAAGGACTGTGAGACTGCTTCAGAGGCAAACAAGTCAAGACACATGTCCATTTTATAGACTTGTGGTTGGAGGTCTTGAAAAAACTGATAATTTGATCAGACATATTACAATTGTGCATGTGAAAATTCAGAGAAGCACCGTTTATTTTCTAAATGTTGGGCAACTGAAATGCCACTGTCTGTCTAGGGATTTGTAGCATTTAGCATATAATTATTCCTTTAAGAAGATATATAATCTGTCGTGAAAGTGGAATGAAAAGAATGCATATAGAAGACAGTGCAATCAAATTAATAAGACAAAAAATAATAAGATTGAAGGTATAGATGTTACAAGAGAACATATTAAAATAAAACATTTGTACTCCCCAAAAAGTAGGAAACAAAGTTAACATGGAAAAGAAAACTGCTGCAAAAAAAATGAATTATTATGTTCTGCAGGGGGAGCAGTCTGGAGATCCAGAAGAAGACGAGGGTTTAACTGAGGCTGAAGATACCAAACTGATATGGAAAAGAAGATTATATAAAACAGTTAATGAAGACTGAAAGATTATTCAATTTTATCAGTCTAAAGAACTTTGAAACATGTTATGTTATTTTAGGGTATACCACAGGTGCTCGCATGCTAGTGGCTTCGGATACATTCGCTGTCTGTCACTTGCTTGAAAAATCAACTAGCCCAGTTTCCTGCAGCTATATAGACCTCCCAACACTGTGCCTATAAAACTTATAACCCTCAAACTCTCACCCAATTCCCAAACCATTTTCTGGTTTCTCTAGCCTGAAACTGTACTCCACCTCCCTAACTCTAAAGTCCTTGACAGCTCTAATCCTAAAAGTCCATCTCCCTCCCTAAACTTAAATTATCTGATCACTCCCTAACCCTAAAACTCCCCTCCAGCTCCCTAAACCTTAAACTCTCTTCCCACTCCCTAACCCTAAAACTCCCATTCAGCTGTTTAACCCTAAACTTCCCCTCCAGCTGCCTTCCCAAAGTTGCCTTACTTACCTCACTCAAAGAATTAATGCAGATAAGGTGTGGTAGCTGCTTGCATGAACTTGCATTAAAGTCTGAGCATGAGCAGTGGCCTACACAAGACACATGGCACTCGAGTTCCTGGCTTCAAGACAGTGGTTTTCAAGCACTTGTGGTGGATCATTACTTTATAGTGGATTATTCAGTAGAGAATCTCTAAGCATATTTATTTATTTTATTTGATCTGCCTTTGTTTACCAGGAATGTGCAGCTGGGTTCATTGCCCAATTTTAGCAGAGATCCAGGGAGAAAAGCTTTAAGAAACAGTAGATGAACAGTATTACAAAGTTTAAACAAACTCTAAAGAAAGCTGTACAAAAATAATGAAATGCATTAAACTGGAATAAATAGGAAATAAACTGCAGTAAGTTCTAAGAAGTAAGAATGTACATGTTATATAACATAATTAAAGCAGAAAATAATCAATATAGATGTAACTGCATCACTAAGCAGTAGACAGTATCAAACATTTGGAAACTAAAGTAATGTGAAATGCATATATAGTCATGCTGATTTACAGGCTGATAAGAATACAATACAACATATATTTCTCATGGGACGAGTGCAATAAATTCACTCTGTGAATATATAGTTTAGGAAGGTGGGCATTTTTGTTCCAAACATTTTTATTATTTATTACTAATTATGAAGATGAACTCTTGAGTAGTTTGATATTTTTATCCCACACATGTTTATGTTTTCTAGATTATAGATTTATTTAAGAAATAATAAGGAAGTGGTTGGTTGTTTTAGTTGTTGTCTTTGCGTAGAACTCTTATTCATTTTCTGTACATTATTTTAACTCTAAATATACTTTGTCTCTCATAACTGGTACTTTATTATTTGTAACTGTTTAAGCAATGACTAAAATATGTTCTTTTGGATCAAAACCAACTTTGAGGTTAAGATTGCCCCCTACATGAAAGAAAACCATAAGGCCTTCTTCAGCTATGTCAGAAACCTCAAGGGCAACACACAACAATGTGCTGAACTGGTGGTTAATAGTGCCACCTTCACTGTGACCAGTGATATAATGAACCTGCTTGCAGATCAATTCAGTTCCAACTTTACTCCCTCTCACACTCTGCCACCCCCCTAAAAATACTCCCAAATATAACCCACTCTAACTAGAGAGTATGTACTGGTTTATCTTGCTAAAGCCAATAATGTGGCCTCAATTGGGCCTGATAACATTTCAGGATGCTGCCTAAACAGTCTGAAATATGACCTATCAGGACCCATGAAGTCATTATTTAACTATGGTCTGAAAACAAGCTTTATGCCACATGAATGGAGGACTGCGTCAATCATCCCCCTTTCATAAACTAAGAACTTCAACAGGTCCTGGAAACTACAGACCTATTAGTTTGACTAGTCTTATTTGAAAAGCCATGGAAAGAATTATCATGGAAATTATTAAGCAGAATATAGGATACCTTCAGATAGTGGATCCATCCCAGTTTGGCTTTGTCAAAGGAAGGTCGTGCTTACTGAATCTGATGGACTTCTTTAAAAAGGTCAATAAGGCAATTGATAAGGGGAAAACTGTGCATACTGCTTACCTAAATCTGGCTAAATCATTTGATACAGTACCTGACTTGGGCATCATCAACAAACTTATGGAAATAGGTATAAACCCCTTTGTAACATGCTGGATAGCTAGCAGGCTCACTCATAGGACCAGGAGGTTAGAATTAGTGAAGCCACCTCCACAAAGAGGCCGGTTATCAGTGGAGCCCTCCACGGCTCTGTGCTGGGCCCATTCCTCTTTGGTATCTATTTCCCAGATGTCAAAGCCAATGTCAAAGGCCTCTGGCTAACCAAGTTAACAGATAATCGCAAACTGGGAACAGTCATCGAATTCTTCAAGATGAGAACACCCTTCAGGAAGGTCTAACACAGACAAATGTTTGGTGCCAAGCCATGGCTTAAAACTACCAAGAAATGCATTGTAGTACCTTTTGGGATGTTGGCTAACCTGAATAACTATGTCATCAATAAAACACCCTTAAAAGTTAATTCACTAGTCAGGGATCTGGGAACTCATGTACTAACCTGGCCTTTGACCAACATGTGTCCAAGACTGCAAAAAATCCTTCTGTGTTGCTCAACTTATAAGCAAGGTCATGGCATCTAGGTCCAGAGAGGTCATCATACCATTGTACTTGCTGCTTATCAGACCCATCGTAAAGTATTATGTCCCTTTCAGTATGTACCTGACCAGACAAATGCAACAACTGGAATGTCCACAAAGATTCCTTACGAATAGAATACAGGGAGTAAACACGATGTCCTATGCTGATTGCCATAATGCTCTGTCTCTTTACTTGGTATCATATAGACATCTGAGAGGTGATCTTTGCTCAGCATACAAGGCATCCCTGGACCATATCTTGATGAACCTTTTGCACATCTGCGAAACAAACATCAGAACCACTAAACTGAAAGTCTTAAATTTTGCTTGAGACATAAATAGGAGATGTTAGAGAGAAGATAGGTCTCTCTGAGAATTCCCATTCTCTGGAACAGGCTCCCCAGCCATGTGAGACAGAGTTCCTCCCTATCCCTATTTAACGGCAACCTGGACCAATAGATGGGTAATCAGTCACTCCTTGTGTGATGCCTATGTCTCTGATGAAGAGAGGCAGTCAGTAAATCACCCCTATATAAGTCAAATTTGTGAGTCACATTTGGGTTGCACAACAGGGCTTATAAGGGTCCTATTGGTTGTTACCCTACTCTCATACCTCTAAACTATACAGATTTTCATAGAATTTCCAGATTTTTGCCTCATATATTTGGTGTGTTAGTCCTAAAATCTGTACTTTTCTGGCAAATAGCTGAGGATTGAAGTCATTAAATAATGACAGACATTTGAGTTTAAGACTCCACATCCTTCAGAAAATTCATGCTAATGCAAAACCTATTATTCTATCAACTTTCTAAATTTGTAAGAGCAATATTTAAAATATTTTCCTATTTGTTCCCCCATCATTTTAGGCTTTGTCCAGACTTTTTGCTCTAAGAGGTTAAGAAGTATGCCTACTATACAGCTGTGAATCTATGAACCTATGAATCTATGTTGGTTAACAAACCTCCACCCAAAAATAACAAGCCATAAAAATGTCAGAGTTAGAAATGTTATTATGGCAGGGGGGTTAAGAATAACTGCATTAAATATGCCTGCTTATGGGTTATGGAGATATGTAGAGCTATGTGTGTTTTATGCGCACACAAATTAAAAAAGATGCAGTGACTTTATTTGCTTATTGAGCTACAAATATTATGGGGGAAATATTTTAATCTTCCTATAGAGAAATATGAAAGGGGAGAAGGTAAAAGACTGTGAAATATGTGAGAACAGGAAAATAAATACTGAAGCTATCTAATATGAGAAATAGTCTTAAAGAAAAATGCTGATATATGATAGGAGGGGTGAGAAATTAGCTGTTGATAGGGAAAGGTATATGCAGGATAGACAGTGAGGAACTGTATAAAAAGGAATTAAGGAATTTATAGACAGATTATAGGAGGACCATTTAGACATGAAAGATTCTTATGGTGTCAGGACACAATGGTGAGAATCATTAAAAATGTAAATTTAGAGTATATGGCCAAATGAAAAGGGTTAAACTTAAAAAAAAAACAATATATTAGATTAACAGAAGAGTTATGTGAAGATATAAGAAATAATAAATTGTAGTGAAATAGAAAGGGAAAGGTTACACTTTTAAGGCAACAATTTGTTGTAGCAGGAAGGAAAGAGATTGACTCATCTTTAAGTAAAATGACAAAGAAAAACGAAAGCTTAATGGAAAAGGGAAGAGATGATTTAACTAAATTAAAATTGTAGGGGGATACTGGACATGGGGAAAAAACATTCAGAAAATGTATTTGGTGAAGAAATATAAAACACTATGGTACACTTAATGTGACAAAGTTTAATATTAATGTAAAGAAAAAAGGCATAAAAGACAAAACGGCACCTTCAGTGTAAGTTTATATTCATACGAACTTAATTCAGAAAGAAATGGGACATGAAGTTGAATATAGCTTTGAAGAACTGAGAGGAGACATTGACAAGCTTAAATAAAGTTTTATATGGGAGCATATGTGTAAATAGGAAATGTTTTTGAATTTATTGCATGACTGAATCAGGTAAAATTCTAGAGAAGGATTTTATTAGTTTTCATCCAAGAAGTGGCAAATGCTAATGGGATATGAGGCACATTTGATAACTTATGATGTGACAAAGGCTTTTGGTGATTTATGTCATGTGCGCAGGTCTCCTGCAGGTGTTCAGTACACATATCCTCACTACCTGTTTGTTTTGGCAAGTGCACTAAATCCCACTAACCATCTCCCATAATGGTAACAGTCCCTACCAGAACCCTTATCCTAACCTAAAAACTAAAACCCAGTAATTAACCCTAAAGTCCTCCGACCCTTCCTAAACCTAAAATTGCTCCTCCCAAACCTATAGTCCCGATTGCTCTCTAAACCTAAACTCTCCAGATCAGTGCCTAAACCTAAAATCCCCTTAATGTCCATGATTGTTCCATAAACCTAAAATCCTTGTCCCCCTCTCTAACCCTAAAGTCCATATCACTCTTTAACTCAAAATCCCTTTTCCCCTCCCTAAACCTAAAATCCCCCTCCAGCATCCAGACCACAATCACTCTCTAAACCTAAAACTTTCTTTCCTCCTCCCTACCCCTAAGGTGTCTGCTCCACTCCCTGACCTCCTCCCTAAACCTAAAAGCACACTCCTGGCATCCTTTCCCAACTTACCTGGTCCACGATGAGCACTTGTTTGCATTCATTTTTTAGGATGTGAGCAGGTGGTGAGGCAGCTGCATTGCTAAACTCACGTTTGAGTTCAAGTGCAAGCAGCTGATTGGACGGGTTTACAGCCATTCGAGTCCTGAGCTACAAGTTCCTAGAATTCAGGCAGCTGGGGGTCAAGTAGCTATAGGTGCCTGTAGGACACCAAAGTGTACTCACTAGAAATTTTAAGATGACATCGATCTGGAAGTAAGATCAAGATTATCAGACATTGCTCCTAGGAATTCACATGGATCCAGAAATAAGATAAAGATGATCAGACATTGTTCCTAGGAATTCACATGGATTCGGAAGTAAGATCAAGATTATGAGACATTGCTTCTAGGAATTCACATGGATCCGGAAGTAAGATTAACATGATCAGACATTGTTTCTTGGAATTCACATGTTGCTTTAGGTAAATTTATAAGTAAAGGAAGACTGAAATAAGATGCATTTTTCAGGATCAGGGGTAGTGAAGAATTAAAGTTGCAATGTAGGAAAAAATAGATAAGAATAAATAAATATTTCAGATATGCAGGACTTTTTCTATCAAATGATTCATTTTACTCTAATGCTTTTATCTCTTAAAGCTACATATGAGACCTCATCAGAGTAATTGCATAACTGAAAAGTACTTAAATAAGTAGCTGCTGAATTCTTATGTCTAGCAAAAACCAAACATACACAATCATATGTATCACTGAGAAAAAAGAACTACAGTAAAAAACCTTTTGGGACTAGCGTTAGTGTTCTTTTTAGTGTTTATGCTTTTCTGGACACCAATGTGGTCATGAAATCATCTTAGTATTAGGGACTTGTTTTCTCTGTCTCACAAAAAAGAAGTGTTTTATTCAAATCAGTATAAATAAAAGATGGGACCTAGATGGCAAGTATTGTCCACGTCCAGATAGAAGGGAGAATGTGTTTTTAGAGGCTTTTTCTAAGGGAAAAGACTGAACCTTCTAAAACAAGGATATTACACACATAAAGGAGGTCCCAAGAGAACAAAGTAAGAATAATCCTATTGTAAGGTATGCGTAACTGAATCTGTTTTTAAATAATAGGTATATTAAAAAAAGAGAGAGAATAATGACAGGGCATAGATACATGAGAAGTATCCAAGTTAATATAAGGCTTTTGTAGTCAAAAGTAAACGCTGTATTGTGAGCTATAATATAGAAATGCGTAAACAGGAAGTAGAACTTGCACATACATATGATAGTGTTAAAGACAAGGAAACAGTAAAATACAATTACAGAATCTTATGATCTATTATTGGATGGAAACTGTTAGGTGTTCCAGTTAATAAAACTCTAGTAAAGGAGTTTATAGGAAAAGATACAACAATATACTATTTTGTATAAAAAATAAAGATTTATATTCACCTGATCATGTTGTTTATATTCATCGTCTGTTTGCTCAGTCTTCTTGGCTTCAGATTTTTATTCACGATATATTTTCTTGCTGCTCATTTGGCGTATGCCCAAAGTTTAAATGTTCATGCTGCTTCAAGATTGTCAAGTACGTACATACATACATGCATGCATACATGCATACATACATATTTACATACATATATGCATACATATGTACATACATACATACATACTTATACATATATGCATACATACATATTTACATACATATATGCATACATATGTACATACATACATACATACATACTTATATACATATATGCATACATACATACATACATAAATACATGAGTGTTTCATTAAACATTGAACACCCATAAGCATGAGCAGACAAAGCACAATTCCCTGACTTCTCTGCACCATGATCTCATACAAAAGGCTGCCAGCAAAAACTCCATTCAAAACAACATTTTCTAAGATGAACGAGCCTGAAAAACATTTGCTTATATGAGTGTTTGCTGTTCAGACCTGCAAACAAAAACACACATATATACATACAAACATACAAATATATCAGGCCCAATCCATAATGCCCTTTAGCCTGCCAAAATACTGAATCAGTTATCCGCATATTAAGTGGCCAAATATCTAAACTAATGCTTACTTGCTTTAACATAATTTGGTAGTCTATTCCTGGCAACAAACACTCCCTTGGAGAGTGAGTTAGGACATCTTTCATTCCCAAAGCATAAATATTAATTCTGCTTCAAGACTGATGATTGTATACATTCTGACTTTAACCTAAAATTTCACGTGAGCAAATGCTGTCTTAAACTTGCCATGTCCAAATTGTAATCCACTTAACTGCCAGTACCATCATGATTACAGTAATACCTAATAGCTCTAATTTATTTGACTCCTGCAGTATGTATGTTATGATACATATCCCAAGTATTGACTCTAGCAGTAAAAAAAACAGAATATGAAATACTGAAAATAGGCATGAAGAAATACTACTTAAATTCATGTTGGTCAAAACTATCCAGTAGTTTACAGCAGTCAATAAAATGAGCACATATAAATGTGTCAGTGCTTTCAAGAAAAATCTTTCACTCAAGTTCTTTGCCCTAGTCTCAGCCCCAACCAACCTAATTAAAATATAATTAATTTTGCAAGAAAAGTAAATGTATCCTGAATTGTAGTGTTATACTGAGGTTCAGTGAGTTGCCCTGTGGTGTTGCAAAAAAAGAGTAGTGTCATCTCGTTGTCACCAGAACAATGTAGTAGAAGTTTTGGTATACCATGCTGATTTTTTTTAAAACCCAAATACATAAAATCATAATAAATTATAGTTTATGGATTATCCTAAAAAGGAAATTTATGCATGAAGGTCAAAAAGACAAGACATTAATTTCTTTATTTTAATTTATCTATAGCAAAAAAAAAATATATATATATATATATATATATATATATATATATATATATATATATATATTTATACAAACTTGCAAATGTACCAAGACACAGGCTAAAAACTCAGTTTAGTAAGTACATTAACAAACTGAGGAATGTCCTTATTACTGAGGTGAACAACAATTAAGCTCAAAATATGCTTAAAAGTCATGGTAAGGAAATATATTCCTCAATGAATAAATTGTACATCACTATGAATAAAATTTGCTCTCACCTATCAATATCAGAAGGTAAAAGTGTGCACTGCAGTACCATGAAAGGGCTGTTAAATTGAAAGGTCAAAATTATAATTTAAATTAGCACAGTAAAGAAAATCCAAAAGCATTTTACATTATGGGTTTTTTAATCACATGAAACAATCTGCCAGGAAGATAGGTCTATTAAATGATAGAAATAGAGAAATGCAGGAACTAGGTAACATGCCATACATACCAAAATAAATAACTGATTCAGAGTATGAAATAAGCAAGACATAATACAAGGAAATAGATCTCACAGGTAAAGCAATTTCCCATAACAGGCATATCATTAACTCTGGAGATATTAAGAGCGTACAAAAGCAGACACAATCCAAAGCACATTTGTTTGTGCAATGCATTCCAGATTTAGCTTACTTACCAAGTTTTAAAATCTTAGTGCTTGCTTTAAATCAGTTGTTTATATTACACACTAAGCACACAAAACTTACAGTTGAACATTTGCAATAGGAAAGAAGGAAATTGTGTAGTCTGCATTACGTACAGCTGTACAATTCAGAGGTGTATGTATACAGCCATCGGTATGTACACATTGCACTGTGCAAGAGTCAATACTGTGTCCATTACAATGGAGTACGGACATGTAGTAGAGAAGAGACAGAGTTAGTCTGGGGCATGAACTGTAATTAAGGACATAGAGCATGGCAATGGGTGTGCTATACAGGAATGTTGCACAGTGTGGACCTAAAAAGACACACATTAAATTCAGCATTGTGGACCTTTTGTCTCCAGTGCCCTGACTGAGTGCTTGGCTAAAGGTAAACAGTAGTGCAGTGAAGCACAGGTGTGCATCCTATGCACACCACACTTAGAATGAATGCTGGCAAAAGGTCCACAGGATGACAAGTGCATGGATAACAGGATGACATGATGAGTACTTACTAGTGCTTTACACAGGAGATTTGGTTTGTGGTTATGGTCTACAGACATGCTGTGCACTCATTAGAGCCCAGGGATCTATACAGCTATTTGTGAGAGACACATACATGCACACAAACACACGCACACACACACATATATGCACACACCCACACGCACACACAGACACACACACAAACACACACACACACACACACACACACACACACACACACACACACACACACACACACACACACAGATACACACACACACACACACACACACACACACACACACACACACACACACACACACACACACACACACACACATTACTAGGGCTAAACATAGTTTCTGCCTGTTATTTTTTGCATTGTATCATGTCATTTTCCAGCAAAGCTATTGGTTCAGTCTAGGTCTTAGTGGCAAGCTAAGAGGCAGGAATAGCCTGGCAGCTATTTTTCAACTAATCTGCATGTGCTTGCTTTTGTTTGCCTTAGGACTGATTCTCCATATCTATAAGTCTGGTTTTGTTTTTTGCTCTTGTCCTAAGGAAAGAAGATTAAGCTGAGGTAGGAAGACGGTCTGGAAAGTCATTGTTCATAACACTGCTCTTCAGTTTTTAGAGTGAACCTTATTTGAAAGCAGCTGGTATTTGGACCATAGTCCAAGGAAACAATGTAAATTTGATACATGCTCTTTGGTCATTCTTCGTTTATTTATTTACATAATAATGATTTGAATTCATATTGATTTATATTTTATGTTGATTGTTTATTGTGTTTCTCCATATTTACTTGGGAAAGATCTGCATATTGGATATCTATCTAAATGTATCTGTAATTTTTCTATGTGGAGCTTTTCTCCCAGAGCCTCTGCTGAAAAAAGGCCTTTTCGGCTCAGTCAGACACCCCTGCTTAACAAATGTAAAATAAAATAAAATAAAAAATCTGTAAGACAGATTGTGTAAAACTGGTCACCTTGTGAGTCTGCATTGTATAATATTATCTGTAGACAGTGATGGTACTTCATATTTCATATACTTAATTGAAATGCTGAGATTATTCTTGGGATGTACCTCATATGTTCTGCAAATGATCATCACCTCAGCTATGCATTAACATATCATGTGTTGCAAACCTTATCACTAACATGTGGAATGCATATGAGTTTTCTAAATGTATTGCTCTACACAATAGCCCTCTACACAGTATCTTACCAGCATCTTACACTGATGACTCTAATCTGTATTAACGCAGCTTTCAGTCTAAATTAAAGGAAGCATTGAAAATTGTTAATCAAAGCACACATGTATGTGCCTTTACCTTTTTGGCAGAATCTTGACTAATTTTATTCAAGATTATTTTAGTAACTTTGGATTATTTATTTCTTTAATCACTGGCTGATTTGTTTTTGTTAACTGGGGTGGAACACTGATTCTCATGGACCTTTTTCCATCTAAGCCTGGGGACACTGTTTGCTTAAGTGACTTGCTCAGAGTTACACAGTAGGAAATTGTGGCTTTGGGAATCAAACCCAATTGCACTGCAGCTTGTTAACAGTTTATAATGTTAATCTTCTGCACTAACTGCTAAATTAATTGAGACTGTAGTACACAAGTATACTGTAGGCATTGCTATGAATTCATAATCCTATACTATGATTTAGTTGCCCAAAGAATTTTGTTTACTACTTTAATAACCTACAGCGGTGTTTAGATGGTTGACCAAAATGTAAATATATTGCACTAAGGGATGGTACCTACACATCCTCAGGGAGGATGCCCTAGAAGAAATACAATGGCATGAAATGTCTGGGCTAAACCAAATTGTTTGTATTCGGGCCACTACAAGTAAACTTCATCCTTTGACACAACTACCTGAAGCATACTCCAAGGAGGGAAATGTGGAATTTTCCATTTGTAGTCTCCCACTTTAAAATCTAGAACCAGTGTAGGAGGTTGCTATGCAGACTGTGACTGTAGTGATAGGCACCTAAGTGTTAATTCAACCTGGAGGCTAGTCTGGACACCTTAGTAAGTGACCAGGAGTGGCTGTTACATTCCCGTTTTTGTCTTTTGGGCTGATCAGAAAGAGAGGATTTCTTACTGCATATCATGTCAAGGCTAAGTGATTTCAGACATTAAAGACAGAACTGTGACTTATGTGTTAGCATTTTATGGTTACTTCTCTTCCAAAGCTTCAGTTAACACTATATTCGACACGGTAATGATTGGTTAAGCCAGAAGGGGATTTCCTTATATGGTACATTATTATGGCGACAATATTTTGTTCTATTATATAGGCCCTGTAAGGTGCAATCTGCCCTTTAACTTATCTTATATTTCATTTTCAGCATGTTTAGGTATATATGTATTTGGTCATAGTGGTCTAGAGAGCGATTACTTAATTACTACCCACACAGGTCTAGTTGTTATGTGTCCTAAATGGAACTATATTAATATTTTATATTCTACACAATGAAAGCTGTAATGTTGTTTAATGGTATAGAAAGCAAATACCTGTCTGACCTGTATGTCATGTATGCCATGTTATAAAATTGTAACTAAATTCAGTGCTATGGTTGCTTCATGAAGATATTACAGGCTTAGGTTAAAATGTTCTGCACAGTATTTTTGTATTATTATTGTGGTAGTTTTGTGTCATGAAAAGATCAGATCTGAATGAAGAAATGTATGTCTATAAATAGCTGTGCACTTCTAAGGTGGGCTTGGATAGTCAAAGCGTAAGACACATAGTCTGGGGTGAGAAACAATCTCACTTATTTGAGTTTTCATTTTTTTTAATAGAGATTGACTGAGGGAAAATATTGAGCCTATAGTGAACTTCACTGTTCCTTGCCTACTTTATCACATAGGTGGGGAGATTAGCTGACGGATTTGCTATGTACTGGGAGTTATAACCTCCTTGTGAACATTAGCCACCATGCATGGAAACCTGTACAGAGGCAGGGGCTTAGTTTTCCATGGTTGTATATAGAAACCTAAATATCATAGCCTGCAATGTAAAATAATTGAATGGGGCTTATAATAAAAACATTGTTTTGAAAGGCTTAACTGGCTCAAAACCAAGATATTCTTTCTGCAAAAAACAAAGCTCAGAAAGTGTCGTTTTCTTAATTTTACAGGGAGTTGAAAAGGCTGATCATTGCCACTGTTTTGACAGCCAAAAATTGGAGTAGCTACTGTAATAAAGAACAGAGGAATCAGTTAACAAAAGAGGAAGAAGGACTATTGGCAAAGTGAATACTCAGGTGTTAACTGATGGAAGTACTAAATTTGTCAGGTGTTAACTGATGGAAGTATTGACACTTCTTATTCAGATGGAGGAAAAACTGGAATTAGGGCTATAATTTGCTTCTGTGACCTTTCAAAACAAATTAGACTTCTGACAGGCAAAGGACCATATGATCTCCTCATTTGGAAATATTTTGTTTACAAAGAATAATACGGCTAGCATAAGAATGCAGCGCAGTCTGTTTGCCAGTCATTTCTGTGCTGGAGAAACATAACTATTAAGAAGTGAGAAGATACTCTCAGGCTTATACTACTGTGTTCAGTTATACAGATATTCGACAATGAGCCGAAAATGCAATATAAAGTGAAATAAACATTTTCCAAGGAATAGAATTTGATTATTCAGAATTGCAATTTAGCTGAAACACCTGATGTCCTTAAGGGGTAATTTGCATATATCTCATGTCACCTGTAATAGAAGAGGTTTAAGGTATCACACAGGGGAAAGTCCACCTTTGCTCGATTTTTATTTTTGGTTTTATAACCGATTGATTTTTCTGTGTCACCTTTTTACTTATTGTTTAACTTTAGATATTGAGAGAATTCTAGCCAATTTACTTTTTTGAGGGCTGAACTGTGGTGAATACGGTTTGGTAGACCAGTTGCGAATTTGGCAATTTTGTGATAACATGATTGTAGTTTGTTCTTTAAGGCTGGGTGAAGATTTGTAAGAATAGGGCTCCATAAAGAAGGGGGGGAGAAGGGTATAGGCTAGTGTAATTTTGGTGGAGGTATCCATACACTGTTTATGCCTGCAAAGTTAGTCAAGTTTGATGTGTGTATTCTTTATTGAATTAAATATGTGTTGTCTGAATGTAAGTTTTGTGTCTGTTGTGATGCCTATAAGTTTTCTATGAGTAACAATTTCAATCTGAGTTTTATTTTTTGTATATATCTTGAATATGAGTGGGAGTAATTTTAGAGAGAACAGCAGAAGCTTAGTTTTGTTTGGGTTGAGTAGTAGTTGAACTTTGTTTATCCATTTCAATAGAGGTAAAGGCTTTTTTGTGATACTTAGGAGTTGGTGTGGGTTGTTGGATGTAGAAATAATACTGGAGTCATCTGTGTATTGTATGAGTGTACTTTGGAGGGAGGCAGAGTGAAAATTAATGAATATACTGATGAGCAGGGTCTTAAAATGGACCCTTGGGGGACTCCAGTTCTGTTTAGCTGGTATGTGGATAGTCTAGATTGCCATTTGACACATTGTTTCCTGTCAGTTAAATAACTGAAGAACCATTTTTGAGTAGTTTGGGAGCAATCTATTACAGAGAGTTCTTGTAATAGTTTAAAATGGGACACTGGGTCAAAGGCCTTCAATAGGTCTAGTAAGATTACTGATATAAATTGGCCCTTGTCTAAAGCTTTGTAAATTGTGTCAGTGAATGATAGTAGTGCTGTAGTGGTACTCTGTGCAAGCTGAAAACCATGTTGTGTAGATGTTAGGAGATTATTAGCTAAGAGAAATTTCATTAATTATAGGTATATGCATTTTTCTAGAAGTTTAGATAGAGGGAGAGGATAGAAACAGGTATGACACTGGATTGTTCTTTGTTTAGTCCTCTTGTGGGCAATGAGCTAGTAACAGATGTTGTCCAGAGTTTGGGGATGTAGGATTTGGACCTATTGATTAGAATACTGACTAGACATGCTATTGCTTCTGTGGCTAGTTTTAGGTATTGGGATGGGAGGTTGTCAGCAGAAAGGAAGCAGGATTTTAGTTTAGTAAGAAGTTTTTGTACAACTGAGGTAGGAACAGATTGAAGAGAACAAGTGGTTGTAGAAGGTATGGCTATGTAGGGTTGGTTGCAAGAGGTAGAGGAGTTAAAAATTTGGTTAGTGTTTCCAGTGAATGTCAGGGTTAAGTTCTCAGTGGTGTTGGAGCTGGTGTTAGGTGAGGAAAGGTTAATAATTTTTGTACAGCATATATGAAGTGAGAGCCAAACATCCTCCAATAACATCTGCAGGTTGTTTACTCTAGCCCCCAGAGCAGAGCACAACCTTGGTTGCAAACAATAGCTAGGCTAACAACTGGATCGGGATGTCTGTTACTTGTTTTACACCCACTACCTCAAGCTACAACCTTATATTGCTTCCATCAACTATACCCTCTCTTCATACACCAAAACTAGACTTCACTACATGGACCATAACTTTTCAGTGATATCACCACAAATCTGAAAATTCCTCTTTGCCATCATAAAATAAATCACACCCAACAATAAATAAAGGTCCTGCTTTAAAATATTTAATCAAATAAGCCTTCTGAAAGTGATTTAACAGCCTTCCCACTGCATAATTTAAAAAATGTTTATATTTCTTTCTCCTGGTTCTCTCTCTCTCTCTCTCTCTCTTTTGAACTTTTCTAGTTAATAGTTTCTGTAGCTCCAGTACTTCATGATGTTTTAGTCTAACCTTCACTTCTGGTGTTGTCTCTGTATTATGTTTGGTAGTTTAGTTCTCCCAGACATTTCTTTGAAGACTCATTTATTTCTTAATAAAAAATATTTTACTTCCTTCTTTTACATTTTTGATAAAAATTCTTCTGTCTGCACTCCAGATAGAGACTCCCTCACCTCTCTTGAATGAACTTCAACTTTCATGCAGTTTGCAAAATTCTCTGCTTTTTTTTCCATGGCTTCACTGCATTGATGTAATAAACTTTTCCTGCATTTTCTGGCTGTCTAGAAATTTGTTTTCCATGAAGAGTTCTAACAGTATCTCGTATTTTGTATTAAAATCTCTAATTCAGGCATACATGTTATATATATTTATGTTTGTGTTTCCTGGGTTCTCTGCATGCATTCCCTTACTACAAGCATTGCCAGTTTAGTCAGTCCTGCAAACTCACATAGTGTTGCATAACATTTTCAAAT
Source organism: Protopterus annectens (assembly GCF_019279795.1). NCBI lineage: Eukaryota > Metazoa > Chordata > Ceratodontiformes > Protopteridae > Protopterus > Protopterus annectens. The sequence goes on from NC_056730.1 coordinate 10,666,676, forward strand.
GGTGTCTTTTCCTTTGCTCATGTTTTCTTAGCCATGTCGAGCAGTCCCTTCAGATGCCTGCCATGCAGAAGGTCAAACAGAGTAAACTCACATGAAATTTGTGGCATTTCTTGGTTGCAGATAATAGGTAGGGTAACAACTGGATCTGGATGTCATACCCTTATATATAAGCTGAGCAATGAAAAAAGACTTCCTTACAACAGTGGATATGTAATAATCAAAGGACAGTATATTTGTTGTTATAAGTTCATAGATTTATAACTATGGATCAATATGTGGTGGGGAAGGAGTTGTCAATATGATAGCTGCATGGCGTGTCATGATTATACATTTCTTGGCATTTAGTTTTAGTTCATGGTTTTGACACCAACTATTTGTGTCTGAGTTTATGATGGCACAAAGTTTGTAGACATCTGTAAACTTGGTCAGCCACAAACCCATACCATTAGCTTTGACCTCTGAGAAGTAAATGACAAAGAGGAGCAGCCAAAGGACTGATCCCTGGGGCACTCTTCTAGTGACAGATCTTTTGGAGGAGGTAGAGCCACCCACTCTTGCCTCCCGCATTCTATTTGTGAAACAATTTGCTATCCAACGAGTTCCAAAGGAGTTAAAATTTAGCTGGGATGGTTTATTTGTGATGCCTTAGTGTGTGATGGTGTCAAAAACCTTTACTAGGTCCAGATATGCAGTGTGTACAGTTTAACTCTTGTCCATTGCCTCGGTGACTTTTTTGAAGACATCAGTCAAATTAAGTAGACAATATATTACCTGCCCTTGATGAATCCAAACTAGTTTTGGATGAGAGTCTGTCGGTCACCACTGTACCTTTTTTTTCTTCCATAATGATTCTTTCCATACCCTTATAGTTGAAAATGGTTATGCTCATGGCTGTATATTTACTCAGGTCTGTTGAAGCCTCACAATTGTGCAAAGGAATGACTGTTGCTGTCCTACATTCCTCCAGCACAAAGCTTGTTTTAAAGCTCATATTGAGTAGCTTCTATAGGTGGTCTGACAAATCATGGTTCAGGCTAACAAGTAAGTAGCCTGGTATGTTATCTGGCCCCATATTCATAGTGTTTGTGGCCTTAGACAGTGCCTTCAGAACTTGTTCTTGGAAGACTTGAGGTAGAGGGGTGTATATGTGGATATTTGTTCTGAAAACACTGGAGTGGAGAGGAGAAGTGAAGTTAGAGCTGAATTTGTCTGGTAGTAGATTTTCTATTTTCTCTAGACCTGAGTATATGATATAATTTATTATTAGCTCAGCACAGTGCTGGGTATTGTTTCTAAGATTCTGATACAGTTGAGCATGACTTTGTGGTTATCTTTCACCTGAGTGGCTATTTTTACCTCATATCTGGCTTTGGTTGATTTGATCAGAATCTGGTGTTACTTGTTTAATTAGTAAGACCCTGTTTATATTAGAGTTCCACCAATGGTGTTTATTTTTGAATCGACATTCTATTTGTTTCTGAGGGGGACAGTTGCTTTTATGCAACTATTTACATGTGCACAGAATTTGGCAGTAAAGCATCTTCTTTGTGGAAGGAACTTTTCAATTTATCCACTTCATCACTCAGTTTTAGGATCATAGGATCATAGGTGGTTACTAGACTATTAGCCCTAGGACCCTTACAAGCCTAGCCAAGTTCAACCCTTGTTCCCAGGGAAATACTGGCAATTTATGCCCTTGGAGGGTGCCCTATTAAAACCGCAAAGGTACACGTATGCGAATACGGAAATGTTGACACATATTCAGCGAACTGCAAAAACACTGATCGTCCTGAAGTGTGAAATTTGAAATGTCGAATCGTCATAGTTGGCCCTTCTGCGGTATAGCTCCTTAAGGTAAGTGTGTGATAGTTACGGACCTTAGGGTTAGGGTGCGGGTTAAGGTAAGTGCATACATGGTAGCATATGCAAGCTTTACTTTAGGGTTAGAAGTAGGGTTTTGTTTAGTGTATGTATGTGGTTTATTTATTTTGTTTGGGTAGGCAGTGTGTAGCAGGCGGTGGGGCTGGCCAACTATGATGATTCAAGATTTTGAATTTTGCAGTTTTGGATGTTCGGTTCACGCAATGTGTCACTGTTTTCGTATTCGCTGAAAAGGATTGTCATGCTTATAATATAGATCCCCTTGGAGAAGTATAAAACCCCTACCTATCTAGGTGCCCAGACTACAGAACATAGTACTTAATGCAAGCAGCACAGCACAGTACAGTAGCCTTTGTATAGTCCCTGAATTCTGAGGTACTGGAGGATGCTTCAGGCTTCAGTCTTACCATGAATGTGGCTGACTTGCGGTACAATTTGACCAGAACGGAAGTTAGACTTGGTGGGAAGCAGAGCTGCCTCATAATGGTAAGAACCAAGTCCAGGATTTTACCACCCCTACCTGGGGTGCAAACTAACTGGTCCATAGAGTTTGTATTGATAAAGTCCTAAAATCACTGGGCAAACATGTTTGAAGTCACCTTGGAGAATAGTGTTTAGCTTAATACACAGGGACTCCATAACAGTTACATAGAACACATGGGCTGAGGTAGGCATAGAGGAGGTTTTGTAGTTGGCTATGATATGATAAGGGGTTTCGTTAATAGAAAATTGAATATGGAGTTGTCTAATAAGTCTGTAGATGAGATTTTTTTAGGAATACAGACTACTCCACATTTAGTGCCTTCCTCTAATGCAATGGACCTGGACAAGTGACAGGCATTGATGCCCTGCACTGATGGGGTACTTTCACTGATCATGAGCAAGGTCTCTGATGATACATATATTGACATTTTCCAGGATAGGTAGTACTTTCAGGGTGTAGAATTTTTTGTTAAGGCTCCTAGCTTTAAACAGCAATACCTTAATGTTGTCCGGATTCTGTTTTGTTATGATATTACCTGAAAAAGACACTATGGGGTAGACATGGTTTTAGCCAATATACAGGACGCCTTGAGTGTATTGATGCAGACTATCCCTTGGAAAAGCATTTTAGGACTGTTTACCATCTCCTCCCAAGCTGATATATATTATATCCCTTTCAATGACACCAGAACTTAAGCCACTTGTTAAAGTCTGTTATCTTCTGTTTATATTGTGTCCCCATTCCTGGGGATGGTAGAGTCCTGCTCAAGGGTAGGCTCATACCTACTTCAGGAACACAGTCCTAAAGCTCTATCATGTCTCTCTATATAGTCCAGGGAGGTAAGTCTCAAGTCTTTTACACCCACATGTGCAATGAATGTGTCATATGTGTACTTACAGTGCAAAGACTTGAGTGCTTGCATGATGTGATGAATCTTGGAACCTGATAGGCAACTGACAGTGACCACCTCTTTGCACAGCCTGCTGTGTGAAGCATCTGTGTGTTTCACTATGAAGACACATATAATTAGGATAGTGGATTATGCAGTGGTTTGCCTTATGAGCTTTTGACATGAGACAGTGTCACTCTTGGATGTATGTGTCACAGTGGTTGCCATCTGTGTTTTGTGTTTGTGAGGTTGCTGAGGGTACTTGTTACATTTAAGAGGCCATTGTGATTTAGGTAGTTTAGTTTTAAGAGCCTTGGCATATATAGTTTAATTTGTTTGGTCTGAGCTGTGTGTGGTTGTTTAGTATGATGTTGTGTGGTACTGACAATATACTTGTTACTTGCAGTGGCTACATGTAAGAGCTTTGCCTCCATTCACATTATATAACTACATCTTTCACACACTATTTCATTTTTTTAAGTACTAGGTGTTTTTTAGTAAATATGAAATAATTGCTATATTGTCTCAGCTGACCATTTCAATCAGGCTGGCTACAGAGACAGTTGGAAAGTGTAAATCCATGAAGGGGGAGTAGTGCTTAAGAGGTTTGGAGTCAATTTCCTGCAGCGCTATCTACCAAAATTAATAATCTAACTCTAGTCTAAATAATGAACAATCTAAGTCTAATAACAAAGAGCAATGAGCCTCTTCATGCAAATCTAGGGGCTCTTTTGGCAAATATTGACTTATAAGTGCACTAGGAATTTGTGAGAAATGCATGACTGCATCTCCACAGTGCATGGTTGTCAAACCTGTTGTGAAATAGATCTAGTTGGTCAGCTTTGAGTGAATGAACACAAGGCCTCACAAACACAGGAAGCTTATAATAGCACTGAAGAGGTAGAAATATTCAAATGAAATTGATGGCCAATAACAAAACAGCACACTTCAAGGTTCTACAGCAATCAGAGGCATAGATATTGCTATGTTCTTTCTGTATTCTCACTAGACTTTAAACCAAAGCAATTATAACATGTTAAAATAAATGCCAAAAATGTGTGCAGATCTAGGACAGTAACTCAGTAGGTATGCAAAATGTACTTATCCTAGGTGTTTCTAGGCTAGTAGTGTTTCAGCTCCAATGTAGAACTGTCTTAATCAATAGTGTAGTTGCTTAGCATTGAGCATTGCTGAGCGAATGAACAGAAAACCACTCAAATTTATATAGCACAGAAATGGTAAAATGTTCAAATGAGCCCACTGGCCAAAACAAGTAATGTTGTTGTATGGATAATGGACTGAAATTGGACACTATGAAATGCTCCATTGGGAAGACATTGATTCATTACAAGTTAAGTATTGTTAATACCCCATTGTCAAGTGAAAAAGTAGCTAAATACCTAGGCATTTGGATAGGTAGTTCTCTCTCCTTTGATTGTCATGTGGCAACTGTAGTCAGAAAATCCTTCTATGTATAATAAAGAATTGCCAAAGTTATTTCATTCAGATCCAAGGAATTGATCATGTCCCTATATACAATAGTGGCTAGCCCCATCATAGAATATAATCTGTCCTTTGCATGATGCATTAAACAAAGGGCCCATCTGCCTGAGACTGTGGTAGCTAAGATGGATGTAAAAGATTCAGTGGCATTTATTAAAAAGTGTAGGAAAAGTTTCCCAATGCTCTGTCCAAATTTCCCTCGGTCAGTAAATGGACCATCTAGGGTCTCTGCTGAAAAGAGGCTATTGCAGGGAAACTAACCAGGTTAACAAAATGAAAATAAAATAAATAAATAAAAACTAAATAAATAAAACTTCCTTTGGTATGTACCTCAGTAGACATGTCAAAACATTGAAAAGTCTTGGAAGTTCATAACAAAAAAAGATTTATGTTCTTAAGAACAATAATTACTGAGGGTCTATATTAGATTATCAAAGGTTTTATTCAGTGAACGCTCACATGAGCGAAAATGCTAGAAATCAAAAGGATGTTTGTGGGGTCATGGTACAGTGAGAAGTGGGATATTTGCCCTTTCCTCACAGTAGTGTGATCTTGGAGTTGGAATATATAGATAGCGGGGGGTGTGGGGGGTGCAGCCCCCCACAATAAGAAGTTTGATTTCCAGCGTTTTCGCTCATGTGAACATTCGCTAAATAAAACTTTTGATAATTTAATATAGACCCTTACTGGAAAGGTCAGAAGCCTTGTCCCTGTACTCTGTCTCCTATAGACTCCTAAGGGGTGATCTGTCCCTTACCACACCATTAAAGATCCTGTCATATTTGGCCTCTTTTTTTCTCAGTGAGTCAAATCATATAGCTGTCACTAGAAGTAGAGCTCTTAACTTTAATCAGCAAATAATAAAATACATTGGAATTATAGGTTTATCACAGAGAATCTCCCTCTGCTTTGGACTAGGACTTCCTCTGCAAGATAAACAAGGCAGTCCATTGTCTTCCTTCAGACATAACCTGGAAAGCCATATGGGTATCCTCAAATTTACATTTGGACTAACTGGTCTCACCCTTCTTGAGAAAGGAGGTAAATCTTGAGACTGGGTATTTGGCAAGGCATACAAGATCATTCAGCTAATTAGACTAATAGATCCTATGATCCTACGAATAACCCTATTGGAACAATGGATTTTAATGGATATGGTGCACATGTCAGCAGTTCTGTATGCACTCTTAGCTATGGACAGAGCTATGACAGATCATTTTATTAAAATTCACAACTCACAATTGATGGACATGCTCCACCTAAAGAAATCCAAGTCACTGCGAGCCACGCACTCTAGTGAGCTAAACCTTGCCACAACAATAAATAGAACATGCTGGAGGGATAGATTCCTGTCACAGAGACTCCAATGCTTTAGAACAAAATTCCTATTGACATTAGGTAGAGCCCCTCACTAACATTCTTCAAGAGAAACTTTGACAAGTGAATGGGTAACAGAAAATACACCCCTGGGATCAATTCATTGGCTCTGCTTGACAGAGGCTCATTTAATTAATTAATGGGGCGGCTAAAGCCGACACACTCTGGCTAGGCTTATAAATGCCCTTGGGCAGATAGCCTAGTACCTACCTATGAACCTATGAACCTATAATATCTATAGCCAGATACTACATGAATATAAGAAATTGCCCTTTGGAAATGTTTGCATATTTTGACTCAACAGATCTTCAGCGCTATCAAAGTTATTGTTCTAAATATTACCTTTATTTCTACTGCTAACTATATTAATAAGTGAATTATTATTTAACATAACAGCATCAGTCCTCTTAATTATGCCAACCAAGTTTGTCACAGCCATTACAACCTCATATAGGTACTTGCTTTGAATATTTCTTCAAGGACACTTTTGAAATAGTAATCTGCATTTTCTGTAATTATATTCATAGTCAGGCCACATATGTCCTCCAGGCTTTAGTTATATGTCAGAAGATTAAGCAGAGACTTGTTCATAGGTTTATAGGCTCATAGGAGATTACTAGATTAATGCCCTAGAGCCCTTACAATCCTACCCATATTTATCCTGAGTTGCCCCAATTGTCTCTGTTTAGGTGAGTGATGTTTGCAGAGGTAAGGATCTATGGTAGTTAATACTGACTTCCTCTGTCCAGGATGGACATGGGCATGCATTTGCTGTCACCCACCCATTTATCTAGGTTGCATTTGATGAGGGTCAGGGATGGGCTCTTTTTCACATGAACTAGAAACTTGTTACAGAAAAGTTGTGGCCCCTGGGAGATGTATCTATCTCTCTAGCATGACCTGTTAATGCCAGAGGCTAGGTTAAGATCCCTAGAGTGAGTGACCCTCCTGAAGTTTGATTTACAAATGTGTAGACTTTCCATCAGGGCCTAGTCATAGACTGCTCTGTAAACCAAGCACAGGTCAGCCCTTAGCAACCTGTAGGAAACAGAATACATTGACAGAGCTTTCAGTGTTTCCATGTAAGACTTGTTTTGTGTACCCTGTAATTTCTTGGTGAGAAACTTCTGTGGTCTGTCCAATTGTTGCAAGGGTTTGGTGAGGTAGATGCAAAATGGAGCATTGTACTCAATAATTGGTCTAATGGGGGCTGAGTATAATGGATTTATAACATTCTTAGAGCTAGATGAAATGCCTTTACTTGATTTCTTTTCTGCTGTGGATATATGGTGGTCAAAGTTCAGATTACTATCAACCTGTGTGCCCATTTAAATTCAATGTGTTAAACATAGATATAGACAGTATATTGCATTTCACCCCACTGTCTTTCTTAAATTTAGGCTCAGTCTTTTAATTCTCAGATTTTCTGACAATTGTCATCACTACTACTTACTCGTTGTACTTCTTTCACAGTACATGTCAAAGGTATCCACAAATAGTTAGATTTTATTCCTTCTTTTACTTGCTTATCTCACATTCAGATCTTATTTTAACATTTTATTTAATCTTATACACATTTTTGTGAAATGGTCATAACCTCCACTTAACCTATAGATTTATTTAATTGCTTTTCAGTATGATTTCTATATCTATAGCCAAAATGAATACAACTGGTATGGCTTCTGCCAGTTCATTTATTACCATGTGACATTTTGAACAACATATGTTTATTATTTCTACAATTTTTATTTGTCTTCTTTTAGCATTTTAGCTGTTTGCAGTTATTTCACTCTTGTCCCATTTATAGACTTAATTTTCAATAATTTTAGTTCCTCTGCCATAATTTTAAGTGCTATCTTTTGAAAGTACACGTCCTCAAAATACGCATCACTTTATCAAATGTCATGTCAGCTTCTCTTCACAGTCTGCCTCTCACTTGAGCATTGCTATTCCACATTTAGTTCCATCTCTTATTTGTAAGTCGTACACGTCAGCTCAGTCTTGTACTCTGCTCCTCATCAATCACATCAGCACATACTAAATGTCTGAAACAGTTGAGTTATCATAAAAACAAATGCCTTATAAAGGATACATTCTTCTTTGGGTCACAGTAAACTTAATCCTTGTCTGTCAACAGAAAAAAATGATGTTTCTTTCTTAATCCCTAAGATTAAAGTGTTAAATGCTTTCATTTGCTGCTTCTCTTGCAATGAACGAACACTGTGTACTGAATTTTCTCTGGCATGGCTTTTAAGCAACATCACTTGCAGTGCAATGCGACTGAAATCCTGTAATTGAAATTTTCCAGTTATCTAACAAGATTTCAAGAAGCTTCAGTGGTAATGGCGGTTTTGGTAAAAACATTTTGAGCCAGATATCAAAGAATGTAAGACAATGATTGTAGTCATTTGGTTAAGAGGTGCTACAACACATACACAAATAGAAAACTAGAATTGACATTTTCCAGCATTTTTCAATGAAATGAGAAAATGAGATCTACACATTTACCAATGAATTAAGAATTTTCATCAACAATACTGGTCAAGGCTGGCATTTATTATATATGGATGTGACATTTGTTTCTAAGCCTAAGAGCAAAACAGAATGATGATCAGAAACTACTTTAACAGATTCAGACTGAAATGAAAATATATTAGACAGTGCTGGCTAGTGTTATAATAATAATAATTTGTGTAGTATTAACTACAGCAAGCTCTTCTAATTCTAACACTATATAATATGTGCGCACACACACACACACACACACACACACACACACACACACACATATATATATATATATATATATATATATATATATATATATATATAGTCAATCAAAACTCAGCATAAGACATGATGTGCATTCTTCAGAATATTTTGATGAATTGCCAGTCACAAGATACACAAACCCTTACAGGTAATCCCCATTTAAACATATATAACTATTATCTGATAAATATTTTATTTATGTGACAACAACAAGACTTAGTGGAAATTATAGATGTTTATGCTACTGAGCTAGTGCACTTGACAAGACACAGAATTAAGAGCCACGATACATGGCATTATCTAAAGATGTGGAGGTTAACAAAAAAAGTAAAATTACTAATGCACTGTTAAAACGAATATAAAGATAACATATGATGTGGGCAGTAAAGATAATGGTGATGAGAAAAAGAGCCACGAGACGCAAATGAATAACTTAATATGCAAAACTGAAGCCTTATTTGCTGATAGTGACCATAAGCATAAGAGGAAGAATTGTGCAGTATTTAGTCGGTTTTAGAAGCTGTGGTACAAAGAGTATATTTTACAAAGAAGTGCAGAAAAAAGCAAAAGAAAACAAAGATTTTCCAAGTATTTGTGTTACTGAGTCAAAGTATGAAATAACCAGAAAAAAAGGGTGGTTAGAAGGCGAGCTTACCTTCTAAGCACCTTTTTTATGGTTATTGGTCATTGACTGGTGGTTATTTCCCTATTTTTGTTTGAGAATATGAAAGAAAATGTTTTATAAGTACTATTAAAATAGACAGGCTGATGGTCTTCCATGTTGATCAAGATTGTTAGAGAGGTGCATGCCCTGTGGTCACTATATTTATTGATAGGTCTGATTCAGGGTGTGCATCATGGAACTATGACTGCCTTGATTCTGAAGGAGATGTCAATAGAGGTGAACTGTATTGTGCAGAATGACCTTTTAACTGCAACTGAGATGTGGTGGTCAAAGGAAAGCTTATTATCTACAAATGTACCCAGATCACTAATAAATGCATTCGTTTTGAAAGGAGAATGCTTGTTATGTTAAGAAGTATTGGTGTCCAGTTTTTCAAAAAAATAACTACAGTGCATTTGTTTTGTCATTCAGGGTGAACCTTTACCCACTATATGCAGTATTTATTTGGTTAAGCTCATGTTGAAGAATTTGGTCAACAGAAAGATAATTCACAACAGCATCCAGATTACAGTTGTGAACAAACGTGGTCAGTCAGTTATTTGGTTTCTGTTTTCATTCCTCAGAAACAGGTAACAAAGGAAAGGGGACCCAAAGCTGAATCGTGAAATATCACTAACGATAAGTTTTAACAGGAAGAGGATCCCCTAACCTTTACTATTCAAGTTCTATCAGACAGACAGTCAGTTGCCTAAGAGATACCATTAGAGCTGATATTTAGTTGATTAAGTTTGCCAATAATACTTGCATAGAGAATGGAATCAGAGACATTTAGTAGATCTAGATATGGAGTATCAATAGTGTGATCCTCTTGAAGAAACCTACTAGATTGAGAAAACATGACTGACCTTTTGCAAAACGAAATTGAATTGAGTCAAAGCATTGAAGGCTGCTTATATCATTGTGTACTAGTTAAGTTGTAATGGTTAATAGTGCTTCATGCTATTTAAGATGCATCCAGGGATATTGTTAGGACCTATCGATGCACTATTTTTAGCTTTTGATAGCAGTTGTAGGACTTGCTATTGAGTGGTAGCTGGAGGTGAGACAGTTTCAGATATATCTTGAGGTACAGATGAAAGGGAGGGAGGAGGTGAAGTTAAAGCTAAATTTATCAACCAATAGGTTCACTCAGTCTTCAGCCTCAATGTAAGTAACATCGACAGGGGCACAGGAAATTAACTTTCTTGGGTGGCGTAAGCCAGGGAACCTTGTTGGCTAGGCTTATTTAGGCCCTTGGGCCGATAGCCTAGTACCTACCTATGAACCTATTATTCACAATTAGCTCAGCACATTGCTGCAGTGTGCTTTTGAGATTACAAACATAACTAAAAGGCCTTGTGATTGTCTTTGGCTTGGGTAGCTATTTTAGCCTCAAACTTGGCTTTGGTGGATGTTATTTAGCTCCCAAGATGTTTATTTATTTCATTGAGAAGGGATATAACATTCTGGGGATTACTATTCCTACTTTTGCTCAAAATTATTTATTTTCCTTTTATTATAAAAATTATGTTTCTAACAGTTGAGTTTGTTTTGGGGTGTCCCCATCACTTGTTCCTATGGGGTACAGCTGCATCTATGCAGCTGTTTATATGCTGGTATAGTGTGGTGGTGTACATTTCTGCATATCCAGTGGAGTTATCTGAGTTTGCTAGGGATTTGAAGCTTGCAAATGTATCACTTAGGTGTAGGTAGCTTGTCTTAAAGAAGTTTTTAAAGGTACCTTGGGTGGACAGGGTGCCTGGTTTCAGTTTTATTTCAAAGGAGACTGCTTTATGGTCAGACCTAACAAATGATGGAGGTACGCAGGGGATGGTGCAAGCTGCTCCAGTATTAGTAATTACAAGATTCAAGATGTTATTCCTCCTAGTAAGTACTCTGACTAATTGTTCCAGGGCATTTGTATCAACAAAGTCCAGGAATCTCTGTGCTTGTGCACCAGTGGCGCTGTAGGTTTTCCAGTCTATAGTCAGTTAGTTTAGATCACTGAGGAAAATGGTATTGGGTGTAAAACTGAGTGATTCTAGTTCCTGTAGTTAGGTTTTGTGGCTTCCTTTTGTCATAAAAGGAGTTCTATAGCAAGTTGATATATAGTACAGGACATTTATGATGGTTATTTGGACACAAAGAAGCTCTACTGCATCATGTTGCTTTACAAGCCTTGATATGACTCTATTCTGGATGTAGATTGATGCACCTACAACTTTTTCCCCTAGAGGGCAGCAGCTGGTCTAAACTTGTGGAAGGCATTGTTCCTGTCACTACACAGACATCAATGTCTTACAGGGTGAGAAGGGCTTGTAGGGAGTGAAGTTCTTTTTCAGGCTCCTGACATTGATCAATAACACTTTCATATTTTCCTTTGCTTGTTTTGTTATGTTGGTAGGTATAACAGGTTGGCATTGCCTAAAAACAGGCACTATGGGGGTGGACAAACCTTAGAGGGAACAGATGCAGGACATCCCTGGTGAAGTAGCGTGGGCTATTATTCGTACCCTCCCAGGCTGATAAATATCAGAGCCCCTTTGAATGACACTGAAAAGTAAGCCAATTATTTTTTGCTCATATCGAGGCATCATCCTTGCAGAAGGTAAATATTGCTCAATGCTAGGCTCATAACTGCCTTGGAAACATAGCCTGAGAGATCCATCATTTCTGTCTTCATATAATCCAGGGAGGTACATCTCAAGTCACTGACACCAGCATGAACTATGGCAGGGTCAAACTGGTACTTGTTGTTCAAAGAATTGATTACATGTGTGGTCTGACAGCTCCTGCCACCAGACAAGCAACTAACCTTCACTCTTTCCATGCTCAGCCTGGTAAGAGGCGCATCGGTGTATCTTATAATGGAGTCACCTATATCAAGAATGTTTGGTTGGACAGCCTGCCTTATGGTCTCAGCATTTGTGACTTTGGGACTCCTTCTGCTATGTGAGGAAGTAGACTTAATATGTTGTGTGCTTTGTGCATATGTTGTGTTTTTTAAGTGATGATAAGTTCAAATGTGACCTTTACTTCAATCTGCTTATTTAAAAAAATATCAAAGACTTGGCCTCTTGCAGAGAACCAAAATGTTTTTTATATGGATTGTGGCTGAAAACCTTATCTTCGGCCTACTAATTCTTCTCTCTTTATACGCTTCTCCTATGTTTGCAAACCTGCAATCTACTCAAAAATCTAAGTTTGAGCAATACAATAATAAAATACAAAAATTTACTGCTAACCTTCCACCCAGAATGTACCACTGCTTAGGCAGTTTAACTGAATGGAATTATCCAATTACCCAATTACCCCTTCTGTTCTCAGAAGTAAAATACAACATTATATTTCAATTAGATAAATGCTGAAACTTAAAACATGTCAAGTTATACTCCCCAAATAATAGCCTTCATTCCAAAGACAAATTGTTTCTCCTCTCTGCTTAATGACATTTCCAATGGGAGTCACAGAAAATCTGCATAGATTAGTACTAGGCTAACTGTCCTTGTGTGTCACTTTAAGCAAAACCAATTATTTCATGTGAGAATCAAATCCTGCACCTTGTATCTGTAAGTTGAGCACCTTAACCAATATGCCAACCTCCAATCACAGACTTTTAGACTTTTGAAACTCTTCACCAGCAACAGCTGAAAGCACCTTAGCTGTCTCAGTGCACATTATCACCTGGATAACTGCATATATATTCCCAGCTGCTCTTCCAATTTATACAGTATTTCTTGCTGCTTCAGACCACTCTCCTACATACATAAAAGACTGTATGTGTGACTTGCTGCTTCAGACCACTCTCCTACATACATAAAACACTGCATGTGTGACTTGCTACTTCAGGCCACTCTCCTACATACATAAAACACTGTATGTGTGACTTGCTGCTTCAGACCACTCTCCTACATACATAAAACACTGTATGTGTGACTTGCTGCTTCAGACCATTCTCCTACATACATAAAACACTGTATGTGTGACTTGCTGCTTCAGACCACTCTCCTACATACATAAAACACTGTATGCATGACTTGCTGCTTCAGACCACTCTCCTACATACATAAAACACTGTATGTGTGACTTGCTGTTTCAGACCACTCTCCTACATACATAGAACACTGTATGCGTGACTTGCTGCTTCAGACCACTCTCCTACATACATAGAACACTGTATGCATGACTTGCTGCTTCAGACCACTCTCCTACATACATAGAACACTGTGTGCATGACTTGCTGCTTCAGACCACTCTCCTATATACATAGAACACTGTATGTGTGCCTTGCTGCTTCCGACCACTCTCCTACATACATAAAACACTGTATGTGTGACTTGCCGCTTCAGACCACTCTCCTACATACATAAAACACTGGATGTGTGCCTTGCTGCTTCAGACTGCTCTCCTACATACATAAAACACTGTATGTGTGCCTTGCTGCTTCAGACCACTCTCCCACATGCATAAAACACTGTATGTGTGCCTTGCTGCTTCAGACCGCTCTCCTACATACATAAAACACTGTATGTGTGCCTTGCTGCTTCAGACCGCTCTCCTACATACATAAAACACTGTATGTGTGCCTTGCTGTTTCAGACCGCTCTCCTACATGCATAAAACACTGTATGTGTGCCTTGCTTCTTCAGACCGCTTTCCTACATACATAAAACACTGTATGTGTGCCTTGCTGCTTCAGACCACTCTCCCACATGCATAAAACACTGTATGTGTGCCTTGCTGCTTCAGACCACTCTCCTACATACATAAAACACTGTATGTGTGACTTGCTGCTTCAGACCACTCTCCTACATACATAAAACACTGTATGTGTGACTTGCTGCTTCAGACCACTCTCCTACATACATAAAACACTGTATGCCTGACTTGCTGCTTCAGACCACTCTCCTACATACATAGAACACTGTATGTGTGACTTGCTGCTTCAGACCACTCTCCTACATGCATAGAACACTGTATGCGTGACTTGCTGCTTCAGACCACTCTCCAACATACACAGAATACTGTATGCATGACTTGCTGCTTCAGACCAATCTCCTACATACATAGAACACTGTATGCATGACTTGCTGCTTCAGACCACTCTCCTACATACATAAAACACTGTATGTGTGACTTGCTGCTTCAGACCAGTCTCCTACATACATAAAACACTGTATGTGTGACTTGCTCCTTCAAACCAGTCTCCTACATACATAAAGCACTGTATGTGTGACTTGCTGCTTCAGACCACTCTCCTACATACATAAAACACTGTATGTGTGACTTGCTGCTTCAGACCACTCTCCTACATACATAAAACACTGTATGTGTGACTTGCTGCTTCAGGCCACTTTCCTCCATACATAAAACACTGTATGTGTGACTTGCTGCTTCAGACCACTCTCCTACATACATAAAACACTGTATGTGTGACTTGCTGCTTCAGACCACTCTCCTACATATATAAAACACTGTATGTGTGCCTTGCTGCTTCAGACCGCTCTCCTACATACATAAAACACTGTATGTGTGCCTTGCTGCTTCAGACCACTCTCCTACATGCATAAAACACTGTATGTGTGCCTTGCTGCTTCAGACCGCTCTCCTACATACATAAAACACTGTATGTGTGCCTTGCTGCTTCAGACCACTCTCCTACATACATAAAACACTGTATGTGTGCCTTGCTGTTTCAGACCGCTCTCCTACATGCATAAAACACTGTATGTGTGCCTTGCTTCTTCAGACCGCTCTCCTACATGCATAAAACACTGTATGTCTGCCTTGCTGCTTCAGACCGCTCTCCTACATGCATAAAACACTGTATGTGTGCCTTGCTGCTTCAGACCGCTCTCCTACATACATAAAACACTGTATGTGTGCCTTGCTGCTTCAGACCACTCTCCTACATACTTAAAACCCTGTATGTGAGACTTGCTGCTTCAGACCGGTCTCCTACATACATAAAACACTGTATGTGTGACTTGCTGCTTCAGACCAGTCTCCTACATACATAAAACACTGTATGTGTGACTTGCTTCTTCAGACCACTCTCCTACATACATAAAACACTGTATGTGTGACTTGCTGCTTCAGACCACTCTCCTACATACATAAAACCCTATATGTGTGACTTGCCGCTTTAGACCACTCTCCTACATACATAAAACACTGTTTGTGTGACTTGCCACTTCAGACCACTCTCCTACATACATAAAACACCGTATGTGCGACTTGCCGCTTCAGACCACTCTCCTACATACATAAAACACTGTATGTGTGACTTGCTGCTTCAGACCACTCTCCTACATACATAAAACACTGTATGTGTGACTTGCTGCTTCAGGCCACTGTCTACATACATAAAACATTGGATGTGTGCCTTGCTGCTTCAGACCGCTCTCCTACATACATAAAACACTGTATGTGTGCCTTGCTGCTTCAGACCCCTTTCCTACATACATAAAACACTGTATGTGTGCCTTGCTGCTTCAGACTGCTCTCCTACATGCATAAACACTGTATGTGTGCCTTGCTGCTTCAGACCACTGTACTACATACATAAAGCACTGTATGTGTGACTTGCCGCTTCAGACCACTCTCCTACATACATAAAACACTGTATGTGTGACTTGCTGCTTCAGGCCACTGTCTACATACATAAAACACTGGATGTGTGCCTTGCTGCTTCAGACCGCTCTCCTACATACATAAAACACTGTATGTGTGCCTTGCTGCTTCAGACCCCTCTCCTACATACATAAAACACTGTATGTGTGCCTTGCTGCATCAGACTGCTCTCCTACATGCATAAACACTGTATGTGTCCCTTGCTGCTTCAGACCACTGTACTACATACATAAAACACTGTATGTGTGCCTTGCTGCTTCAGACTACTCTCCTACATACATAAAACACTGTATGTGTGCCTTGCTGCTTCAGACCACTCTCCTACATGCATAAAACTCTGTATGTGTGCCTTGCTGCTTCAGACCACTCTCCTACATACATAAAACACTGTATGTGTGCCTTGCTGCTTCAGACCACTCTCCTACATACCTAAAACACTGTATGTGTGCCTTGCTGCTTCAGACCACTCTCCTACATACATAAAACACTGTATGTGTGCCTTGCTGCTTCAGACCACTCTCCTACATACATAAAACACTGTATGTGTGCCTTGCTGCTTCAGACCACTCTCCTACATACATAAAACACTGTATGTGTGCCTTGCTGCATCAGACCACTCTCCTACATACATAAAACACTGTATGTGTGCCTTGCTGCTTCAGACCACACTCCTACATACATAAAACACTGTATGCATGACTTGCTGCTTCAGACCACTCTCCTACATACATAAAACACTGTATGCGTGACTTTCTGCTTCAGACCACTCTCCTACATACATAAAACACTGTATGTGTGACTTGCTGCTTCAGACCACTCTCTACATACATAAAACACTGTATATGTGACTTGCTGCTTCAGACCACTCTCCTGCATACATAAAACACTGTATGTGTGACTTGCTGCTTCAGACCACTCTCCTACATACATAAAACACTGTATGTGTGACTTGCCACTTCAGACCACTCTCCTACATACATAAAACACTGTATGTGTGACTTGTCGCTTCAGACCACTCTCTTACATACATAAAACACTGCATGTGTGACTTGCTCCTTCAGACCACTCTCCTACATACATAAAACACTGTATGTGTGACTTGCCACTTCAGACCACTCTCCTGCATACATAAAACACTTTATGCGTGACTTGCTGCTTCAGACCACTCTCTACATACATAAAACACTGTATGTGTGCCTTGCTGCTTCCGACCACTCTCCTACATACATAAAACACTGTATGTGTGACTTGCCGCTTCAGACCACTCTCCTACATACATATAACACTGGATGTGTGCCTTGCTGCTTCAGACCGCTCTCCTACATACATAAAACACTGTATGTGTGCCTTGCTGCTTCAGACGACTCTCCTACATGCATAAAACACTGTATGTGTGCCTTGCTGCTTCAGACCGCTCTCCTACATACATAAAACACTGTATGTGTGCCTTGCTGCTTCAGACCGCTCTCCTACATACATAAAACACTGTATGTGTGCCTTGCTGTTTCAGACCGCTCTCCTACATGCATAAAACACTGTATGTGTGCCTTGCTTCTTCAGACCGCTTTCCTACATGCATAAAACACTGTATGTCTGCCTTGCTGCTTCAGACCGCTCTCCTACATGCATAAAACACTGTATGTGTGCCTTGCTGCTTCAGACCGCTCTCCTACATACATAAAACACTGTATGTGTGCCTTGCTGCTTCAGACCGCTCTCCTACATACATAAAACACTGTATGTGTGCCTTGCTGCTTCTTACCCCTCTCCTACATACACAAAACACTGTATGTGTGCCTTGCTGCTTCAGACCACTTTCCTACATACAAAAAACACTGTATGTGTGACTTGCTGCTTCAGACCACTCTCCTACATACATAAAATACTGTATGTATGACTTGCTGCTTCAGACCACTCTCCTACATACATAAAACACTGTATGTGTGACTTGCTGCTTCAGACCACTCTCCTACATACATAAAACACTGTATGCATGACTTGCTGCTTCAGACCACTCTCCTTCATACATAAAACACTGTATGCCTGACTTGCTGCTTCAGACCACTCTCCTACATACATAAAACACTGTATGCATGACTTGCTGCTTCAGATGACTCTCCTACATACATAGAACACTGTATGCGTGACTTGCTGCTTCAGACCACTCTCCTTCATACATAAAACACTGTATGTGTGACTTGCTGCTTCAGACCACTCTCCTACATACATAAAACACTGTATGCATGACTTGCTGCTTCAGACCACTCTCCTACATACATAGAACACTGTATGTGTGACTTGCTGCTTCAGACCACTCTCATACATACATAAAACACTGTATGCATGACTTGCTGCTTCAGACCACTCTCCAACATACATAGAACACTGTATGCATGACTTGCTGCTTCAGACCAATCTCCTACATACATAGAACACTGTATGCATGACTTGCTGCTTCAGACCACTCTCCTACATACATAAAACCCTGTATGTGTGACTTGCTGCTTCAGACCAGTCTCCTACATACATAAAACACTGTATGTGTGACTTGCTCCTTCAGACCAGTCTCCTACATACATAAAGCACTGTATGTGTGACTTGCTGCTTCAGACCACTCTCCTACATACATAAAACACTGTATGTGTGACTTGCTGCTTCAGACCACTCTCCTACATACATAAAGCACTGTATGTGTGACTTGCTGCTTCAGACCACTCTCCTACATACATAAAACACTGTATGTGTGACTTGCCGCTTCAGACCACTCTCCTACATACATAAAACACTGTATGTGTGACTTGCCGCTTCAGACCACTCTCCTACATACATAAAACACTGTATGTGTGACTTGCTGCTTCAGGCCACTCTCCTACATACATAAAACACTGTATGTGTGACTTGCTGCTTCAGACCACTCTCCTACATACATAAAACACTGTATGTGTGACTTGCTGCTTCAGACCAGTCTCCTACATCCATAAAACACTGTATGTGTGACTTGTTGCTTCAGACCACTCTCCTACATACATAAAACACTGTATGTGTGATGGCCACTTCTTGTGCAATAATTCTATTTTTGCCACAACACAGTTCACTCTTCATTAATGCTAATGTGCTGTAGATTTGCAGATCTCCAGTTCAAGTCACACAACTCACTCTTCTTCAGTCAATTTTCTGTTGTTATATTGCAGACCAAAGACCACAATCTGCAATGATTGGGTGTGGAGCAGTAACACACTAAAATGGGCATGTTATTTCACACCTGAGTTCAAACAAATCAACATTCAGTGTAGGCAGTATGGGACTGATAGATCCACTTCCAAAAGGTGAATCAGGCTTGCCTTACCAAAATAAAATACATTGGCAAGGCCTGCCAATGTATAAAGTTGATATCAATGGAGAAGCCAACCAAAATGGTTGATCTTTTGGTGAAGTGGAACCTCCACCTGTATGTGGGCCTAGGTACTGCAGGCTGCATTAGGTGGTAAGGCAGACTGGCCAAAGTATCTAGTTCATCATACAGGTGGAGCTGTAGTGAGGATTCAGGAATCAGGTACTAGCAATGGGACCAATTGATCTATTTATTTAACATTTGTTTACTGGGAAATTCTGACTGGGATAGAGCCCATTTTCAGCAGATGTGCAGGGAGAAATATTCTAGACACATGTTTTTGGAATGTGGGAGGATGCTGCAGCACCCAGGGGAAATCCACACAAACACGAGAAGGGCATGCAAACTCCACACATAAGGCAGCCCAGCTGAGAGTCAAACCAAAGAACCTCTTGCTGTGAGGCAACAACACTAACTGCTGCACCACTGTGCTGCTCCAGCTCACTTTTCTGTTTTTTTTTTAAATAGTTGGAAATCTCAGCTGTGTTAGTGGCCAACGTCCATGTCCTTATATGTGTACATGGTGAATGCAGGCATGATAGTCATGCTGCCCCATCATACTTGTATTCAACAATCTGCCCTACATATGGAATTATTGCATTGAACTCCCTGGCTCCCTGCCTGAAATACCTGGTTTGATACACTGACAGAGCTGCTCTACCTAAGAGCTTCAACTAGATTTAGTGGCCCTGCTGAATCATAAAGCAGCACTGCCATTATGGTCAGCATAGGTAACATTAACACAGAATGTCAGGGAATCTCATTACTTTATCTGGACATACATATAGAATCATAAACATTTCAAGGCAACTGGGCTCAGTGGTCATTTACATGTTGACACTATCCCTCTTATACCTTACCTCCTTTTTCAAGGGGCAACAGGCCAGTCATGCCACTGGTAGATTTGTAGCTCCATCTCCAACAATAATATAGTTTTCGAAGTCCACCTCATGTCAACTCCCCCAAGCTCTGATCAATGCCGTAGGGCGCAACATATCACATCTCCCTAGCTACAGCTGTACATTATTTGTAGACAGGCCCCTAATATCTTCATGCACTCCCATATGCAAATTACTAGGCTACTCACCCCTTTACTTTAAACTTTAAAGCAATTAACAGGAACAAAGTGATAGAGTTGAGGGAAAGATACAATATACCTACAACCCATTTTCCACACTTTCCTCACTGAAATCCCTAGAATGAGTGGTCAGATATTAAACCAACCTCTCATTTTTATCTTCAGTCTGTCTCCTACCACTAACTCAGTACTGCATAACTTTAAACACATACTTATTACTATATTACTTCCTAAAACCCAAGGTGCAGTTGACTCACCTGAGTTCTGTCCTTTTGCCAGTATCTGCCCATTAGTAAAAATTATAGAACAGATTATCTGTATGCACACAGTAGAATACATCACACAATATGACTTCCTGTTAACAGAAGCCATGGATTTTGATGCAGTTGTAGTACCTAAGCAGTCCTACATACACTCACATATCAACTTTACAATAATATGCACCAGGTACTAATGCAAAAAGCCATATTTCTTTACCTAAGAAGACCTTTTAAAATTAGTAATCACTGTCTTCTGGCAAACAGGCTTACAAAAAGTAATTTTTCTCCTGAGGTGATGCAAAGGTTCCAGGACTATCTGACCAACAAGACAGTTACTATATATATGGTGCAAACAACTATGCAAAAAGGAGTAATACTACATGTGGGGTCCCTCAGGATTCTGTTGTAAGTCCACTGCTCTTCTTATAATTCATGCATGACTTGCATCCAAGATTTACCAGCTGTAGACTGCATTAAATATACTGATGATGCTTTCAATACCAGACGAGGTAAAACAGTAAGTGAGATTTCCAATAACCTACAAGCAGACTTTGAATTCATCTGGAACTAGCTGGCAAAAAAAAAAATGATTGTTTGCTCCAGCAAGACCACATTGATGTTATTTGCCAGAGTTCAAAAGCTAAAATAGTTTTGTCACACCTGAGGCTAGGTGTTTCATGGCCAATAATGTTCTCTTTCCCAGCTCAGAATTACTGCCTGATAATGTCACGTATAAACTTTTTAAAGCAAGGTGCAACCCCCATATGAAAAATAACTTATTTAATAAGGAATATGACTGCAACTTCAGATGCTATGGAACATCACTTTTATGTAGGGCACCATTTAAATTAAGTAAATCCATCTCCAGCCAAGCACACACTCAAACAGACACATGCGCACAAACGCGCACACACACACACACACACACACACACACACACACACACACACACACACACACACACACACACATGCGCACACACACACATATGAAAATACATACGCGTGCACACACACACACACACACACACACACACACACACACACACACACACACACACACACACACACACACACACACACACACACACACACTCATCCTCATCCATTCATGTACCTAAAGACACTCTTACACACTGGCACCTACTCACAGTCCCCCCACCATAAGTTCACATATTCATACTAGGCTAACAACTACCAGGGTCTTTAAAAGCCTAGCCATGCTACCCAACCCATTTTTCCCCAGAGCTCCTTGAATGTCTATGTGTTGGGGTATGTTATGTTAGTAAAGAGGTAGCTAAGGGTTATGTTGCATTGAGTTTTAATCCTTGACTTTTGCACTAGTCATTTGTTTGTGTTCGACCGCCTTGTAGGATGCTGGTATCATGGGGGGATTCTATGATAGTTTCCAATTTGCAGTCATCTGTGAACTAAACAGGAGCAAGCCCAGCACAGAGTCCTGGGATACTCCATTAGTGACTGGTCTCTTGATGGAGGTGGTCTCACCGATCCTGATTTCTTGGGTTCTATTTGTGAGCCAGCTGACAATCTAGTGAGTTATGAAGAGATTTATGCCTAGTTCTGAGAGTTTGTCAACAATACCTGAGTGCAGTATTGTATCGAACACCTTGGCCAGGTCAAGACAGATGATTTGCACCATTTTTCCCTTATCCATAGCCATGGTGACCCTCTCAAAAAAGTCTACCAGGTTAAGTAAGCAAGACCTTCCCCTAACAAAGCTAAACTGGGATGGGTCCAGTGTATGTAGATTGCCACGTCCTTGCTGATAATTTTCTTGACAATTTCTCCCATGGCTTTGCATATTAGACTTGTCAGACTGACGGGTCTGTAATTCCTGGAGTCAGTTGATGGTCCACCCATATAAAGAGGGATGACTGTTGCAGCCCTCTACTCACCTGGCATGTAACCTGTTTTGAGGCTGTAGTTGAAGTCTCTCAAGTGGTCCTGTTAGGCCATGTTTTAGGCTATTTAGGAAGAAACTGGGGATATTATTAGGGCCCATTGAAGCAGTTTTTTTAGCCTTAGCCATTACCTCCAGGACATTCTGCCTGTTGATAGTTGAGGGGGATATGCTAGAAGGGATTTCACAGGGGATAATTTGGGAAGTGGGGGTGAAGTTAGAGCTAAATTTATCAGACATTGGCTTTACTATGTCACCCTAATGAGTGAAGGTTACACCATTTATCACCAGTCACGCACACTGCTGATTATTACCTTTAATGTTCCTGACATATCTGAAGGTTTTGTGATTATTCTTAGCCTGGGAGACTACCCTGACCTCATAATTGGTCTTGTTGGACTTTATTAGACCTCTTAGTTTCTTGTTTAGTTGAATCAGCGAGCTCTTGTCTCTATAAGAGTTGCTCTTTCTGATTTTGGCTGTGACTTTTTTCATTATATACCCTGTTAATGCAAGGATTCCACCAGTGTGGTTTGTTTTTAGTGTTAGATCTGGGCTTCCTTCTGGTGTGCATGGCAGCCTCAATGCAGCAATTTACATGTTTGTAAAAGTTTCTACAAATAATTCTGTGGCTGTGCTCAGGGTTTTGGGGAGCTGTGAATTTTGACAAACTGTCACTTAACAGGATGTAGTTTGCTTTAGTATAGTTCCTAACTCTTATGGGTTTAGTTGGGTTTTCCATTTTGATTTTTATTTCAAGCGTGACAGCTTTGTGATATGACTTCACCAATGAGACTGTGGTATGGCAGGATGCACTGCTCTTCCATGTTGGTGAGTGCTAAGTCCAATATGTTTGATCCTCTTGTTGAAGAGTGTACTGTCTAATCCAGGGTGTTTGTGTTGATAATCTCCAGGAAACGTGTCTGTGAGTTAGATGCAGTGTATGTTTCACAGTCTGTAGAGGGATAGTAAAGTCTCCCATGAATAGGGTATTTGGTTGAATGATGAGAGCCTCTAGTAGGTCCAGGTAAGAGTTGTGACCTTTGTGTATCATAAACGGTGACCTGTAACTGGCCAGCATATAGTAGGGAACTTTGTCTATGGACACTTGGATGTGGATGAACTCAAGAGCATCACCCTGTTTATCCAAACTAGACTTGTATTTGCTACTAACATAGATTGAGACACTTCCACCTTTAACCCCTGTCTGTGCTGCTTTTGGTCTAAATGTGTGGAAGGCACTGTAGCCTTTCACTGCAGGAGTCCTTTCTGTGGCTTTAAACAGATTCTCAGTAACAGCACAGAGTTCTCCAGAATGGAGAGAGCTAGTAGGGTGTGAAGCTTCTTGTTTAGCCTCTCCTCTGTACTTCACTTAATTTACATACAAAATAGCCTCGCACATTGACTACATTGGGGGACTGCAACATTTTGGCTGTATAAATTTTCATGGCCGGGCATGTTAATTATTACAATCAAGTGACTCTCCTAATCACTTGGCAGTGTAAATTGGTTACTGGAGGCATTTCTGGGAAAGAGCATATGAATAATTAGCTTTAGTCACTCCCACAGATTGCCTCATTATCCTACAAGATGGCCAAAGTGATGATCCACCATAATGATTCTTCTCAGTGTGGAAAATCACTTCAGTGGCCTGTCTCTGAATCAGAAGGGGTTACCACAAAGAGTTAGCTGCTCATCATAGGGGTTACAATTCATGGTAACCCTTTCTGGATACTAGGACAAGTTTCACAAAAAGAGGTTTATTCATATGGTATTTTTTTCATGATCTTATGTTGTGGGTGTTATTCTAGTTGATATGTAGGGAACAGTTTTAAAATATACTGAAAAATGATGCAAAGAAACTTCTGCACTTGCTAGGGGAAATGATTTAGCAGATGCAACAGAATGGGAGTCACTGGAATGAGGCCATTCTGGATGCTTTGGTTATCTCTGTTCAAAATGGTCAGTGGGAAGTCCTGAAAGAGTCTAAGTTTCTTTAGAAAGCAATTGGATGTAGAACTCCTATAAAGGGCTGCAGCTGATTATGGTGATTAAAGTTTGCATTAGGAGGGGAGTAACGTTGCTTGGGATTTATCTCAGGACTAATCAGTGAGCCCTGTTTTCACATTGTTTCAATGCAGTGTTAAATTGGGAATGAAGTAATGAATGTTAGCGACTGGTTAGCTGCAAGCATTCCGCACTGTCATTGACATATACTAGATATACTAGAGGATGGGCTGCAAGCAGTGATTACCAAAGCGAATTGCTTACTAGCTCTTGTGGGAATCACAGAGTGAGAGACATGTAAACTAGCTAATAATGAGGTGTTTCCTCCTTGCAGCTAGTGTTAAATTGGGAATGAAGTAATGAATGTTAGCGACTGGTTAGCTGCAAGCATTCCGCACTGTCATTGACATATACTAGATATACTAGAGGATGGGCTGCAAGCAGTGATTACCAAAGCGAATTGCTTACTAGCTCTTGTGGGAATCACAGAGTGAGAGACATGTAAACTAGCTAATAATGAGGTGTTTCCTCCTTGCAGCTAATGTGTCTCTGAACCTCTATTTTTTGCAATCAGGTTAAACGGTCTTTCTTACAACAGCAGTTAACACTCTCAGCTAGGTTCTTTCTAAATCCAGTTCAGAATATGCTAAATCTTCTTCAAAAATTAGAAAGAATAACCTTATGATGACAGCATTCATATGAAAGAACCTAGTTATAGCAATCTTGCTATCACAAGGTTCTTACATATTAACCTAACTGTTATAACTTCACACCACCACACAAATATGCATCACCAGACAAATGCATAGGAATCGAACTAACAGCTTTAAAAGCTGTAACACACCTGGGTCTGTCGCATAAATGACAGCCAGAAGTGAAGTGCACTGCTAATAGCTAATGAGCTGTTAAATGCTGATTAGGCACTTCACTCCCCACACTTTATTTGGGTTACAAATTATAGTGCTACATATTTAAAAAGAATGCCAGCACAATTTGCAAACACATATAGCACAGACAAGGTGATCCATGTTCAGTGCTAGTATACCTTACATTATTCTGTGCACTATGGTCCTAGTTCCCATAAGCACGTTAATGGTAATAACACCAGCACATTTCTATTTTCAATAAACATTTCAAAAACTGTGCACCTGTTCCTTCTTGTATAATGCCATCAAATTTAAGTTTTCAGAAACTCATTTATAGCATGCATCAGTTATAGAAATGTTTTACCTGCTTCAGACTGAATCAAAACATATTCATATGGGATACAATTTATTAAACATTTATTTGCTGCATAGTGTAAGATAATCTATAACATCTAGATCCAGCACGGACTTTATCATATGATGCCTGAAGAGAAAATACCCCTCATTCTTTTTATCAAACTGATACTACACCAGAACAGCTAAAACACCCATGAATTATGACTTGGTATCCAATTGTAACTGTTTGCTATGTTTTCTTGAAATGTATTCAAGATATTCATTTCTTCAGCTTTGGTCTAGAGGTGAAATATTTGCCTCAGTTTCACAAATGCATAGCAACTTGCCACCATATTCAGGAACACTGTGTACAATCTGATAAGTGGGGTGTGTGCAGTGTCAGTGTCCCCCGTGCACAGTCTGGAAATTAGCCTGAGTCATAAAAGAAGATTGTGTTACTGCCCTGTAGCCTACCAATCTCTAAGCCTGACTGCAAATTTCTTCATCTGTATTTATTGATAGAGTGCAGGCAAAGTAGTTTACAACACTTAAGGCATTGCAGCAGTACAGTATTTGCCTCCACAATATTATACAGATTTGAATTCCATATGCTTTCTCTTGGCTGGTTCCTTGTATCCGAAGACTAATATACTAATTATACAATCCAACACACTGATAAAGTAAGAGGAAGGGAAGTGAATTCCACTATGTTGTATAACAGTGATGCAAACTAGGAATTGTAGTAGCCAATGATCACCCTTCAACTTTTAGAAGGTAAGGCCCCTGTCTTGAAAATAGCATATACTACTGCCTCATTGCTTCCATTCCTGCATGCCAGACTGTGTGTGAGTGTGTGTTTGTGTGTGTGTGTGTGTGTGTGTGGGGGGTCAATAATGCACCATATTTGTTACATGATCTGCAAGCATGGCTATGAATGACTGACGGATATATAACTACCTAATTTTCCTTGAATGTGGTACAACAATAGCGTTGTTACCTCACAGCAAGAGGTTCTCCTGTTCGATTCTCGGCTTGGCTTGGGAGTGCCTTCTGTGTCGAGTCTGCATGTCCTCCCAGCGGTTGGGTAGCATTTGAAAGACATGCGTGCGTAAATGGGAGTGCCTTCGTTGAAGGTTGGGCATCAAGCTGGCATCTCGGCGTTTCGTAAAAAAAAATCTACTGCCAATCATTAGCAGACTGGAGTTCCACTGTGGCGACCCCTTACTGGGAAAAAGCCAAAGGACAAACAGCAACAACTGCTGAGCTCTCTCAACATAGGACTGGCAAGACCAGTCAGGAGGAGAAGGTTACCACACACACTATAGACCCAGTCTCACATAGTACCATTACAACCTCAAATCATACACATAAACACACAAAGACATACTCGGAGGCTCTGATCAAAAATCTACCAAAACAGCAGAGGCCACCAAAGCAGACACCCAAACAACCACCACCTCAGAACACAACACCCGCAACACATAGACCTCACAGTCAGAGTGTCAAACAGTCACAGCCCTTAAGGCCAAACACAATGCCAGACACACTAGTCATTGGTGACTCCATAGTCAGACACACTGATGTCCCGCTCACCAGACTGAGTAAGGAGAAGGTCACAGTAAGCTGCCTGTCGGGCGCTAGAATCCGCCACATAACGCAAGCACTCAGGTCTCTCAACAGCAGGTACAAATATGACTCAGTCATTGTCCACGCTGGTGTAAACGACCTGAGGGACTACATGAAAAGAGACATTGAGGAGCTCTCTGATTATGTAGCCCAGGCAGGTATGACCCTGACCTTGAGCAGTATCCTACCTTCACCAAGAATGATGCCACAATACAGAGATAAGATGATCAGCTTTAACAATTGGCTTAAACACTGGTGTCATTCAAAGGGGATCCAGTATCTGTCTGCCTGGGATGACATGCTGGACAAGCCACGCTGCTTCACAAGGGATGGCTTGCACCTGTCACCCTGGGTTTCGGATATTGGCAAAGGCTCTTGCCACCCCATAGTGCCTTTTAGGCAAGGCTCAAATTCTAAACCTACCACCCTAGAACACAAAAAGGAAAAAACTAAGGGTAATGCTGCTCAATGCCAGAAGTCTAAATCTCAAAATGCACGCACTCGAGGCCCTTCTCAGTATGGAGAACATCGATGTCTGTGCTGTGACAGAAACCTGGTTCAAGGCTCCTGAGAGCACCCCAGCGCTATCAGGTTTTACCTCATATCATGCGTTCCGGCCCCAAAATCCGGACAATACCAAGAAAGGAGGGTATCCATATTCATCAAGGACACCCACACCTCAAGACTGGCAACGCACGATGCATCGGAGACCATCCAGGTGCAATTAACCATAGGCAAGACTGCTCTGCAAATTGTAGCATGTTATAGGCCACCCTCACAAACTCAGGAAACTCACATGGCCTTCCTGAAAACACTAGAGGGGATAAATGTATCACCAAACACCATCATACTAGGTGACTTCAATTACCCTAATATAGACTGGGAACACTACTCAAGCCCAAACACCCTAGCCCAAAAGTTCCTGGAATTCATAAACTCAAATGCCATGGAACAACTAGTCACCATCCCCACAAGAGGAGATAACATACTTGATCTCATCATCACGAACATGGGAGCACAATGTTCAACACCGAAGTATACCCCTCACTGGTGAGATCAGATCACAAACTAATCTCGCTGGAGGTCCTCATCCCACCCCACCTGAAATAAAAAGACCACAGTAAAGAACTTCTCAAAAGCCGACTTCACACTTCTAAAGACTAGTGTGGTCTCCTTTCAGGCCCCGAGCCGGGCGGAAAACAATACTCAAGCCGCTGAATCACTTACAAACGCCTTCTACCAGCACCTGCAGGACTGCATGGATAAGGCAATCCCAAGCAAAACAAAGACTCTTTGTACCAAAGGCAAGCGTCCAGTCTGGTGGACCCCAGCCATAAACAAACTCTACAACAAAAGGAGGAAGCTACTACAAGATAGAGCAAAATCCTTAAAAGGTAAGACACCCTTGATCACTATAAGTAAAAACTAAGAGCTCTCATAAAATCATCCAAAGCAAATTTGAGAGAAAAATAGCTAAAGACTCAAAAGACAATCATAAGGCCTTCTTTAGCTATGTTAGAAACCTAGGAGGAAACTCCCAGATATGCTCAGAACTAGTTCAAAATGATGTGAAGATTACTGATCCTACAGACATTGCCAACATACTGGTTGACAGGTTCAGTGCAAACTTCTCCCCCCTCCCCAAAGGAGAGATATCTATACCAAATGAGTGCAGCCCCCAAACATCTCCAGCGCCCAAGTGAGAACTGCTCTCAAGCAAAAAACACAGCATCCATGGGACCCGATGGTGTCCCCCCGGCTGTGCTCCCACGAACTCAATGAGGAATTAAACCCACAGCTAGGACAGCTGTTTAATCAAAGTCTTACCTCTGGATACGCACCCAGGAGTGGCGCACTGCAACTGTGGTCCCACTTCACAAAGGCGGTGCCTCCACAGACCCTGGAAATTACCGCCCATTAGCTTGACAAGCCTTATCTGCAAAGCCATGGAGAGGATCATAATGGACCTCATAAATAAAGACATAGGGAATTTGCAGACTTTGGATCCAACCCAGTTTGGCTTTGTCAAAGGCAGATCATGCCTTTTAAACTTGGTTGACTTTTGAAACAGTCACCAAAGCCATTGATGAGGAAAGGCAGTCCATACAGCCTACCTCGATCTGGCTAAGGCCTTCGATACAATACCCCACTCGGGTATCATTGAAAACTCATCAGCTTAAATGTTAACCCATACATCACAAGATGGGTTGCAAACTGGCTGAGTGACAGAACCCACAGGGTCAGAGTTGCTGGCGCCATGTCAGACTCAAAGCCTGTCACAAGTGGTGTCCCACAGGGCTCAGTCCTGGGCCCACTCTTGTTTGGCATCTACTTTTCGTACAAGCAAACACAGGAGGGTTATGGCTGACAAAGTTTGCAGATGACTGCAAAATGGGCGCCATAGTAGAAAACACATCTGACACAGATATCCTTCAGAAGGGTCTCACAGAAACGGATAACTGGTGCCAGAGCCACGGCCTAAAGTTAAATGCCAAAAATGCATAGTCATACCGGAAAAACAAGGTTACCCCTAGCTACCAAATAGGTGGCAATCCACTGAGCACAGAAGAAGTTATCAGGGACCTGGGGACCCAGGTTGATAGTAGTCTGTCATTCGACACCCATGTAGCTAAAGTAGTTAGGAAGTCCTTCTACATTGCCCACCTTATCATGAAGGGATTCTCATCTAGATCAAGGGAGGTCATAGTCTCCCTTTACTCATCACTCATCAGACCAATGATTGAGTACAATGCCCCATTCGAATGTATCTGACCCGACACTTGCAGCAGCTGGAGAGGCCACAAAAGTTCCTCACCAAAAGGATAAAGGGTCTCAAAATCTGTCCTATGCTGCCCGACTGAAAGAACTCCAGCTCTATTCAGTCGCTTGCTCAGAGGTGACCTTTGCCTAACATACAAGGCCATGTCAAACCCAGATTTGATGAATATGCTTCACCTCAAAAATCTAGATCCATCAGAGCCACAAGGGCGGAGACTTAAACCTCGACACGGCTATTAATAGGACGTGCTGGAGGATAGATTCATCACCCAAAGACTCCCTATGCTGTGGAACAAAATCCCGGTACATGTGAGGCAGAGCACCTCGCTGGCCTTGTTCAAGAGAAATCTTGACCAATGGATGGGAGATCGCAGATATACCCCAGGAATTACCTCAGTGTCACTGCTCGACAGAGGCACAGCAAAATAATGGGTATAGTTCCCCATACTAAAGGGGTGGCTTATAAATGCCCTCGGGCAGATAGCCTAGTATGAACCTATGAACCTATGAACCTATAACTCACATGTATACCTTCTGTGTGCTTCATTTCCTCAGTTATGCAGGAGTGTGTGTAGATTAGGGAGAGAACTGGTCACCTTCATGAATTGTTTGTGGTTTGGAGTGCACATCAGTTTTACATGGCTTCATACCATGTTTATGATTCATAGCTCTAGTTATAACAGACATCCCACTCATTCACTTCCTCACATTCACACACACACACACACACACACACACACACACACACACACACACACACACACACACGCACACACACGCACACACACGCACACACACACACACACACACACACACACACACACACACACACACGCACACACACACACACACACACACACACACACACACACACACACACGCATCAGGATACATCCCCTAACCTCTCAACTGCCAGTGAAGTTACAAAACATCCATGACTTTGCCTGTTATAACTACCTCATCCCTCCTCAGGGACAATTACAGTCAATCAATAATGACAGACGTTAAAGTTTCACACTTGTTATTGTTTGGAATATACTTTCAACTGCAAAATTTGTTACTCTCTTAACTTTTTTCATGTCCTAGTATAATATTAAAAAGTCCATGGTTTCTAGTGTTCTCCCCAGAATTACAGCGTTGCTCATTAGGGGGAGTCTAAATATATGTCTGCACACATTCAGACATTCATGCACACACACACACACACACACACACACACACACACACACACACACACACACACACACACATACACACACGCACACACACGCACACACGCACACACACACACACACACACACACACACACACACACACACACACACACACACACACACACACACACACACACACACACACACACACACACACACACACACACACACACACACACACACACACTCACTTGGGACCATTCATAAGTTTGCATGGTGCCACAGTCATACGAACATTGACATTCCCTACCACTTCCTCTCCGCTAAACTCTTTGACACTTATCTCTGACATGGTCCTTCCCATCGAGAGTAATGAGTGAACGCTCCGCTAAACTCTTTGACACTTATCTCTGACATGGTCCTTCCCATCGAGAGTAATGAGTGAATGTAAACTTTTGACCTTGTCAGTTAATGTACCTGGTGGTGTTGCTCACTTGGCTGCCATAAATCTCTTACAACAGGCAATTCTGTGGGAGAGCACATGACTAATTATCATATGCCTGAAAATAGAACTTAACTTTTCCTTTCCAATCTCATAGGATCTACTATTTTTCATGTTTTATTTTTCCAGGGCATAACTGCCCATTTAAGTGTATGGTGTGAAAATAGATACAGATGGTAATTGTTAATGCTCATGTAGATTTCCACATCACTGGTAATGGAGCCTTGTAAACATATGTAGCAAATAAATGTATATGGTATCCTTGCATCCTATCATATTGCAGTCAGTAGTTGCCATTTACACAAGTAATAAGATATGTAAAAACATCACTGGTGTAACTATTAACCAAATAACAAAGCATACAGAATATCAAGTAGAAAATATTGTCTTTATCAAAATATTTATGTTCATAAAACAGAGACATAATGTTAGTTATTTTAAACAATGAATAACTATGGCAGAGGCATAACCAGTAGCCGTCAACAGATAACTTCTGCTGGAATATATTACACCCCAGGTATTCTATTCTGACAGAGCTCTATCTCACAGATGCCTTTCCTGGGGATTACACCAGCAGTACATGTTTATACGATTCATGTTTCCAAACCATTGCTTTCAACCTCATTCGGATGCACACATTTTATTTATCTATTCCTTTTTTCCCATTCACTTACTCAGTTGATCAGACACTGACCCCTTTTTTTTTCTTGTAGGTACTCCAGGTTCTTCTCACTCTCTAAATGTATATCTAAATGTATGTTGGTTGTATTTGGTATTCTCAGCTGCCATAATCTCTATCGCTTGTCTCTTGTGGCAAAGGCCAGGCTGAAAAGAATCAGCAGTAGACGCCATTTTAATTCAGTCACCTAGTGAACAAACTAATTAGGGTAACCTGATAACTGGATTAATCCAGAAGATCATTATAACCAAAGATTTCAAAGTAAACATAACAAAAGTAAATTTAAAACATTTTCAAGTCCATACTGAATTCCACAAGTCATGCAAAATGCAATGAACATAAATAAACTATGCATAATAAAAATACAGCAGAGAGTCGATTATCTGAACTAATTGAGACCTAGGGTAGTTTGTATAATCAAACTGTTCAGATAATCAGACATAGATTGAACCGGATAAAAAACTTCTAAAATCTTGTTTTTTCTGCACATAAAAATACACTTTTCAACTATTCAGCAATTCCAGTGGACAATAAAGAATATTTTTCACACACAAGCAAGCTACAAGCTCAAAAAACATGCACAAATGAATGAGTATAACTCTTACATATTCAGACTTCATGATTTTTTTCTCCCTAAAAACTTTCGTAGGCTGTGTTCGGATAATTGACTTTTCGGATAATCGACATTCAGATAATCGGCACTCTACTGTATTAAACAAATTATTACACAATGTGTATGGTTATTGCCATTTCAGTTATCAGCATTCCAGTATTGTCTAGCATTCAGAAGCTTTTATTTCAAAAAATAAGTGAAACAGTACAAAAAAAAAGGCGCATCATTATTACTCTTATGTTTCTGCAATTGTGACACATTTCCATTTGGCCATAAAATAAAATTACCAATAAGTACTGTACTAAGTAAAAATGTATGACTAAAGCTAAGTGCACAAACCCAGTAATGATAAGAATAAATAGCTTAGCAATATAAGGAAAACCATAATGAAGGCATATTCAGTAATGACAGTTGCAAGTAATTTGCTTACAATCCCCATTTTGTATTTTGCATGCATACATGCAAAACTGTGCCTGAAATATATTGGTGTATAAAATGGAGAGCAGATGTTTGCTACAAAATGATCGACAATTTCTCTCATAATACACCATTTAAAATAACTTAAATTTCTTGCTCATTACTGCTAATCTGAATTAAATGCGTTATATTTTTTAACATCTCTGAGTATAACCATGTTAAAATATGAAATGAAGCTGCCTGTGTCATTTTGAAAGATATATTACCAACTCATAGCAGTTGTAACTACAAGGAGGAACAAAAAG
This sequence comes from Protopterus annectens, assembly GCF_019279795.1. Classification (NCBI taxonomy): domain Eukaryota; kingdom Metazoa; phylum Chordata; order Ceratodontiformes; family Protopteridae; genus Protopterus; species Protopterus annectens. Next base: position 10,700,811 of record NC_056730.1, read on the forward strand.
TTTGATGTGGTGACAGCGCTTGAACACAGAGTGCAAGTGATAATGCATATCAGAACAATCTGTATAGTGCACTGCTAGGTTTAAGTATGCACAGTTTTGCACAGACAACTAACATATTGATGAAAACTACGACTAAAGTAACTGACTTGTATAGCCTTTTTAAACACACACTGCACTGGCATATGGGGTCTATATTAGAACACTGAATATTTAACAGTTCGAATCACTAAAGGTCGACCTTTAATGATCGAACTGTTAAAACATCGAATGTTCAGAAAAAAATAAAAACAACAACAAAAAAAAGAACTAAACGGTGTAGGCAGGGGGCAAACCGCCCACACCCCCCTGCTACTTAAATATGCCAACTCCGAGACCACACTACATTGAAGTAAATGGAAATCTCCCCTTACGGAGATTTCCATTTACTTGTTCGTTGTTCTGCAGTTTCGCTATTCTCGTGTCGACAATGTAAGATTCGACATTGTCGGCTTTCCAGAATGTAATATAGAACCATTTTTCCAGTGGGACAATATTCAAGCTACTCCTGCAGCAATAACATACATCATTAGATGTTATGGCTGGCCATTACAAAATCCCCATCCTGCCTTTTACTGGCACAGACTAGTATCACAAAAGTAATGCTAGAAAATGGAAAGGAACCCTGAAACCAAGCCAAACCAAACCAAAGAGAAGTACAAGAACTGTACATAAGTAAGCTGTTTAAACAGCATTAAAAGAGTTAAAAAAAGCAGCAGTTTTAATCAGGTTGCTAATTACAACTCCTCCCCACCCAGCTCTTTATTAGAATGGATGTAGAATCATACAAGTAATGTTAGAGATTGGAAAGGAACCCTGAAACCAAACCAAACCAAAGAGAAGTACAAGAATTGTACATAAGAAAGCTCTTTAAGCAGCAGTAAAAGAGTACAAAAAAAAAGCAGCAGTTTTAATCAGGTTGCTAATTACAACTCCTCCCCACCCAGCTCTTTATTAGAATGGATGTAGAATCATACAAGTAATGTTAGAGACTGGAAAGGAACCCAGAAAGCAAACCAAACCAAACCAAACCAAATCAAACCAAACCAAAGAGAAGTACAAGAGCAGCACATAAGCAAGTATTTTCAGCAGCATTAAAAAGAAAGAAAACACATCACCAGTGTTAATCAAGTTGGCCATTACAAAATCTCCACCCAACCCTCTGTTGGCACAGATATAGTTTCACACAGGTAATGCTAGAGACTGAAAAGGAGGGCTTGCTATTGAAATATCGGTACTCGAAATGCCACGTGCTGATAAGACGAAAAAAGGCCAAAAACACAGGAGAAGAGTGAATTTTGAATATCAATCTTCTCCTTTAAACTTCTTTTAGAAGGAGGGTAGGAGGCAAGTCCCCCACCCCCTGAACTTATATATACCAACTCCGAGATTTCCCTACCTCAGAGAAACGTTTTGGAAAGTAATTCTTTAATACTTTTTTGGTTCAAAGAAATCAGACACCAAGTTTAGGATGTAATGTTTTGGAAATTAATTTAATTTAATTTTGGTGTATGTTTTCTTCAAAATGAAGAGGTTTTAAAGAAGTACAGCTTGAACCAACTATTTCTTTCTCGGATAATTCTTGTTACACTCAGAATTCACATAAATCTCAATCCTAGATTTAGCTGCTAAAGGGCGTTTTATTATAGTGTTTTATTATAGTGTATGATTATTCTCCATACCTCAAAGAAATGGTGTTTTGTAACAAACCAATTTGTCTCTGGATATCTTCAGGTGGGGGTTAGACAGAAGTAGTAATAGGTTTTATGATGGTAAGGGAAGAAGTTAGTTGAGGTTAAATACGAAAACAGGATGATTAGGAGGAAATGAGGTAAGGGAGGGAGGGGCTCAATAAGTTTTGTCTGAGTGTAACTGGATGAGGAATCACATTTTGGCATGAACTAGCTGCCCGCCCTCCCTAGCTTTTTGGAGCACTGGGGATTGTTATAATTTCGGGAAGTGGAGAAGAGGGGCAGGCTTGTCCCTCTTCTGTTCCTACTTTGGTGCTGGAGGTTCATTTCAATGAATTTGGAAATGCAAGTGAGCTGTCAGATGCTGCTTGATAAGTAAAAGTAAGTGAGAGGAGGTAAGGATGCTGCTTACTTGGTCAGGGTGAGCAGGGTCATGCTGCCCTACGTTAACAGTTATATGGATGTTTATGCTGTGATTAATAAATGAAAATATTAGTTGGCCAATAAATTAATATTTATGGAATTTCAATAAAGGTCATCAAATGTCATTTGGTATAATATGTGTTTATTGAAGTGGACCTGGACATAAGGGAATATTCTGAAAAATGGCATCTTGGACTTCGGATATGTAAGTTAGTTCTTTAGGCCATTCTATTTCTGTATTTTGGCACTCACTTTAGTAGGCCCTGACATTTCAAATGGTTCCCAAAACAAAGTCTGAAATGAAAGCAACGAGAAATAAAGGGACACTAAGCAAACATTTAGCAGGATTAAAAAGGATTAAAGAAAAAAATAAGAAAAACACCAGTTTTAGTCAGTAGCAATTTCTGGTTTTCCTTTGCAGTACTAATATAAGTATGTGCTTTTAGATATTGTTATTCAGTATTTGTTTAATCAACCTTACCATCTGATTACAGTGTCCCCTCCATTTGTTATTGTTAGGTTCATAGCACTCAACCTTCCAGTACTAATCCTGAAAAATGTGGAACAAATGGTCAAAATGTAAAACATATACTAATGGCTTGCTTGTGGAACATATACTAATGGCTTGCTAACAATTTCAACTAGTAAGATCACAGGATTGATAAAATATGCTGGTTTTACTTATAAGTCTATTAATGAATTGCTATTCATTTGTATTCACCAAGGATATCAGTTGTGGCACACACACACACACACACACACACACACACACACACACACACACACACACACACACACACACACACACACACACACACACACACACACACACACACACACACCTACCCAAGGGTAATGTAAAGTTCCCTTAAGGCTGACCCTTTTCCATTCATAACAAGCCTCCTCCTCCATTTGTGCCTTGTACCCTTTTCTCTGAATTAGTCATTTCCAGTTTCAAATTAACAGCCCTAGAGGAGTAACACAGTTAATCAGATGTTAGGTTGGGAAATTAATGGCTTGTGGAATATGATTTTAAAGCAAATGTAATGGTTTTTTTTTTCTTTTTTATTCTGATATTCTTTGTTTTATTACAGTGCACAATCATTGCTGAACTTTGATTACTTTATAGACAGCTGTGAATTTCTTAATGTTCTAAAACTGCTGTTATTACTCCAGGTTTCTCCACTAAAAAAACAAAACTTTAATGAACATGAGCACTTTCATCTTACATTCTAGTAAAACTTCATCAGATGAAATCAATAAAAAAAAAACACTTAAATAGTTTAAAAAACATGTGATTTAAAAAAAAACGTTTAAAGTGTAAATCTTAAAACAGCAAATAATAAACTATAAAACTCCCCCAAAACTATCAGTCTAGGATTTTAACCTAATTAAATGTCACTTTTTTAAGGCTTTTAACTTAAAAGCAGTGCAATTGATTGAGTTATGCTCATTCAGCCCTGGCCAATTGTATAAGTTCCAATATAGTTGTCAATATAACTCATTTTTTCGAGTATCAATGCCCATGGACCCCTGCAAGCATTCTGTTTCACTTTTTCAAGAACTATAAATTTAAAGAGATGACCTGGGTTTAACTTAATTTGTTTAAAGAGCACATAAGTGTTTTTTTCTTTATGAATATCATATGTGTGTTTGTATATATGTTCACAAAGCTTTTGCTCTGTTTTGCCTATATAGAAACACTGGCAGAGTTGGCAAAGTGCAGCATATATAAGCCCACAACTATCACAATCAAATTTACCCTTAATATGAAAAATGTGCCTATATAGATTAAAACAGTCAGCTGTTAACATTTTACTGTTTACAGTTTACAGTTAAAATAAGTTTACAGTACCTACATTGACTGCATTTAATCATGGCACAGTTTGTACCATCCTTTACATAGCTTCTCTCAAAGATGTTCTTAAAATTCATCCCGTTTCTGTAAACAATCAAAGGTCATTCACCTACGTTTTCAAAAACAGTTGTATTTTCACTCGAAATACTCCATATCCATATAATTACACCACTTTCTGAGCTGAAGATGTTAGTCAGAGAATTACTATATTGCACTGGAAACCCACCCCCCATCCTAGAATTTCACTAGTGTCTTTAATAACAATATTCATCACATGATTTAATAACAGTACAAAATGTCCATTACTCCTTTTATAGCTAACTTCCAAAATCAGCTTGTCCACTAGTTATCTGGGGTAGCCCCTTTGAGGAAGCATACCCCTGAGTGTTTGACATTCACCCTCAAAATTATGCTCTAATATAATCATTCATGCTGCCGGGACTAATTGCCCCTTTACCACAGCTTTTTTTCTGGGAAAAGGGGTGAGTGCTAGTGAAGTGGAGTGCATTAGAGCACGTGGGCTTTCTATAAATACGTGAAATGTTTTTACATGTTAACAAAGTCCCTCTTGAGTAATATAGCCAAATAGGCGATATCATTCTCACTAATGAGTGAATGCCAGAAAATCAATGCTGCTATTAATATATTCTAAAAATGAATTTACTTCCATCTTTTGTCCCCTTCCATAAAACGAATATATCATCAAGCTATAAAATGAATATATCATCAAGATAATGTAAACAGAGCCTGAATGAGTTAGTATAATTAATGCTATTTAGGTAAAAATTCTCCCATTGCAACATAACAATATTTACAAAAAGGGATCCACAAGGGACCCCATTGCTACCCCTTCCTTCTGAAGGTAGTATTGTCCATCAAAGTATATGTAGTTATTCTTAACAATAATTTCCAGTAGTTCTTTAAAAAGATTAATTTTGTCCTGCCCAATACCCCTCCTACACAGATAGTCAATGAGACCCCTAGTAAATGGGGTATGACTGTATACAGGTCTGTTACATCTATTGTTACAACCACGTCATTGGCATTAAACTCAGGCTCATTCATTTTTTTTGAACAAATGCCATGAATCTCTACACAGATGGTTCTAATCCTTGAGTAGGTTTTACTAGTGATAGGTGGGTGCATGAGTGGATTATGGATATCCTTATATATCATGGGTACCCCAAAAATATTGGGTACCGTAGGAGATATAACATTCAAGTAGCTGTATTCATCAGTAGTAATCCGCCCCTCAATAAACATATCCTTTATTTGAAGTCTAATCTGATAGTATGCTGAATTTAATTAGCTGTTACTAACTAATTCATAAAATAAAATAAATGCTTCTTAACTATATTTCAGTCCAGGCATATACACGTTAACCCACTATATCCAGGGTGAGATTATGTGCCACTAGTTCAAAAAGGGCCACTTAAGAACAAAAAACAGCCGCGGTGGTGATGCTGCAGTAGCGTTGGCACCTCACAGTAAGACCCTGTCTGGTTCAATTCTCAGCTATAGCATCTTCTGCGTGGAGACATGCGTGAATGGGCGTACCTTCGTTGAAGGTTGTGCATCAGGGCTGGTAACTCGGCACGTAAAAATCAACTACCAATCATTAGCGGACCGGAGTTCCACTGTGGCGACCCCTAACCGGGAAAAGCCGAAAGACACAACAACAACAGGGGCTCTCTGATTTATTTTGCTTGACTTATATCTAGGCTTAAAAGAAATCAGTCTTTAGTGCTGTATGAAGAAATTATTACAGACTTAGAACTTTGAAAAACAAATATACCTTTACTAAAGTTGCTGATTGTTTTTGAAATATTCCTATACTACATAAAGGATCCACTGAAACATTTCCCCATAGAAGATGCTGTGAAATACTTTAATTCCACCTTCCTGAATATACTAAATAAACTTAGCCTCCCCAAGGACTATTAGACCAAAATACAAATTTGCTCCATGGCTAACAAAAGAAACTAGAGTACTCCTAAAAAATAGAGATACAGCTTGGAGTAAATGGTACATTACTAAATCTCAGGCAGATAAATAGGCATATCAGGAACTCAAAAACAAGGCAAAAAGTCTAATCAAACAGGACAAAACAAATTATTACTTTACTATCCAAAACAAGCACTATAACAACCCACAACAATTATGGAGAGCAGTTAATAACATCCTGCTACCAGGCAATGCTAGTACACCTACCCCATCTTCCACTAACAACCTAGACAGTATAGCGACTCACTTCAACAAATACTTCACTGAAACAATTCTAACTCTCTCCAACAAGTAAGTCTCCACTACCACTCCTACTAATTCTACTTCTGACAAAAACAGGAAGTCGTTCTCCTTATAACTCATTTCTACCAACACAATAAAGAAACTACTAAAAAGCCGAAACCCCCCTATCCTAGCTGCAGATAAACTTCCTTCATAATATCTTAGAATTGCAGCTGATGCCATCTCCATCCCTATATGTGTCCTCATTAAGCTAGTTCCATCAGTTTGGAAAATTTCATATATTATTCCTTTACACAAAGGCAGCAGGTCAACAGAATTAGCCATTTATCAGCCAATTGCTATACAGTCACCCATATCCAAGGTACTGGAAAGATACATATACACACAAATTATGGACTTCCTACTTACTAACAAATTACTATCCAATACCCACCATGGGTTCCAACCCTTCCACAGCACTGTCTCTGCCCCTATGACCGTCAATGACATAGTCAACCACCACAGAAATAAAAGTAAATTTGTCTCTGTTGTTTTTCTTGACTACTCTAAGGCTTTTGATATGGTCTTTCACATGAAGCTCTAAAATGTACTTACTGAGCTAAGCTTAAGCCAATCTACTCTGTCCTGGTTTAAAGATTATCTAGCTGATAATTTGCTGAAGTGATACAGACCCAGTTATAAATAGAAGAAAGCTTCTCTTCCCCTTGGCTGGTGTGAGCCTGTTCAGCATAACGCTCCACTCACGTGAGAGTTGGTCACCGCTTATATCTCCCTTCGAATCCTCTTCTTCTTGCTGGATGCCCCAGAGAGCTCTGAGAGAGAAATCATCTTGCTGGACAAGCTCGAAGATAGGGTCAGCGCAGCTCGAACCTGTCAATATCCAGTTAAGAGACAGAAAGATTACCTCTCAACCAGAAACATGAGGCAGAAATAAGACCTATATCTAAACAGGGAAAGAGAAACAACTCCTACTGGAAAAACCAGAAGAAGAAAACAAGGTCAATATGAACAACAAGGTAGAAGAAAGAAGAAGACAACTAACATGGGAGGTCTAGACCTAACCTCTGCATATGGGTGGATGTAAGAACCGCTTCCCCCTTGCTGGATGGGCAAGAAGCCCTCAGAACCTCCCCCCCAACATGGTCGGAACAGAAGAAGAAGTGCCTGCTGATGGGACAAGGAAATGCAATGGATCCCACAACTGGTGTTAAGAGTCTTTGAAAGTGGAAAATGAAAGAGCAGCCGCTGCCGCACAGTCAGACATAGCAGTTGTCAATGAAGGGAAGCTAAGAGGAGTAAAGTTCAAAGAAAAGGCAGCTCCTCAATTGGGGGCAGTCTGTCTTGTAGGTTAAATTTGTTCTGAAATGAGCATGTGAAGGAAAAAGCAAATTTAGATTTTCAGTTTAGTGGGTCTGTCTTGAAGGCAAATTAAGCAGTTGATGCTGATCATTGAATAGTAATACCTCAATTAATCCAGACCTCATATAATTCCAGATAGACTGTTAGCTGAGGTCCTTTTCTGACTCCTTTCTAAAGGAACAAGTTTCCATTTCTGAATTTAGATTTTCTTAGATTTAAGTTTTAGGTCAAAGGACTTTTGAGATCACAGGGATAAATTGTGAACACTTGTCAAGGTTTCTATTTGGATGATAAGGAGACATGAGAGTGCAAAAAATACTCCAGCTGACTTAGATGCTAAGGAAAGCGAAAACAAAGAATAAGGAGTTTTACAGAACAATCAGAAAGGAGTACATGAGCTGAAGCTTGAAAGCTGCAAGGTCTCAGAAAGGAGTAGAAGGCAAGAAAATTTCTTAGAGGGAGGATGAGTTGAAAAAAGGGGGAAGAAAAGGGAAAGAAAGAACCAACTTACATATGTCCTTTAAAATTTAAAGAACATGAAATAGATCCACATTAATTCAAGAAAAAAATAAGCACGAAGATTTAAGGTAGAAAGGAGAGACCCTCCTGAAACAGAATAGCTAGATTGAGAACTTCAGAGTAAAATCAGGAAAATCAAGCCCAAGAGGGAGTGTGGAAGAGCATCAAATAAATCTTCCTGAGGGAAAAATATGGGAAGCTATCAAGACTAATGGGAAGTGTTGAACCTGAGGAAGAAGCAAAATAATTTGTGGAAGAGGAAGGAAGAAGTATCAGGAAGGAGGGGGGGAGAGAGAGAATTGGAACCCCCGGATGATGGAAAAAGGCTTCTGAGTAAAGCTGAGAGAACTCTGGGAACGAAGAGCATGGATACAGAGGGGAGACTGATGGATCAGGGCCGAGCAGTGAGGTCCAGATATCACTTGGGAGCAATGAGCGATAGCGAGGAAAATCACTTGGAGTTTTTGGGGAGAGAGGCAGAATGCAATGAGGCTGGTTGGGGCCTTGAGAGCTATATAGGAGGAAACTTTCTGATTTTAGTGGAAGGGAGAGATGTGCAAAAGCATTCAGACCCTTGCTGTTTTGGGAGTAGCAAAAGCTGTCATTTGGAGAGGAAAGAGAGAAATATTCTCTGAAGAAATCGCTTTTCAGAGAAACGCTCTTGAGTAACACTGACACCTAGAGTGAACTTGCCTCTATCACCACATTGTTTCAAGGAGACGCATTGTTCCACATGATTATTGCTGAAGAGGGGTTTGAGAGCCACACAGTCTGAGTGCTTCTCGTGGGGTATGACCTGGTTCCTCAAATCAGAATTTCTATGCAACAGGCTGAGTGTTGACACACACCTTGTTTGTTTGCCATGTTCCACCGCTCTTCCGAAGGTACCTGGAATGCAACAGTTTGTCTGTCATAGTCTTGAAGAGACAAGGGGAGTTGGGATGGGCTGCTATCCCAACACAGCTGAGGGAGTGGCATTCGTTTGGTTGCCATGTGCCTTGCCCCGTCCTTGTGATCATAAGCCCTGGACCATCTGGAAGTAACCGGTACATGACCAAAGGTTTCAGGAAGGCATCCGGAACAGACATGAGATAATGCCCCCACCGGAACAAGCAGGAGGATCAATCAAGATGTTCCCATTGACAGTGACATGATGATGGGAGTGTATTTGTTGTTGTATGTGTGATCCATTTCAAGTCAATGGATGGGATTGGGGTAAAGAGTATGATGGTCAGGCCATAACTTATGGAATTCATTTGGAACTTGGTTCTATCAAAGCTTGAAGGAGTACAAAGTCTGTGAATGTCTTTTGTGATTGTTGTTGTTGTTCTCACATGTCTATTGTGTCTAGATTTGGTAATTATGAAAGTAATTGTAAAAACATGTTGTTCAGACAGAGCGAAAAACAAATATGAAAACATGAAAGACTTTTGACAAATGCGAAGACTCTTAAGGAATATCCTTGTAATGTGGCCATGGAAGAAATGTGTTTGTCCTGCAGTGGTAGAGAGGAAACTTTTATGCCCCTTGTGTGAGGCACTGGTCGTCACCATATGGGGGAGCCATCTGAACACTGGGGCAGTGGTGAACCAGGAGGGTACTCTGAAAATAACTCTGGGTTCTGTTCCCCCAGTGGGAAGGCTGGAAAATCTTCTGATGTTCCATGGATATGAAGCGATAGTACTTCCTGGAGCCAATAGTCTGTCTATGTCCAAGTGACTCCAAGGATTGTCTGGAAGGGAGGATCCATCTTTTGCCCAACTGATCAGGATTTCTTGCTCTGATGCTCCCACTGAGAAAATTCTTGTTTCTCACTCAGTTTTACTCTCTTTGAGAACTGGATCCCTTGAGCTGAGTAGGATCTGGATCTTGTTTTTTGATTGATTCTGAATGAATTTTGGTTCAATAGAATAGGCTCCGAAATGATGGACTGTACCTTTTTGTCTTGAGTCAGGCTAAGATCTTTTTTTTTTGTGGAACATCTGGAGGAGTTTTTGATAGATTGATGAAATGTCGGGCAACACCTCAGCTTCTGAATTTGGACTGTGCAGGCCAAGATCTCCAGCAGATAGCCAGGCTTCTGCCTCCAAAGATGGGCTTCCGGGCAACACCTCAAGATGGGCGAAAGGGCTTGTCAGGGAAGCTGAGGCTCAGGGAAGGTCGCCGGATATTGTCCCTTAGGCTTACAAGGGGCTATTCCCCACCTTGCTTCTGCCTCTGCCTCACTATTTCAGGAAGGGACCTGCGGCGGGTGGCCTTGAGATTGTTTGGAGACACATCTTTCCACCTTTCTGGCCTTTTCTCTGGGACTTTGAGAGAAGGGCCTTAGAAGAGAAAACTGTGAAAACGGCAGGTCTTACGCCTGGTCACCGCACCTAGTCCAGTTTCAGCACGATGACAAGAAGAAACGGGGACTTATCCATCAGTGATGAGCAGGTCCGAAAGGGGCAGAGCAGAGCACACATCCCTGCATCTAAGGGGTGCCTACATCAGGCAGCCTACTCGCCCGATCTGCTCATCAGCCACGTAAGAGAGCAGAAGGGAGTTCATTGTTTATGGAGTTGGCCAGCCGCGTATTGTAGCTTATCTTTGAAACCACCCGCTGTAAAACTCCTAAGCTGCCGCTTCGCTTCTCACAAGTACCGCCTTTTCGCAGGCGCGTAAAAAGTTAAGTGAATGGAACGCACATGGATCCCATACGCAGAACATCTGCCAGATTCCTTGTCAAGGTGGATGGACAGGTACTGGGTTGGAGCCAGCTCCTTGTAAGTGGCAGCATCAGCCACCATAGCATTATGGCAAACTCTACCACCATAGCATCCACAGAAACTCCACAGAATTGGCTGCTGGAGGGTCTCCTGGGAGTGGGGTCCAGGGGTGGGAGTCCTGGGATCCTGGTGAAGGGCCTCCACATTTCCTGGGGGTGGGACACAGGCATCAGGGCTGGTGGAAGGGCCTGAGGGGGGTGGAAGGGGAGACACCCAGGAGGTGGAAGGCGCACACAGATCCTCACTTCCCGCAGGGCTGGCAAATTTCTGTCTTCATGGGGGGACTCGTCAGAAGCAGAATCATCCATCTTCAGAAATGAGACATCTTCAGAAGGGGATCCAATCTGTGTCCTCTTTGATGGTCCAGGTGAGTCAATGTGTTTTTCCATACAATTGTTTCTTCCGAGGGGCTCTTCTGCCAAATCAGGAGAGGCCTCGAAGAGAGGCTGTGAAGAGGGGGGGAGTGAGAGAGGGTCTCTGAGGAGCTGCGATGAGGTGAGGGGGGATGACATCGACCTGCACTGGACCTGAGAGGAGGCGGGAGGGGCGGAGTGGAGTAGAGACCCACTCAGGACACACTCCACACACCGCCCCAGCCACTGCTGCTCTGTCATTGTGAGCCCCCGGTCAAGAAGCAAGAAACCTCCTCCTCTCGGACAGAGATGATGGCTCCGAGCCGTCGGAGCCGCCTCCAAACTCACCAGCCGCCCGGAGAGGAGAGGGGGGTTCGGGACGAGTTCCCACTCCCACCCCTCGGAGTCAGGAAAGATTTACCGATTCTTCAAAAGAAGAAATGAAATCCTTCCGGGAGCGACAGACAACACGGTTTATATCGCACCGGACGCGGCGCCCCGGCATCCGGCTCCGGCTCGAGCTCAAGAGGAAGGGGGCAGGCAAGGGATTGATATCGGTGGCTCGCATCTGTCGGCTCGGCTCTGCTTAAGAAGGGCCAGAACGGACTGAAAGTGCCACTGATCCAGGAACGATCTGGACTGCCTGGGAGACTGGGCTGTAATGTGAGATCTTGCAGAGCTCAGACAGCAGGAGACGAGGGAGAAGAGTCTGGAGCCGAAATGAAGACCAAGAGATGGTGACCTCTGCTCGGCTTAAGGTCTGGTCGGAGCGCCGCTGTGGCGAGCATACCGGGGAGGAGGCCTGCTCCGCTTAAGCACACTGTGGACTATGTGAGGTGACTTAGGGTTACTTTAGGTTTAGAAACCCTCGGCTCGCGGAAAGGAGACCCAAGAGGCTTGATAGAAGTCCCAAGAGAAGGAGAAATCTCCTCTGACCTGAGCCCTTTAAGATCCCTTATTTTTTTTCCTGCAGGACCCTGGGCTGGGGGGCTGCCACACACAGCACATAAGTCCGTGTGCAGTAAAGGTCCCAGACAGGAGACACAAGAAGACAGCTTCGCCTGTCAGACAGAGAGACAGACCGCATCAATTTAGACATTGACTATGGAGACATCTTCCTATTTTAAAGGTGTAATCAAACACACACACACACCACACACACACATACAAGTTTAACCCTGTCAAAAATAACAAATAATAAAACACCAAAATAATAAATAATAATAAATACTAGGAAAAGAAAAGAAAGGAAAGAAAAAAAAGGGAAGAAAAAAAAGTTCTTGAGGGAAAAAAAGGGAAAAAAAAAGGATAAAGGGAAAAAACTAATAAAATTAAAAAATAAAAAAAAATTAAAAAAATTAAATTAAATCTACAACTAACACTACAAGAAAAGAAGAATACCAAGAAACCATTGAAAAGTAACACCTCGATAGCTGTAGAGCGTAGGTAGATCTAACTAGTAAGCATTGTGGTACCGGGAGAGGAAGAGCCCCTGGAGGAAACAACTCTCTTTTTTTAAAAGTAAAGCAGTCGGGAGCCGAGGTCGGCTCCGAACCCATCCAGCAAGAATGAAGGCGAGATAGACAACTTAACATTCATTGTTACATGTCAGGCAGCAGATCAGTGGCAACAAACCCTTTCTTGTCTACTACCCATCGCCTTAGGAGTTCCCCAAGGTTCTATCCTTGGCCCCTACTGTTTAATCTCTTTACTAACAATCTCCATACATCAAGATTCACGCATCTCTTGTACAGTATGCCGAGGATTCTACACAAATATGTGCAGCATCTTCTGTACACCATCTATAATCAATAACTCAGCAATTTTTCACTGCAGTAGAACTTGGCTAACTAATTCTCAACTTAATTTGAACCCCAACAAAACCAAACTTATGCTTTTCTGCCCCTCTAGAAACATTACCTCCCCCCCTCCTTCAGCAATTCATCACCAAATAACACCATCATCTCTTCCATACAACACACAAAACTTTTAGTTGTAGAAATTTGAGATCCATATTGCCTAAGCCATTAAGAAAATCCACAAAAAATAGGTACACTTTATAGAAGTAAATAAAATTTCACTAATAACACAAAAACCACTATAGCTAGAGCACATCTTATTTCCACTCTTTTCTATACATCACCAGTTCTCACATACATTAGGAAATTAGATTTAGACAAATCAGAATCCTCCTATAATAAAATTGCAAAATTTGATATTGATGCCAGCTTTGGGACACATCATTGCACTGCCCTAAAACAATTGAATTAGTTAGAACTCCCTCAACTAATAACTTATTACCAGCTGTGCTTAGCACATAAGATTCTGCACCAACCTGAAAAAATACCAGCAGTTCAAAACTTCTTAACTCCTTACTCTAACAAACACGTACTTCTCTCGAGTAACAAATCCCTGTTAAACATTACCAAAGCTAACAATAAATCAGGCAACTCCCTTTTCTTGAACTACACAGCTAACATCTGGAATAGCTTAACATCAGAAATAGCATCTGCTACCAATTTATTTTGCTTTAAATTAACTCTTAAATCTCACTTAACCAATACATGGCTATGCTCCTGTACCAGTCCTGGATAAGAAAAGAATTCCAATGCAATGTCCTACTTACTCTAAACACTCTTTCTCTAGGTAATACTAGTTCTTCACACAAATCAGATCACGTCTCACCTTTCGACATCCTTCTACCCATTCTTATTACAATCTAAAGCATGTATTTAAGGACTATAGCAAATCTATTCTCCTTAAGTTGTAATTATGTTTCAACATCTATCCTCTATATCTCCTCTTACTGCAGGCTGTCAGTCAATGTAATATATCTATGAAAATTGCTCACCCACCGATTGTTATTAATAATAGCTGGTTTGCATTCTATAAATCATTAATTTTCCTGATACATTTCTTCACTTTGTTTTTTTAAGAATAATTCTCTCTTTTCATGTACTAGACTATGCAAAAATGCCATTAATAAGAATACTTAGATGACTGTATTTTTATCCAATGTTATATATTTAACACAAATGTCAAGACATGTATATGTAAATTTTGTATTTGTAATTAGAAGGGTTTATGTCACTTCAGCAAAAATTCAGTTCAGCGACTGGCATTTTTGGTTCACTTACATCAAATGTGCCATTCGTCAAAATGTTCATACTGAGATTGCAGTACAGAGAAGATTAGGAAATGTGCCCTTTCCCCACTGTAGTGCAATCTCAGAGTTGGTATATATAATTAGCAGGGAGTGGGGGGTGCAACCCCTCACAAGACCAGATTTCGCTGAATGGCATTTCTGATGAAATGCTGTTCACTGAACTGTCAATTTGCTGAAGTGATACAGGCCCTGTTATAATCATTGTTAAATGTGGAGCTTTTCTCCCCAGGCCTCCTCTGAAAAAGGATTTTTGACCGGTTGGACTAATCAAATGTAACATAAAAGTAAAGTAAAATGAAACACAGTAGGCAAATGAACCCTGTACCACAGGAACTACAGCTCACAGTCTTAACCCTGTGCCAGACAGTGTACCTTGTACATTTAAAGTAGCATAAGTAGTGCTTGATTTACATGACAAATATTTCCCAAGGAACGAGAAAAACTAATATGTGTTAAAACCAGAAGCAGCAATGTTTTCAACATCAGGGTATTGTAGATTGTCAAATATAAACTTGACAAATAAACCTACTGAAACAAGTCATAGTTATAACATACAGGTAGTATCTGAGACAAAACAAATTTATGGAATTGAGAGATGCCACAGCATTCAAAGGAAACAATAACTCTAGAGTAAGGCTGGAGTTGTAATTGTTAAAATGCAGGTCATTACATCAGAGACATTTTTTTTCTCAAGTCTGTTTTTACTGTGCTTGCTGATTTTTCTGCACTATTTCTTCAACAGAAACAAAGTAACTCGGTCTTCAGGAAAATGTTTTGAGTAAAATCACTTTATTAGCCCTGTCACAGTTGAAAGTCATCTGGAATGATATGCTTATTTTTTCTTATATAGTTCACTAAGCTAAAATCACATTTTCTGTGCTTAAAAATCTTTATTGTGACTGAATTCGCCAAACGTTTCTACATTTACATAGGCCTTGAAATTTAGCCTGGCTAGGAACACTAACTTTTTGTGGTCTTTTGCTGAAAGCTATACTTATTTTTATTTGTGATGGCTGGGATTGGGGGCCTGTAATGAGAATAGGATATTAAACTTTTAGTTTCCCCCAGGGTCAATGAACATAAAAGTACTGCATCTTCTTAATGTTAATAATAAAAAAATCACTTTGTTTTAGAATTGGTAGAAATTAGAAGGCTAACATCAAGCATAGGCAATATGAGAGCAAACTACATGATTTCATTACAATCTAGTAAAAATTCAGATATAGTGGCATTTCTGGAGACTGTGGCATTGCTAACATGCTTGACATATCCGTGGCTATTGCGGTATCTGATATAAAGGAAATTTATGGAATTGAGATATATTACTGTAGCCAGAGGAGTCAACAAATGTCAAATTAAACTGGGGCTGTAATTGATTAATGCCAACCTTTACAACAGACATTTTTTTACAAGTACTGAAAAAAAAAAGAAAACAACATTGAAGGCATTGGATTATTATTATTATTTTTGCAGATTTTCTCATGCTTGTTTTTTTAACAAAGATACTTTTACTCAATTATTAGTAAAATGTTTTGAGAACAAAACTAAATAATTCATTGACAGCCCTGGGACAGTTGAAAACCAAACAGATTGATAGGTCTCTTTATTTTGATATAGACCAATAAGTTAAAATTGAACTTATTGTACTAGAAAAATGTGGTTGAGAAATAATGCTGCACATTAATGGTGCTTAATATTCTACCTGTTCACAAGGACTTTTTTATATTGCTCAATGGTTTACGCCCCACCCTTTTTGATGGCTGTGATGGGGAATAATGATGAGAATTGGGTATTATGTTCATGGAACACACATCTGGGAAACCTAATACTGAAAGAAATACCCATAATAGAAACAAATATGGCAGATATGTCACACAAAGCCTTCCAAAATTGGGGAATAAGATCCGTTAGACTCAAAAAAGTCAGTGATTAACTTTCTTCAAGGTTGTCGTTGCGTCTTTCGACTTTTAGGGGTTGCCACAGCGCAACTCGTGTCCGCTAATGATTGGCAGTAGATTTTTACGTGCCGAGTTGCCAGCCTAGATGCACACCCTTCAACGAAGGTACGCCCATTCACGCACATCTCCAGACAGAAGCCGCTCTATCTGAGAATCGAACGGGATAACGTCTTACTGTCAGGCAACAGCGCTATCTTGATATATACTTACTCACACACATACTCACACACACACACACACACACACACACACACACACACACACACACACACACACACTCATTTTAACCTGTTCCTGGAGGATGACAAGCTACAGGTAAACAATATTTCAAACAGAAGTCTAAAACCTAACATTGCTGTTGTAAGCCGTTTAAAAGTAGAACTGAAGCTAAAAGTTTCAGTTGCAAACTAACCTCTTCCACTGTTCATTGTATAGTGCTTCTAACATACTTAATCAGAAAATATCAAAATCTGTTCAACTGCTCCTGCAAGATGAAGACCTTCACTCATTCTAGAAAACAGGAAGTTAAAGAGATGGATAGAAGTGTTGAGCTATGATTCAGTTAGAGAACGTTGCTGTGTTTAATAGGTAGAACAGTTCTTAGTTTTTTTTTTTTTTTTGTAAGTAGTGAACATCAATAAAGATCTGTCTGACAAAAAAGTCTTCCTAGCCTATAGAAGGAATCAACTCCAAACTGATGTTGGCTTTTTACCTATGTAACTTGGATGCACATGAAACAGAATGGCTCCATCTGTCATGTTGGAACCTCTTATATTTGTAGCATGCCTTAATTATTTCCTGGTGCTGTTTTTCATTTCCTTACTTATGCATTGTCCACATGCACCAAAGTGTTACAGACAGTAATGTTATTGCCCCATAGTGCTTGACTGTCTGGTTTCCCAGATGGAGTATCTGCTGAAGAAGTCTGCACACCCTCCCATGTCCATGTTGGTCTTTCCCAGGGGACTACTCTTTTCTCTCAGATGCAAAATACATACATATATGTCAACTGGTGATGCTCACAAATTGCTTATAGAGGAATATATGTGCATGTGTGTGTGTGTGTGTGTGTGTGTGTGTGTGTGTGTGTGTGTGTGTGTGTGTGTGTGTGTGTGTGTGTGTGAGGGTGTGAACATGTGCACTCTAATAAACTTGCATCCTCTCTAGAATTTCTTCCTTCTGGATGCATATTTCTCACAAGAATAGTTTCTGGCTCCCTGTAATTCTGAACTGGATAATGCAGGTATTGAAAACAAACTCTGATTCAAGCCACATAATTCACTGTTCCATATAAAGATGCATTGTGTCTTCCTCTGTTTTAAAGCATTTCATCTTCACTGTGAATCCATGCACTAGAAAGCTTTTGGCTGAAGCCTGACTTCATTAATTTGGTTGTCCTGGTTCCCTTCCCACCAAATCAACAGCTTTTACAGGGCTATTACCAGGATGACAGGAATGTACTTTCCACTCTATCAGGCCTAATAGTTCATCCTAAATCTCACTTGTGGAAGTATCTATCCCTAGACTCCAGTTCATCCTAAATCCATCTCAGTTGTGGAAATATCTGTCCCTAGACTCCTTCTTTAAGTCTTCAATACTCATTGTTATCAACATCATTGAGTGGTTTCTTACAGCAGTTTTGACACCTGTAACTGTGAGTCCTGTAATTACAAAAAAGTGTGCAAGGACATTGCTGTTCTCCCTTTAAAGTTGTTTTTGAAGTAGTAAGTATTCCGCATTTCCCAATATGGAAGTCAAACCCACACCCCCGTACTTATGTATGCCATCTCAAGATTACTATACCTTGAAGAAAAGGACTTAATATATACAAGTGCACAGTTCTGCTTGTTCAGTCTTCTTACTATTGGGGTTTCAGTCACGGTCTTGGAATATCAAATGCATAATATGACAGGATGCCTTAAACAGCCTAACACTTAATTAAGAAATAAACTTTGTTGACATTTGACTTGATACCGAAAGGGAACATACATTAGTTCTCTGGATATGGTCAGATTATTAATTCCACTGTCACAACCTACAACTGACTGCATCTTTAGGGTCAAGAGTTTAA
>NC_056730.1:10721759-10774259 GCF_019279795.1 Protopterus annectens
AACATTGCTGCTAATATTGACCATGAATCCGCTGTCTTCATAGATTAGTACTAGGCTAACTGCCCTTGCGAGCTACTTTAAGCCTAGCCAATTATCCCTTGTGAGACTCAAACCATGCACCGTGTGTGTGTAACCATTAGGCACCTTAACCATTAGGCCATCCTCCCAACCCTTACAGAAGAGATTTTCTCTAGCCTATTATTCTACCAACCTGTCACCATAGAATTCACTACTAGTCATTCAAAATCCTTTCTAATAAATATTCAGAACCTTTCTGGTATGACATTACAGATAAATCCCTTTCAACTCTTTCTGACTCTGTACAAATTCTAAATGAAAAAGTCAGGGACAAAGCTTGTTGGCAACTTTCTAATAAAGCTTCATTCTACAGGCTTATTCAAATAATATTCAGAGGTCAGACAAAATGTTAATAGGACTACAGTTTGCGCTGTTATATAGCATGGACTGTCAATTATTTTTCAGCAAAGAAACATATCCATAAGCACTCTGACTTCTTCAGTCAATTCAACGGACTATTAACTATTGATCCAGTGAAAGAAATTAAGACCAAACTAACACTCATCTGATGGGGGTACATATGAGATGATTAATATTGTTTAATTCATAAATACAACAAACAAAAAAGGTAACTCAATTAACCCAAGAAGATAAGCTCATTTGTTACATGGAGAGGTTTTCTGCAATGGTCAGCAGTTTATTAAGACATAATAAACTGCTTAGTATGGAATAAATTATCTGGGTGATGCTATTTTTTTTTTAGTTTATAACAGTGCTACATTCATTTTGTTTACTACTGATCATATCAATATCATAAAAGAACAGCTGAAGACACATATAAGGATATTATATTGCAGTGCAGACCCTATTGGCTTTTAGCATATCATATATCATACATTAAAAGTTTATTGCTGACATTTGGCCTTTAGTGTTATTTTATGGTTTATATTGATGGGTAGCTGGAAGAGATTTTGTCATGCCACATAGCACCCAGGATGACTGGCATTTCATTATAGTTAATAATATATTGTTTGCAATTATTTCACAGAATTTTGTTTGAATTGTATTGAAGATTATTACCCATGACGCCCTATATTGCATCAGAAGGCAGGTGCGTAATGAGGTCTATATTATAACCGCGAAACCTCACATACACAAATATGGAAACGTCGATACATATTGAGTGAACCACGAAAACACCAAACGTCCTGAACCGCGAAATTCAAAATGTTGAATCGGCATAGTTGGACAACTCCACCGCCCACTACATACTACCTACCCAAACAAAATAAATAATCCACATGCATACACTTAACAACACCCTACTTCTAACCCTAAACTATAGCTTATATATATTACTATGTATGCACTTACCTTAACCCGCACCCTAACCCTAAGGTCCATAACTATTGCACACTTACCTTAAGGAGCTATACTGGAGAAGGGCCAACTATGACGATTCGACATTTCGAATTTTGCGCTTCAGGACATTCAGTGTTTTTGTGGTTTGCTCAATATGTGTCGACATTTCCGTATTCGCACAACTGCGGTTTCGTGGTTGTAATAGGTAACCGCTTAATGCATAATTCTCAAGCTGTGTGTTCATCAACATTGCTCTTCTATATTCCTCCACAGATGATATTAATTTATCCAAGAATGACTACAGAATATATAGGAATTCATTCTTTTCGTGAGTTTCCTGTGAGTTCTGACAGCTCTTTCCATTTCATTACTATGCAGCACCTCAGCATATGACTGTTATAATGGTTTATTATGTGCTACAGAAGACCACAAACCCTGAAGTTTGCTGGTGTTTTTGTTCCAGAAACAATGACAAAACATAAGGAAGGCTCTCAAAGACAAATAGCTTTAGTGCATTAAGCAAAATAACATCACAAGCTGTAAAGTGCAAGAAAGAGATACAGGTTACTCTGCCATGTTAGTGGGAAACCAGACAGTATGAAGTGCATACAACTGATTGCATAATGATATGTAAATAAGTCTAAATATACTGATGAGAGCAACTACATATACAAATAACAAAATCAGCTTAACTAAAAAACGTATCAAAGTAGAGTAATGAGACACAGCGATCAGCTTGCCTTAGCACTATCATTTTTCAGTGTACACGTGTATCACTCACACTGATACTGACAATATTGACTGCTGCACGTTTTAGTAGCCACCTTGAAGCCAATGTCTTTGATATTGTGTGTCACTGCCTTCTACATTACAGAAGAGTCCACCAGTGATTGGCATGTCATTACCTCTGTGATCAGGACATTGCTGACCACTAGGGAATGGACAGAAATACATCATATGGGAGCTAGTAGACATGTGCTGTCCTCACAAGGAATGAAGGGAGATGCATGGACTACTTATCTCAGTGGACAAAAAAGTTTGTGTGCCATTAACCACTTTTGCTATGGGGACCTTTCAGCATCTAACACATTAGGAGTTTCCACTGGCCTTGCAAATCTCACACCATTTCCTTGACATGATATTACAGCATGTGGATAACCATATTTTGATTCCACAGTGAGCAGTGGAAATAATCACCACAGTGTGGTCATTTTATATCATAGCCCATTTATCTGAGGTCCTGAGGAGGCATTGTTTGCATCCACATTGCCATGAAGGCCCTAATACTCCACATGGTGTCCACTATATCAAGCAGAAGGGCTTTCAGTCCATCAACCGTCAAGTGTTTTGCTATGCAGAAGGTGTAATATACTATGTGTATACGTACTAACCAGGCAGTTTGCATGATTTCTGCATGTGGAACACATACAACCTTTACCAGCATTTCATGTGGAATGACTTTCCACAGAATCCTGAAGTTAATAGGTGTGCATATTACACAACAATCTCTACTACAAGGTACACATGTACACACAGGCTATGTATATAATCGTAACAGCCTGTGTGCCATATGGCTGTGGGAGTCACACATAAGATTCAGCATTGCCACAGTATGTTACCTGTAGGCATTCACAGGTGCTACTGACAGAGGCTCCAGCAGAACAGGTTAGAACATGTCTGATGTCAAAGAGGCACTAGTGGCCTAATGACAATAGGATCATTTGCATAGCATGATCTTGTGACACAGTGGCATCATCATCAGTAGAAACAGTGGATGGCACACCCACATCACCTACAGCAGAGGTGACCATGGAGGTGCAGGATGAGCTGCCTGCA
Organism: Protopterus annectens; assembly: GCF_019279795.1. Lineage (NCBI taxonomy): Eukaryota > Metazoa > Chordata > Ceratodontiformes > Protopteridae > Protopterus > Protopterus annectens. Next base: position 10,724,976 of record NC_056730.1, read on the forward strand.
TCACTTGTGGGAAGATCACCCTGCATACATCAGCCCTACCCTTGCTACATAGATATTACTGCCACAAATTATGTCAGAGAGATAAACAGCCTCTGAGTTGCATATGCAATGTGTGGGAAGCTTAAGTGGCTATCATCACTGTGATTCCAGGACTTTACAAGATCTGAGTGTTACCTTTGACCTTTGGCATCAATCATCGGATGTAGAGATCAGTGATCCAGGTACAGGCAGCCACTGCTGACATCTTATGAGAGATGTTGAATATGAGGAGAGCCATGAATGAAGACCTACAGCCACTGAAGGTGCTGCAGGATATTCTGCAAAGCATGAGTGACACAGTGTATGGGGATATGGGGCAGATTTTCCTGTTGAGGATCATTGTGGCCCAGTTGGAAGCCATTGGTGTAGCTCATCAGACATTACTAATAACACACAGGCTGTGTCATGCTAACATCACTGTGCTATTTAGAACAGCATGGAGTATGGCGATGTGGGCAAATGGCCACCTGCAGCCCAGGGTACAGACACTCCCTTGGATGTAATCAATGCATTTCTGGCTCACAGTCGACACACCCCCAATGGAAAAGCCAATCAGAGTCCCACAGTTTATCACGATCATGCTCTACCTTATTCATACTGTGAATGGCATCTACCCATGCCTGTTTATGGAGGCAATGGATGCCAACATTCTACTGGAACATTACAGAGGAGGCCACAGGAGGTTTCATGTACTTGTTCCCAATGTGGCACACCATCGTTTGAAATGGATGCTTTCAGTCCTGACATTACAGAACCACATTGTACAGCCAGCCAGTGTTCCATCCAGAGAAGCTGCATTCTGTCACTGGAAGATTTCACCCTAAACTCCCCTCAACCTTCTACTTGTGTGCTTGGTTACTGGATACACCATGCATGACGCCCTCCACATATGTTAATATAGCTGTCCTCAGTCACTGTGCCTTACCCACATATGCAAATATTGATGATGTTGCCTGCCACTCTGGCCTGTGTGGGAAAAGTAATGTCTGATGAGCAATATGACAAGCCAATGGACTGTAATGTATAGCCTAGGTATGTTATCACATGCATCCATTTTAGTCTGTGTTGGTCTTGTCATGGCCCATAGATGTGGAATTGAAACCACTGCTTTGCTAGTGCCTCCGTGTATTGTGCCCACCTATGCCTTGAGTGGAGTCCCACTATAGCCACATCCTCCAATGTCTCCTCATCCACCTCCTTTTCAGCTGCAACCACACATACATTAGGCAATGCTATGTTCTTCTCATGTCTTAACAGTTTACATAGCATCTTGTTATGTTGCACGATGCAGGCCACAAATATATTGCAGCAAGTCTCCAAAGCATACTGTAGAGTGTTGTCAGATGTGTCCAAGCAGAAGAAGTGGGCCTTCAACAGTCCAATCATATATTCAATGGCATTAAGTGCCTGCAGCAGTGTGGTGTTATACACCATCTCCACCACCACCAGGGAACTGGGGATGGGGGTCATCAAACATAGTTCCAAGGTGTATACTTTATCACCTGCAACAGAAAACCATGGACATTTCTCTGAGTGCCATTGAATCACTATTCATAGAATCTGACTATTGTGCTTGCTGAGACATGAATGCATATTCTTTTGTCTGATTCAGGCATTCACAGATGCAAGCCAATGTTCTATAGGCATGGTGCATATGATTCATGGCACTACTCACCTAGGGTATCCCATACAGACACTTGGGCAGTCGTCACTAATTCAGTTCCCACATCTAAGCCACTGTCAGGTATGAGGGTTTTCTTATTTTCCACAGAGATAACAGAAATTCATCCACATCTTTGAGTTGCTTCTCTATTGGTGGTTCACCCCCAGTGGTCAGCCTCTCTTTGGTGATTTCCTGTGGCTTGGTTCTAATTTGTAGTAACATATCAGTGATTCTATGATATATCTCCTGTTTTGTTCTATTATATCTGCCTACTCCAATGATTATCTGCATCTGTCCCTGCCACACCTATTCCTGTAATCCCCTGTCAGTCTTACCCTTCTCCGGGATATGCATGCTTTGTGTCTGCATTGGCTCTGTAGTAGCACATTTGTTTCCTGTTTGGTGAATGCCTCATGCCATTGCCAATCCTTCATTCCCCTGCTAGAACATGTTCACTTGCAAGTTAAACATGTGGACCAGTGTGCATGTTTGACAGTCTATGTCAACCAACAATCACCTACAGACTACCACAAGCACCCTTATGGTGACCACAGTCTTGTGTCCAGATATAATATATAACTTTTGGTACTGTGCCATAGTGTGGCACTTGTGGACATGTTAGCCATGCTTGCTGCCCAGCACACATATACCTGGTGTACCTGGAGGCCCACCATTCTGTGTAGCATTTTGTGTTGTCTGTGCACATATGGCACAATTTGGTGTCACCTACACTACATGACTGTGGTGCTAAGCCTGACTATGTTCCCTGTACCTTTTTAAGTCAAGTTACACTAAAATGAGTGCAGCTGGACCCTCCCTTCTAACAGCAGTACAGTGTCTCCTGTTTGTCTCCTATGCCCTAACATGCTAATTCCTCAAAAGGACTGCATCTTCTCCTGCTGTGTAGCAGTGTCAGTTACTGCCATGCTCACTTGGGTGATGACTGCAGACCTAAGGACTATTATCAGTTGTCCTGTCTGATATTAGTTTTGATATATGGTAGGATGTGCTGATATTGATTGTTCTAATTCCCTGCATTCCTTGCAATAATGAGGTCTCCCAGAAAATGGTGGCTGCGGAGATTACTGTGTAAACTGGGGCTCACAATGCAGTTATTAATACTAATGAGCTGACGTAGTACAATTGTCTGTGAAATGCACCAATAATGTGATGTGTTATTACCCCTATTCTTCACTATGGAGCCCATTCCTGCTCATTCATGGGCTGGGGGGGGGGGTCACCTAGAATATGTATGCGTGTGAAATCTCATCCCAGCTTTAGGTTCATAAGTAAGTACTAGGCCAGCTGCCATTGCAGGCCATTTTATGCCTAACCAATTCTGTACCTTGTGTCTGTGATGTAGGTAAACACCTTGACTATTATGTCAACTCCCAGCTTCACTCATGGTGCTAACAATGTACTTTACCCTACTGTGGAGAAACAGCATGCTACCCTACTGCCCATTGATGGACATCACATGATGTTTACAACAACCCACTCTGCCTTGACAACCATTTTTTGACTCATAAAGTTGGCTTAGTGAGTGGGCATGGCTTCAGCAGGCTCCTCCTTTTGCACTTGTTGCATATGGATCATTGAAAGTGCCTGCTGGAGAAGTATGAGGGTCGTTTTTATAAAATGGATGCTTGGCACTGACTTGCCAGGATGGTGAGTGATGCTACTGAGAACAGTGCCAACATAAATATAGTGACCTGAAAAAGCACCATCCAGACTTTCCATGTCAATAGGAAGAAGAGGTTAGAGAGGGTAAGGGATCTACTTTACAAGCTCAAAGTTTCAAAACTTGAAACTGCAAATGGTTGAGACCATAAGCTCGAAGTTTTAAAACTTCAGAATTGTAACAAAAAAAAAAATTAAAAAAAAACTTTTTTTTATGTTTTTGCAGGGGGCAAGCCACCTGCACACCCACACCCCCTGCTAAATAAATATACCAACTCCGAGATCACACTACAGTGAGGAAAAGGATAAATGTCCCATTCTGCACTGTACAGCAATCTCCATTCAAAATGTTTGAAGTTTCAAAACTTCGATCTTGTGGTATTGACCATTTGCAGTTCAAAATTTAGAAACTTCAAGCTTACAAAGGGAATCCAGAGGAAGACACCTTTTTATTGTATGCATTCTGCTTTTGTATTGTCACTGTACAGTAGGTTTAGTATCTGTAGCTGTAACTGTCATCTGCACTCAGGGATACGCTGCTCTCATTATTGTTTGTTTTCTGTTTTACAGCACCACAGGAGACTGAAGAAAATACATCGCCTGTCAGAGGAAGTAGGCCAGGCTCTACAGCCAGTTGGCTAAAACTGTAGTGTGTGGCATGAACTGATATAATATTTTAGTACAATGTAGAACATATAAATATAGCTGTATTTGTTTTTCCCCATTGTTTGTTTATTATGTTGTTTTGTTGTTTTTATTTTTCTCTATTTAATATAATAGTCTAAAAAACGTAATTGAGCAGCTGTAGTTGTGTTGGTATTTTTGTTTTCACTTTGCATTTTTATTACACTCCTTTGTTGCTTTTTAATTCATTTAATGTAATATTTAAAAAGGTGTACCACATAGAAATTTGAAGGTGTGTTAAAGTGAAAAGTGTCTATTTCTTTTCTAACCTTTTTATGTAGCTTTGTTTTGTTTTCCTCAATTAATTTTCTTTTTCTGCAGGCTCAGCCATGGTGCAGACAGAGATGAGATGGCAGCCGTCTGCACCAACCACCATACCAAGTGCCACCCTCCAGCAGTCCCTGGTCCTGCGTCTCCACAGGGCAAAGAAGGCACTATATGGATGGTGACCTAGAGGGCTTATTGGTGGGCTTGCTGCCACTGCTGTGGCTGAGTTATAGGCTGACTATCAGAAAGTGGTGCAGAGGAGCCATCTTTGTCTCCCAGCATGAAGTGCAGTGGCTGATGAGGAGTGAGGTGGACCAGAGGCCCAGTAGCAGCATTTCCACCTTGAAGCATCTTCATGTGGCTTGTACAGTTGTGCAGCTGGCTGGCTTCAACCATTGGGCCACCGTAGGTTGAGCCAACTCATGATGTTAGCCATGGAGTTGACTGACTTGTGGATGCATTCTTCTCTACACTGGCATTACAGGCCTTTCTTGTCTCACCTTACCCACCATCATTGTTTTCCACACAGTTTCCTATCACTCCCATCCCCTTCTTTCTGGTCTGGTCCTCTCCATCAGCAGCTGTCCACCTCCTGGCAGTTTGCATCTCTCCACTGTTACCCTCCTTATGTGTCACTATCCCCAGTCTATCTTTCTCTGTCTTCTGTGCTTGCTTGTCTGCCCCTGCTTCCTTCGCTGTGTCCTCTTTCCTACCCAAACCTTTCCCATGCTACCACTCCCAACTGTCCTTCTTCAATGAAAGAAACAAATTGATACCTGTGTCTACAAAAAGCACTCCACATACAACATTTCCCTTTCTGTTCTCCTTCTGCATGTTCCTCCACTTGCTGTTCCTCATTTCTTACTTCTCCATGTCCACACTTCCTTCCCATTAATATAACAAAATCAGTTGAGACTTTGCTACAGTGCCCTTGTCTCGGCTATCAGCTGTGCCCTTGCAAAAACTATGGGGCACTTCAATCCCATGTGTGAATGAATATAGTGTTTAACACACTTCATGTATGCTGCTGTCCCTCATAGCATGCTCGGTTCACTTGTGTTGTTTATACCATTTTCACAGTGTTAAAGAATAATTATGTAGAACTGCCTCCAACATGATTGTGCTACAGTGGTACTCACAAATACCTAATCCCAATCAGTCTGCATCATGCTAACATCACTGTGCTATTAAGAACAGCATGGAGACATTACACTTCAATACTAACATCACTGTGCTATTAAGAACAGCATGGAGACATTACACTTCTTTCTGAATACACCCCCACCATATAGTACTTGCTGTCCAAAACTACCCCATGGTTATTGGTGAAAACAGTGAAATGCTTTATAGTACTTTATTTATTTCTTTATGCAGGGAGAACACCTGAGGATACCTGCAGACATTGACAATAGGAACAAAAGTACTTGAAAAGTAGGTACATCCAGCCAAAAATATGGGCATGTAATTGGCATAACAATTGTAATACTAAATAGCATACAACTCTTCCAGATTCCAGTAGGAATGTGGAATACTATGCAGAACCACATTTATAAAACAAAGAGTAAAAAGTGATGGAAAAACATAAGCACATTATTAAAGATGCAGTGTAAAATATGCAGACTTTAATGACCTGTATTGCAAAATTCTATAACACAAGGACATTTATTTTGAGTGTTTCAACATAAGAAATACCAAGAACAACCATCAACAAAGCACATAACAAAATCATAGCCATTATCAAATATGCCTAACTATATACAATATATACCTGGTATATACATCCCAACCTTCCCATAAAAGAAAAAAGATGCACTTGGAAACATGCAAGTTACATGAGGTAAGATTTCTGCTCCCATTTCATCCCATATTATCCACAAGGAGTTTTCATTGCTGAGGAAGCATATGCATGGTGTCACTATTCTTTAAGAAATACAATATCCAGCCTAAATGCTGCCTAAAAAGATTATCCAAAAAACTATTTGATGGGAACATCTAACTTTTAAGTCTAGCACCTAGTAGTTTCTTCAGCTGAATGCCAAAAATCCAAGAATTTCCAGTCCAAAGGAAAAGGGAGGTCCAAAATGCATCATGACACCCTCAAAACATGTGTAAATTGTCTCCACCCTCATGATTACATCTCCAACAACTGGAATCATTCATTAACCCCATCTGCAGTTGTCTACAAGGGGTGAAATACCATCTAACCAAAAGACAGAGTTGTAGATCTTGATACCTTAACCATCTACCTAGCTTCCACAGAACATCTCAGATTGACTTCCATTCCTGATAGGATAGCTCCACTCATTCTTGTCCCTTCTGATGAGTCAAATTTAGGCACTTGGTGGATTCCAAAAACCCCTGTATATGAACCCAATCCTGCCTCTATCAACCGTGCTCCACTACTTCCAGGATAAGACTCTACCAACCCTCTCCAGTGGAGCAGCCCTTCTGGTCCATATCTGCCCTACCTGATAATAAACAAACCAGTTATTTGACCCAGTTTGAAACCTCATTTAGAACTCTGCTGAACCTTTTAATGATGTAGGGAATGTAACATTCAGGATGCGGTCCCACTGAAGCACACTTTTATTTGCCCATCTAATCTGATGTTCCCTACCCAGAATTGACTTACGATGGGATGATGCCAAATATAATTTGTGGGGCCCCTACCCCGACTGATTTGACTGGGTTTCAGAGTTGTCCAGTATAGGTGATCTAGCCAGTCCTAGGATATACCAAAAAGGTCATCCTGCTGGAAAGTCCTGGAGTTTATGTGCTCATCAGGGTACCTTAGCATAGCACATATAATTACTTTTAGTTGAGATACCAGGGCATAACTAGCAAAATGGGGAATCCCCAACCCTCCACAGAATCAAAGAATATAAGCAATATACTTTGATAATCTTCTCCCAGATTCCCCCCTATACTGTATTATCTACTAGAGTTTGAATCTGTGCCACAAGAGTGTTGTCTAAAAAAAACAGGAAATCCTGACTGCATATAAAACATGAGGGAGGAGCATGACCTGTACTGCTCTAGCTTTCCTTAAAGGGGTTCTAAAGTTACTTAGTTTAGATAGCAGTCCTACTGTTTTGTCCATCAAATCTGACAAATTGGAGGTAATAATATCTCCAAGAGTGGGTCTTATAGCTAACCCAAGATATATGGCTTTAGAACTCTGCAAGATATCCTCCATATTGAGTGTATTATCCTGCTTTCCACACCATAGAATGACTGTTTTATGGAAATTATACTAGAAGACAGCCCAAAAAGGAAATATACTTATAGAACCTACTCAAAAACTAGCTAGGAGGAAAAGATTCAAGGAAAGGGGGCAGCCTTACCTCATGCCCCTATCAACTAGACCCACCTCTGATAAGTTTCTATTAACTATTAACTATTACTCTGAAGGTCAAATCCCAACAGACCCGTCAGATTTGCAGGATAAATCATGGCCCAAAATTCTTTTATCAGAGGACAGTAAACAGAAAGTCCCAATTTGCAATGCCAAACGCTTACTTGATGTTGAACAGGACAACCCCAGTCTTCTACTCTGTAACTCCATACTTATGTAGAAACCAAGGCACCTTTGTTCAATTATATACCCCATTCCTGTACTTGACAAAACCCATCTGGCCCTCACAAACCACCTTAGCCATGAGGGATTCAAGCCGCCCGGCAAGTAGTTTTGCAACAATCTTTGTATCAATGTTAATAAGAGATATGTGGTGGAAATCACCATGAGAAGGCTCTGGATCATTATGCTTAGGAATGACTTTAATAATGACCTGGTTACAAAGCTTTGTCCCTTGCATTACTATAGAGTCAGAATTAAAAATATCACATAGGACACTAGCTAATTCTTGTTCTGTCTACTTGGAAAATTCTGCTGCAAATCCATAAATACTTGGGGTCTTTTATGATTTCAGATGGCTAATTGCTCATCCCACTTCAGCAATCGTAGTAGGCTGGAGTCATCAGATAGTTTGAGGACCTGCACAGCTTCAAACTCCTATGCATCTCAGGTAACCCCTAAAGCTGAACTGTATAATGTACAGTAAAAGTCCTGGAAGGCCCCCTTAAGTTCTGATTCCTTATTAATGAAAATGCCAATTCATCTTTGCTCATGGAAATATGTTTTGCTAGTCCTCATATTGAAAAAAACATGTTACACATTTGGGATCTCCTTCCCTCTTGAGCCACCAAAACTGGTTTCTCCTTTGCATTTCAGCTTCTGCCTGCAAGATTTCTAAAAGATGAATGAAGACTCTAATGGTTATCCCCTGATCCCAGAGAGAACAATCTCCCCCTCTTTGAATCAAACTGTCCTGGACATCATGTAAGTCTGTGTAAAAGTTATCTAGAAAATAAGCCTCAGTTATTTTCCTTGCAACCTCTCAATCCATGATGTCCACATGTAAGGCAGCTTTGCAGCATTCCCAACAGGTAACTGTTTAAGCCCCATCTGGTGCTGGGTTTTGCCACAAACTGCTCTCAGTTTATCCCTTCCAAATCATCACTCCTATCTGAAGTCGCTCACCTCCATGATCTGGATTTGCTTAAGTGTATATTGGGTTTGACTAGGAGTGTAACAGTCAGACAAATTAATTTCATGCATCTGCAATGAAAGAACTTTGCCTCTACAATGCTGTGGCAAAAACAATGAGAAATGGTATTGGTATACTCTGTTAAAGGCTTTTGCCGAGGCACTGGAGAAGTCAAGTTTTGTTATTACGAAAATAAATCATTGGATTTACTGGCTGGGTCGTTTTTTTGAATATATATTCTTTTTGTGTGGTGAACTATTTTGCGTCAAATGGCCAGTGATCCTTCTTTCCAGACTCCAAGGATTTTTCAAGAAGACTTGGGGGAAACTACTCAGAAAACATTCAAACAAAATATACTGCAAGTGGGAGAGCGTATGCCTGATAGATGTATGAATCCTGCATCTACATCACAGTTTGGTGAGTCACAAAAAATTTGGGATAAAATGTTGCTGGATGGATGTCAAAAGCGGACAGTTAATCCTTTTTCCACTATAGGACAGAACCATATTATAACTATCTCAGCTGAGTTGCAAAGTACAATTAATAGACTTGAAAGTTTACTATTTAAAGAAAATGCAACACATTATAATATCATTAGTCTACAAAGATATTTGGAGTTAAATATTACTCCAAAGGGACTAAGAGCTTATAAAAACCCATCCACACCTTTGGATGAAAAAAATGTGGAGGATGTGCAGTTTGCCAAAAGATGGGCCATGGCAGCACATCATTGCACAATGGAATGGGTGGCTATTTTAGTTGAAAGAGACTTGTTAAAACAAAAACAGATTAAAAATGAGATTTCTACGCTGTGTTCAAATCTTTGTAATTCACTCACGGTCCCTAGGTTTGAAATTGTGCTAAAAGATCTTAATGAGAAAGTACTGACCAAAATGAAAACTTTGATTGATAGGAAGATACGCAAATTGCAAATAGATCTTCGAGAGTATGCTAATGAGACAGCGTTTTCCAATAAAAATCATCAGAAGGCTAAAGGCTGGTCTTTTGGCAAAAAAGCAGATAGAAAAAAACATGGTGTCTCGTTCGCTTTGTCGGAGGCGACTGAAGTTTCAGGAGAATGGTCAGATGAAAATGTAGACTTTCCCTCACTTCCTCCGGCCCAAAGAAGTGATTATATGTATGAACATTTTCACAATAGACCCAATATAAGTGGGAGAAGTCGGAAGAGGGGACAAGGAGATACGACGTGGGGAAGACAACAACAACAAAATCAACAGGGGAAAAGAAAAAGATGGTACTGATTTTTCAAAGACTATTAATATTGATAGTGAGTTAGATGAACAGTATGTCTTTAATTTAACTGGTCACCATTTTTCTGATACTGAACTAGCAGTATTAAATTGTGGTATTAAATTTATTCCAACTGTTATTTCTAACATGCATTCTTTTAAAATAGATGTTTTCAAATTAGTAAGGAAATTACATCTGCTATGTTTCTTTTCAAAGTATAAAGATAATATAGAGGTAATGAATTCCTCTGAAGTGAATAGTTCTTTGAATGAAACAGCATCTATGGATTTTTTTTCATGTGAATCTTCCTTTGAAAGAGATGAAATTAAGAATGCTTATTGCTTACTGCCGACTGATAAAATTAGTAGTAGAAGCAGTTATATACCTCCCTTCACTAATGAAACAGTTAAATATTTTTCTAGTGTAGTAAATTATTCCATACAAAATATTTTTAAACAAAGGAATACTATTTCATATAATTTAACAAAAAGTGAATGGGAGGCATTGAAGGCTATGAGAGATAGAAATGATATTATCTTTAAACCTTCTGACAAAGGCAATAAACTAGTTGTGGTGACTGCTGACCAGTATCATAAGATGTGTATGAATAATTTAAATATTGATGAAGTATATAGAACTGTAGTATGGAAGGAATATGAAATGGCCTTATTAGCATATAATGAATTAATACATAGAGGGTACAGGTTGGGTTATTTTATTTCACTAAGAATGATATAGAGAAAAAACTTTCTGTAGATAAATATACAATGACTAAATTCTATTCCCTTCCTAAGTTACATAAAGATAAATGTAACTCCCCAGGTTGCCCCATAGTATCTGCATGTAATTACTTTCTTCACAATATAGGAACTGTGTTACATGAACAACTACTATCTAAAGTGGTGAAATTGTCTTCTTATATTAGAGACACTTTTGACTTTCTGGAGAAAGTAAGAAAAATTCAATGGAATGAAAATAGATATTGGATAGTGATAGATGTCAAAAATTTGTATACGAACATTTCACATGAATTAGGTACTGAGGCTCTTAAGTTTCATCTGGGAGATACTCCACTAACTTATATAATTGATTTAGTAAAGTTTTGTCTTAAAAATAATTATTTTGAATTCAATGGCACTTTATATCAACAAATAAAGGGAACAGCAGTGGGAGCAGTGTTTGCCCCAGTGTATGCCAATCTATTCATGGGACATTTTGAAGTAAAATTTTTGTATAGAATGTGTTTTTTCAGAAATTATGTGGTAGAATACTACCGTTATATAGATGATTTAATTTTTCTATGTGAAGGTGGTAGATCCAGTGTAGATAATTTCATTCAGGAACTAGACTGTAATAATTTTGGAATAAACTTTGATAGTGCTCAGTGTGGTGAGAAAGTGACATTTTTAGATGTAAATCTAGAAGTAGAAGGTAATAAAGTGGTGACCTCAGTTCATTATAAATTTAAGGGAGTAAATAATATTATATATGGAACTAGTTGCCATCCACCACACTTAATATCTGCACTTCCTTATAATGAATTGTTGCGAATCTCAAGACTAACTAGTGATATAAAGCAAAAGAGAAACAAATTGAACAAATTTGTAACAAATTTATACAGAGAGGTTATGGTGCAGAATGTGTAGAGCAAGCTAGGAATAACTGTAGGCTTGAAAGCCATGTTAATAAATTGGTGGAGTATAGAGGTAGACCAGATAAGAATAAAAATAATAAGCAAGTAGATAAAGTATTTTTGTGACTACTTATGGGGTTCATACAGAAAAGTTGGTTAAAATAATTATGTTCTGTTGGAATTATCTGACACAAGATCCCCTTTTGGGAGAGTTATTACCTCAAAGACCTATGGTGTCATATAAGCATGGAAAAAGCATTAAAGATATGTTGGTGCATGTTCAGTTCACTTTTCCTGCAACAAGATTGAATAAACACATATTAAATCCAGTCTTTAAAGCCTGTGGACATTGCAGTATATGTAGTTACACAGTAAGTTCTTTTGATAGAATAAATGGACAGAAATTTAACTTGAATGATAGGTACAGTTGTGTGACGGAAGGAATTATTTATGTCCTTAAATGTGAATGTAATTTATTTTATATAGGGGAATCTAAACGTAGTTTCCGAGTTAGATTTTTAGAACATTTAAGAAACATTAGAAATGAAAAAGTGGAAAGTCCTTTAGGTTTACACTTTAAAATGTACCATAATAGTGATGGGAATAAGTTAAAAGGCACAATTTTAGAAAAAGTGTATTTGTGAAAGAGGCATGTGCCTAAAAAATAAATTACAATGGAAGGAAGCACTTTTTATTTTAAAATTTGACACTCTGTATCCTAAGGGGTTAAATAGAGAGCTTAATTGGAAATGGCTCTTGTAATGAGTTGTTCTTAATTGTTTTATTTGTGCTGTTTTTTTATTATATAAAAAGAAATGAGAAATGGTATTGGTATACTCTGTTAAAGGCTTTTGCTGAGACGCTGGAGAAGTCAAGTTTTGTTATTATGAAAATAAATCATTGGATTTACTGGCTGGGTCATTTTTTGGATATATATTCTTTTTGTGTGGTGAACTAAATTAATTTCATGCATCTGCAATGAAAGAACTTTGCCTCTACAATGCTGTGGCAAAAACATAAAGTCCAGCCTACTGCCTTGACAAGACAAGTATCTAGAAAGGGATGGGATATTTTCATACAGTGACACTGGCATCACACATCTATCCAACTATTCTGGGCCATCCAAGTTTTCAGCACTGTCTGGCTGACATGCGGCATTCTTGTGAACCAAAGAGCTTGTCAAGCTAGTCTTCTCTAAGCAAGTTAAAGTCCCCTACAAGAACACTAAAGGGTACTGCCAGAGCTATGTCTTGCCACTTGCCTAAAATTTCTGCATAGCAAGTTTTGTCATCATTGTTCGGTACACAGATTGCCAGTGGCCCACCGCTCTTCATTGACTGCACCTACCCAGATTACCCATCTCCCTTTCCAACCTTTGAAACCTTGCATAGTCATAACAAACAAGTGAGTGTGGAACAATATTATAAATCCTCTTTTCTCTCCCCCTTGTTTATGGTTCACTACCACTAGATTAAAGGGTTTGCAGCAGAACTTACAATTTTGCCTAACTTTGAGTTTGGTCTATTGAAGACAGACAGCCTGAGACTGTTCCCTTCACAGGTGTTTAAGTATCTGTGCCCTGTGAATAGGGTGGGATCTTCCATCCACATCCCATGAAAGCATTTCCATCTGGTGCAAGGAACACTAGAAGGTTTGAACCCATTCAAACTTCTCCTTGAGTATCATGGGATTGTTGGACAACACGAAGTAAAAAGGCTCTTGACTGGTTACAAAGTTCTTCAAAAATCACTCAGAAGTCACTAAAGACGTTAAAATTTAATCAGAAGCTTTCGGGCTATCCACCCTTCATCAGCACATAAAACTATTAAATTCATCACATTTAAATAGTAGGTGCATAAATGTGTTGAATATAGGGTTAAGAGGGGGTGATGTAAATAATATTTTAGAATTAAGAGAATACGAATGGATAGTAAAGTTACAAGCTGATACACCACCAGGCTTGAATAGCACTGTTAGTCTGAAACCCATATTGATAAAAAGGCAGAGAGAAAATATATGATGAATTATTACATCCACACCTGAATTTTTAGGATTTTAGTATTGTAATATTTCAACATTATTGCTGATGTTATTTTATATTTCATATAGTTATTAGTAAGCAGTTATAAGTAGTATATGATTTGAATATGTTGAAATGTATTTATTTATGCATAATCTATGGCTTAATTGATGTTAAAGTATATGTGTAATTTGTATGGCTGGCTTGATCATGTGACTTTATTTTTACCTCTATTTAAATGTGATGAATTTAACATCTGAGGAAGCGACTTAATGTCGTGAAAGCGCTTACGTTTTAATAAAGGAGTTTCAATAAGTAAACTGCTTATCACTGTTTTTTGGTGCGATAATCGCTATATTCACTGTTGGATTTGAGTACTGCTTACGTTAAACGTTTTGGTCTATAGTGAGTATCCATCATTGCCTTTGGTTCGGGATATTACATTCATTGTTTCTTGTTCGTTTGAGTTCGCTTTTTGGACATATATATATATATATATATATGTATGTATATATAGCATATGCCCATAACATGTAGTGGAGTCATACCTCAGCACCATAACTCACAGCCTCTTAGTGCAAAGGAACATAATATATGTATTGCAGTTATAAATGTAGAATGTTGCTACAGTAACAGGGGTTGTATCAACAGACATGTTGTGTAGGAAGGCTCTTCTGATACTGACATGTACATCATCAGTTACTGTCAGACATCATAAAGTCATCAGTGTGAAGTACCACACAAATCACAGTTATGATCCTGTTGAATACAGCAGAAATATAATTAATAAATGCGGACAGTCTGTAACAATCTGGTCAGTCCAGAGGAATACACAGAACTCCTTAGTGCAAGACGTGTGGACCAAGCCTGACCAAGGGGATGTTTACAGCCATGAAAATGGGGATATAACACAAACACTGGTGTAGATAAAATCACACAGTTGATGCATTCACACCCTCCTGTCTGTCCTAACACATATTAACTGGAGGAGCAGAGGTCCCAAGCCCACATACTTCCCACTAGTTAGTGCCATACATCTTCACAACATCCCACTGCTTTTTTAGAAATACACAACACATATGGTGGCCAGGCAACAGTACATCTGACAAATATCTGGACATAACATCACACTAGGTAAATACACTGAGCTGCTAGGCATGTCACCAAGCACTGTGTAAACTGCAGGCAGACTGCCACAACACTGACCCAAGTTTCCTATGGGGAAATACACATGTAATTGCAAATATAGCAGGCACTACAGGCATGTAACAGCATGGAGTAACAGACACCAGTGTGAAAGTGCATACCCACAACCAATCACAACACATTCACAGTCACATTATGGTAAGCCTAATTAATAGTACAGTATATGGACTGTGCGAAAAAAATCATCCTCATATTTGCCACTCACACACTAACCCTACATATACTGGCCCAATTCACAGTATAGCCTGATGCCTGACTGTGGTATAGGACATGTCTCAACCTGCCCTACAAACATATACGCTGATAGGGTACCAGAAACTGGAGCAGCATGCAACGTCCGATAGAACAGGACCAAGAATACTGACATCTACCATAGTCTGTACACGGGCTAAGTAACATATTCACAATACACCACTACACAATACTGACACTCTTGTCAACAATCACCATAAGTACACAGACCTCACTACTGTACAGACTACAACAGAATGTCCAGGTTTTGTCCTCAAATATAAGGCCTACTATACATAACATGTCTGGCAGTCTGATATATCACTGGCATGATATCAGGAATGATGTCAGTAAATAATGATATACTGTACATATCCACCTCTTTCTGCATGACATATGGACAAAGGGTGACAGACTTTGGGGACAGAGGCACAAACACAGAGCCAATATTGACATATTGCTGTTGTAACAGGGTTTGTTGTGACATATGTCTTCTGAGGAATATGACGTCAGTAACACACGTTACCAATTGCTGACTGCAATCATCAGAGTATGCCACTGCATTTCTAAAGCTAGGAAGTGTGTGAGTAACACACCACATCTAAGACTCCAAACTCTGGCCACTCTGCAGATAGCTGTACAGGTGAGAGTTTCCTCAACCACATAACACTGTCATGCCAGACTTGAAGTCATGCAGAATATCCATATCCACACAAACCCTGTTAAACTAACATAACTTCAAATGTAGAACAGCAATACTTACATTCTGTCTCCATGTCTGTAATATCCCCCTCCTGTTTGTTGACCTGTCTCCACAGTGTATGTTGTAAGAGGTATTTCCAACTATCCTCTGTGATGCTGTTTGTCAGACACCCACATAAAGTCCTGCTCGCAGTGAAGGAAAAGGGCCAACACCCACATGAAGTGCATAGTTCTAGGAGTGTGTTTCCATGCAATTGGCTATAGGAATGATACCACAGCTGTTTCACATGCAATTAGCAAGTGGAGGACTCCAATTTGTGCACAGGCCATCAGCTGCTCATGAACATTACCTACAAAAGTCAAGCTGCTGCCTATGCAAAACAGATGCATTTTTCCACCTCTACCAGAGAGGGAGAGAGTGAGAGAGAGACAGAGAGAAAGTAAGAAAGGAAGGGACAAAGAGCCAAGCATGTGTGTGTATGATCCGTGGGTGGAGAGTGGTATCTGAGTATTACAACAGTTGCATATATTGTTTACTAATCCATACTGTCACATAGTAATTGCACATGGCAGTACACATTTATGCTGTGGATTGTCTACAACAACCTCTACAGTGTTTGAAAACTGTCGGCCTTGTGGACATTGGGACATATATCTCCTCAATATAATAATGTAGCAAAACCACACTGCAATGGATCCTGTAATTACACAATCACCCCAACACCCACACAAGATACTGATGACGCACACACAAACACATTTACGAATACTGAGTTTCAGACCCCTACCTGGCTATGCATTGCTATTAACATGCTACACAGTTATTGCACACGCTGTGGAGCTTGCATGTTGGAGAGCTGTCCAAAGACATCTTTGAAGGTGAGTGACATCAGCAGCAGTGTTAAAAGAGGGGTAAGGGAAGTGTAGTAAGTGTGAATGTCCACAAAATCAGGTGACAACAAAGACACACACGCACACACACACACACACTCTTTCACACAAACACACACATTATCACAGTTGGCAGGACCAAGATTAGAACTCCTACCTAACTAGTTTGCTACACTACAGTATTATGCAGTTATTGCATGCACCACAGAGCTTATAGGCCTGAAACTTGGCCAAAGGGTTATTTCAAGGTGACTGACATCTGCAGGCATGGTAAAGTAGGGAAATGGCAGATGTAGTGAGTGTGACTGGCCTCAAAAGCATTCATCTCCACACACACACACACACACACACACACACACACACACACACACACACACACACACACACACACACACAAACACACACACACACTCACACACACACACACACACACACATACTTGCCAGTACTGAGATACATAGGTTCATTGTTTTACAGGTATGTAATAGGTGAATGGACCTGAAGGCTCTACAAGGCTAGGCCAAGGGAATACCTTGGCATCAGGCCACATGACAATAGTCCCCAGTGTGGCTCAGGGGTGTAGTCCCTGGAATAGTCCCCAGGGATGGGTATTGTATTCACCATCCACTCATCTGGGTTACTAGTGTGGGTGGTCAGTGATGCGCACTGCTTCCCATGTATGTGATCTATATTCCCTAACATGGTCAGTGTCTGGGTTGTGCACATGTCCCACATGAATGTTCTTTGACATGCGGAAGTGTACTTGAGGTCTCTGGAGCATGTTGTGTGGACAGATTGTTATCTTCTGATGCAGCATTCCTGACCTCATTTGGTGAGACCTAGCTATGTAACTGAGGTCATGCTTGCACCTACACTGACAGCATGATATGGGTATTCAGTGGATTTAATGGGGTCTGTCCATACAGGGCATGTGTATAAGGCATGACATTTTCATTGTGGTGTACATTTGCAGAGTCTACAGTTGTTGCAGGTGTCCAGTGGGGAACATGGCAAAAGGGCCACTGTACACATTTATTTGGCTAGTGAGGGGATGGAACAGGGTGCCATGTCCTTTTACTTGCTGGATAACACACACTCAGTCAAGAGATGTAACACATCAAAGTACTTTCTGATGTCAGTGGCACTGTTGTGGACAACAGGCATGTAGTCCACTGCAGTCACACTGTGGTTACTATCTGTGAGGCAATATGCAGGGAACTACCAATATAGTAGTTGCTGCCTAGCCAAGTGTGTTTGTGTATGAGACGTGGGCGAAGAGTTTTCTCTGAGTAATACAAGGGTTGCCTATATTGTTCACCAATCCATACAGTCACATGTAGGGCTATGGATTGTCTACACCAACCTCTCTGGTGTTTGACATCTTTTGGCCTTGTAAGGTGGACATTGTGACATATGCTAGGTCCTCAACATAATAATTTAGCAAAACCACCCCACAATGGATTTTGTTATTACACAATCACAGCAACCCCCACACAGGATACTGATGACACACACACACAGTACTGAGATTCAAATCCCTACCTAGCTATGTAGTGCTACTATAGTGTACTGCGAGTATCGCACATGCCACAGAGCTTATAGGATGGATGTTGTCCCAAGGTACTTCTAAGGTGCAGAACATCCCCAGCCCTTGTAAATACTGGCATTGTGTGATGTAGTGGGTGACAGATCCCAAAAATAATTTTTACCCTAGACACACATTTACAATTGCCAGGGGTGAGGTTCAAACCTCTATCTAACAATCTTTATGGACCATTGTGGTACACATTTACCACATGCACCACTGACTTTACATGGTTTAGGGGTGGCAACAGGTACTTTTAAGGTGGATGATATCTGCAGGACTGCTAAAGTCAGGCACTGAGATGTGTACAGGGTGTAAATGGGGCCAAAATCTTTGAGGTACAGACATACATATGTACACACACAAACACTTGAAACAGATGAGATTCAAACCCGTACCTATGTAGTTACTGCTACTACATTGTTCTGCATTTATGGCATGCGCCATGGAGCTTACATATTGGAGAGCTGTGCCAAGGTATCTTTGAAGGTGAGTAACATCAGCAGCAGTGCTAAAGGAGGGATAAGGGGAGAGGAGTAAGTGTCAATGTCCATAAAATCAGGTATCATCAAAGACACACACACTCTCTCACGCAAATATACACAGTTTCACAGTTGCTATGTCTGGGATTAGAACTCCTACCTAACTAGTATGCTACACTATAATATTACACAGTTATCACAAGCACCAGGAAGCTTATATGTTGGAGAGCCATCCAAAAGTATCTTTGAAGGTGACTAACATCAGCAGCAGTGCTAAAAAAGTGGTAAGGGGGGAGTAGTAAGTGTCAGTGTCCATAAAATCAGATATCAACAAAGTCACACACACACTTTCTCACACAAACACACACACTTCCCATGTCTGGAATTAGAACTCATACCTAACTAGTATGCTACACTATAGTATTATGCAGTCATTGCAACCACCACGGAGTTTATATGTTGGAGAGCTTTCCAAAGGTATCTTTGAAGGTGACTAACATCAGCAGCCATGCTAAAGGAAGGGTAAGGGGAGAGTAGTAAGCATCAATGTCCATAAAATCAGGTATCATTAAAGACACACACAATCTCTCACACAAACACACACAGTTGCCATGTTGGGGATTAGAACTCATACCTAACTACCATGCTACACTATAGCATTACGAAGTTATCACAAGCACCATTGAGTTTATATGCTGGCAAGTTGTCCAAAGGTATCTTTGAAGGTGAGTACATTAACAGCAGTACTAAAGGAGGGGTAATGGGAGAGTAGTAAGTGTCAGTGTCCATAAAATCAGATATCATCAAAGGCACACACACTCTGTCACACAAACACACACAGTTTCACAGATGACATGTCTGGTATTAAAACTCCTACCTAACTAGTATGCTACACTATAGTATTATGCAGTTATTGCAAGCACCATGGAGCTTATAAGGCTGTTACTTATCCAAAAGGTTGTTTCAAGGTGACTGACATCAGCAGGCATGCTAAAGTAGGGTAATGGGAGGTGTAGTGAGTGTGAATGGCCTCATAATCATTCTTCTCTACACAAAGACACACACGATTGCCATGTCTGGGATTAGAAGTCTTACCTAATGAGTTTTCTACACTACAGTATTACACACACATTGTAAGCACCATGCAGCTTATCGGTTCATAGGTTCATAGATGGGTACTAGGCTATCTGCCTGAAGGCATTTATAAGCCTAGCCAAAATGTGTTGGCTTTCGCTGTCCCCTTAGATTAGTTCCCTGTGCCTCTGCCCAGCAGACCCACTGAAGTGATCCATGGGGTAAACTTTCTGTTTCCCATCCACTCGTCAAGGTTTCTTCTGAAGAGTGTTAGCTAGGAGCTCTGCCTAATGTAGATTGGGATCTTGTTCCAAAGCATGGGAAGTCTCTGGGATAGGACTCTATCCCTCCAGCATGTCCTATTTATTGTTGTGGTGAGGTTTAGATCCTTAGAGCATGTGGCTTGAGGGGATAAGGTTTTCTTTAGGTGGAGCATGTCCATCAATTCTGGGTTGGACATTGCCTTGTATGTCAGGCAGAGATCACCTCTGAGTAGGCGGTATGCAACTGAGTACAACTGGAGTTTCTTCAGTCGAGCTGCATAGTGAATCTGTTTGAGGCCATTTATCCTCTTGATGAGGTACTTCTGTGGTCTTTCCAGCTGTTGCAGGTGTCTTGTAAGGTACATCCCAAATGGGGCGTTCTACTCTAAGATGGGTCTGATGAGTGATGAGTAGAGGGGCACAATGACCTCTTTTGATTTGGATGCAAACCCTTTTGTGATTAGGTGGGCCACATAGAAAGATTTTCTAACCACTTTGGCAATGTGTTTATCAAAGGTTAAATTACTATCTACTTGGGTCCCCAGATTCCTTCTTACGTCTTCCATGTTTAGGGGACTACCACCTATTTGGTAGCTTGTGGGTACTTTGTTTTTTCCAAAGGGGATGACTATGCACTTTTTGGCATTTAGCTTGAGGCCATGATTTTGGCACCATGTATCCATCTCAGTGAGACCCTTTTGGAGGACGTCTATGTCAGCCAGAGACTCAATTATAGCCCCTAGTTTGCAGTCATCTGTGAACTTGGTCAGCCATAGTCCTCCTGTGCTTGCCTGTACCTCTGAGAAGTGTATGCTGAACAGGAAGGGTCCTAGGACTGAGCCCTGGGGAATACTACTTGTAACTGGTTTAGAGACGGACCTAGCTCCCGCAACTCTCACCATGTGGGTTCTGTCCGTGAGCCAGTTGACAACCCATCTTGTGATGTAGGGGTTTATGTTCAGACTGGTGAGATTGTCTATAATACCAGAATGGGGAATGGTGTCAAAGACCTTAGCGAGGTCTAGGTAGGCTGTGTGTACCACCTTTCTTTCATCTATAGCCTTGGTAACTGTCTCAAAGAAGTCCACCAGGTTTAGGAGGCATAATATGCCCTTAACAAAGCCAAACTGGGTAGGGTTCAGTGTTTGGAGGTTCCCAATGTCTCTGTTAATGAGTTCCATGATGATGCGCTCCATAGCCTTACAGACCAAGCCAGTCAGGCTTACAGGGTGATAGTTCCCAGGGTCTGTTGTGGCTCCACATTTGTGGATCAGATTAACTGTTGTGGTGCATCACTCTATGGGTATGTAGCCTGTGGAGAGGCTGAGTTTGAACAGTGTGTTTAGGTGAGGGGTTAGTTAATCTTTGAGCTCATGTAGGATGCAGCCTGGGACACTGTCCAGTCCCATTGATGCTGTGTTTTTGCTTTGGAGAGGGCTGTTTTAACCTGAGTGTCTGTGATGTCAGTGACTCTACATTCTTCTGGTATGGTTATGGGCCCTTTTGGGAGTGAGGGGGGCTGAAGTTTGCGCTGAACCTGTCTGCCAGGATGTTGGCAATATCAGTGTATTTTGTGCCATTCTGCACTAACTCCAAGCAGATCTGAGCATTGCCACTTAGATTCTTGACATAGCTAAAGAATGCCTTGTGGTTATCTTTGGAGTCCTTGGCAATTTTTCTTTCAAAGCTCGCCTTGGATGATTTTATGAGGGATCGTAGTTTCTTGCTGATACTAATCAGGGATATCTTCCCTTCTTAGGATTTTACTCTTTTCTGTACTAGTTTCCTCCTTCTATTGTATAGCTTGTTTATGGCAGGAGTCCACCAGACTGGTTTCCTTTTCTTGGAGGAGTGAGTCTTGGTTTTGCTTGGGATGGCACAGGGCTAAAACTTGGCCAGAGGGTTATTTCAAGTTGACTGACATCAGTAGGAGTGCTAACATTGGCAATGGGAAGTTCAGTGTGTGTGAATGGGCCATAAACCATTCCTCTGGAAACACACACACACACACACTGTCACACACAATTTTACATTTGACGGGACTGGTTATACAAATTCTAGATGAATACTGATTTGTACTATTGTGTTACACAGTTATCACAAGCACCACAGACACTATAGGACTGAGGGCTACCAAAAAGAATGTCTACAGTGATTGACATTAGCACATCACATTATATCTGCCAATTGGATGTGTGGTGGGTGGGACAGACCTCATAATGGAAATCTGTCTGTCACTGTCTGTCTCTCTCTTCCCCACATCTGTGTGTGTGTATGTTTGACATATTATAGTGTGTTAGCCTTGGATATGTATGAGTGTTCCTATCCAATGTGTGTGCAAAGCATGAATGGTGTACAATGTGGTGTATGTGCACAGACATCTGTGACTGACAGAGATGTATAGTCCACTGTGTTGTCAGACATGGGCATCATTTCTCTAAGTGTAGGAGCATGCCCAGTATGACCTTCTGTATTGAGTGTGTGAAGCCATTCCAGGTAGGTTGTACTCCAGTCCAGGGTTTGATGTTCTACACCAACAGTTAGTAACCTGTTTATGCAGGATATCTGTAGATAGGCTGACAATATGGAGTCACAGTGGGTGACAGATAGGGGGATACTGTAACTATTGCTGTCTATGCTGCTTGTGTTACATGGTTGGTGTTAGCAGAGATATTCAGACATATTGACTGTTTTACACTGTGATGTATTACGTCATCAACTACTGACAGATATACTTATTTGCTCACAGTTATTTCCTGGGAAATAAACGATGAATGAAGCTGTGTCCAGTATTGTGGTCTGCAGCCTACATATTCTTGTACACTCTTGCCATTCTGGAGGGGTAGCTGCAGACACTTGCTGATGGGTTTGTATAAATGGTCCAGCACCTTATTACTATGGTGGCTGTGGATTCCCTTCTTCTACATATATGAATGTAACAGAATGGCCATAGCCAGCTGTGGCCATACCTCTCAGATGTACAGGTTCACCCAGGTTAACCAGAGGCAGGGCTCATTTATCTGGTCAATTCCTCTTCACATTGTGGTTTATGAGCAGGTTTTTAGCCACCCATTACTGGGTTTGCAGGCAGGGGTAGTATGGACACACACCAGAGTTTCAGACTTCACGCACTTCATGACATCCATACTTCTGCACCCCCCACTCTGTTATTCTATCCTCTTCCTAACATTATGCGAGTGATATCTGAGAAGTATCCCTATAGTTGTCCCTTCATCCCAGCGGTATTTAGGGGTTGGTCTACAGTTCATGCAGTAGGACATGGTGGGCATGCTACTGGGATTTGTCAACATGGACTTGCATTTGTGTACTTCTGACTGTGTTATGTTGTTAGCTAGGACCCCATGAGATAACACACATTGGTACTATGGGTGAGGCACAGGCCTTTGACAGAGGACTGTAGGCCATTTGGTAGTGATGCAGGCCATCTGTAGCAGGCCAGTGCATTCTGTCATTCCTACATTCCCAGGCTGTGAGCCACTGGATTCCCCTGGGGTGACAGGGTAAGTGTGCTAAGTGTTAATGGCCATAGTTCCTGTCCATATTAATCCATTGGTCTGGATGCTGGCAGGATGCTGCTTACAGTTAGGGACACACATGCATGGGGCACCTCTTCAGAATGCTGCATTCTGTGGGTATTCCCATACAGAAGTGGGGGCATACTGTACTCATTCCCAAAAGCAAGGATATGATTTGTGATAAGCCTGTGGCTGATGGTGGGGTGAGCTGAGTGCATGTGCGATATGGAAGCTTCTTGCAGCTGACTCCCAGATATACTTGGGACATTCCCTTATGCTGCCTTGTGCGGGGACATAGGCAGTTTCTCATTACTTCATAACTGTGCCTTTTGTGGTCTGCTAGTGATTGGCCAGACTACATCAGTATTCCATACTGCACAGACAACTAATGTGCTGCTAAACTGTATGTACAATTCCAAAGGTGTGTGCAGCTGACAGTTATATTTTACATACTCTGCCTAGGGCACTTCCACCTGTGTACTGTGTGTATGTCTGAGCCCACATTCATGGCATGTCCATCTTTCAGACATTGACAGATACTGACATCTGGACAGTGAGTATGGATGACTGCTGATATGGCTATTGCTGAGAAGCATTGTGCTTGGCACTGCAGTTGTCGGAACATAGCTCTGTCATCAACAGTACTGGCCATAGGCCACCGAGACACAACCCTCCATGCCTACATACTGACCACTTCCAGACAATATTGATCACACAACAACCTAACACACGGACCACTGCATATTGTACACATACAACAATCTATCCTGTAGATTGGGCCAGCTCAGGTAATCTGTGCTCCACTGTTATTAAACCCACATATACATGTTACTGCATTTCTACATAGGGTTGTGGGGGGAGCACAGCTAATGACTTTAGACATTTGCTATGACTGTACGTGTATTTAAGGTACTGAGTTGGCTTCCATTTCATTTTGTTTTCTGACCTATCATGCAGACTGGAAGCATATCAATAGAGTATATATCTTAGGTTTTATTGGCCTACATTTCAGTTTCAGACCTGTTGTAGTCTGTCTGTGTAGGTCTGGAGGGGGGCTGTTAACCACTGCCATCAATTGGAGGCCTTAGCCCAGCCTTTCTTTGTGGTCATCTATACCTGTCCTGCTGGCTGAGACTGGTGGTAGGTATGTGTACCTCATTGACATGCATGTATGTGTCCTATGGACACACATTTGGGACACCACATGTATTGCAGTGGGATTTGTCACCTTGCCCAATACTGCCTGGTATGTTGATACCAGTATTTGTTAGGGATTTCATGCTGCACATATAGATGTCCACTATCTGCTGCAATCCCATTCAGCCACCCGATTCCCTTGCATGCTCACGTCCATACCATAGATACAACTATCAAAACATACTACTCCATTCAGCAGTTGATAGGAAGAGTGACTTACCTTGTGGCTGTGTCAGTATTGAAGACAGTGCTGGAGGTCTGACTATGTTGGATACACATAGTACAGTCCCTATACATGGTAAAGCACAGGTAGTGTCATGTTTGACATCTCTTTTACTGTATGTGCAAGTCAGAGAGAGGTGTCATTCCCTGGGTCCCGACTGTGTCAGTGTATGTGCTATGCGTTGCCTCTTTGCCAAAGCCTGGGCATACTGGGCACACCTCCTTCTGCTTACATGGGCAGGCTCAGGTTGTTCCTCCTCTGAGTCCCTCTGTGCCTGTGATGGCCTTGGCAATGGTGGGGGGCTGTGTGGCCTTGCACTGTGCTGTTCATACTGCAGCTGTTTCTGCACAATCATATTCTGTAGCATGGCACATACTATGAACATTTGTGTACATGTAGCTGGAGAGTACTCCAAGGCTCCACCAGATATGTCCAGGCAGCGGAACCATGACTTGAGCATCCCAAACACATGCTCTATTATGATTCTGGTTTGTGTGTGTGCCTCATTATGGAGTTCTTGTTCAGGTGTGTGTGCATTTCTGATGGGTGTCATCAGCCATGGCTTCAGTGCATAACCAACTTCCCCCACTAGGTGGCCATATGGGATGTCCCTACTGGCAAATGACTGGTACAGCTGTGTCATATGCCAGATGTGGGTGTTGTGATAGCTTCCAGGTCTGCCAGCACACACATTCAAGATAATGTCCTGGGCATCACACACAACCTGGCAGTTGAT
The DNA here is from genome assembly GCF_019279795.1 of Protopterus annectens. Lineage (NCBI taxonomy): Eukaryota > Metazoa > Chordata > Ceratodontiformes > Protopteridae > Protopterus > Protopterus annectens. The sequence continues at coordinate 10,750,886 of NC_056730.1, forward strand.
GGAGGGGTGTATGTAGACCCTGCCCCGCTCGCCGGGTGGTGCTTTGATGTGTAAGTGTGTGCAGTGTATAGCACCCACTACCTCAGGGTATTCTGCTATTTGGTGGAAGAGATGCATATTGCTGGTCAATGCTGCATGGGGGTTGAGGAAATATATGTGCTCACTGGCATGTGCTGACATGGCATCCAGGAACTGGTGGAGTACCCTGGATGCTGATGCCTGTGAGATCCCCATTATATCCCCAGTTGCCCTTTGGAAGATACCTGTGTTTAGCATTTTTAAGCCTACACATACCTTGATATCCACTGGGATGGGTTCCCCTCTGTTTGTTCTGTGTGTGACGCGTGTCCAGCACAGCTCAACAATTTGCTGTAGAATGTCCCTGTCCACCCTATGGTGCTCCACTATCTCCAGCTCATGTACCCCCTGGTAGGTTATGCTGGGTCTGTAAACTCTTCTTCTTCTCCTCACTGTGGTTTGGTCATCAGCATTCACATCCTCACCACCCTCAGTCTCTTGCACATATTGATGTATGAGAGCAACAGCAGCCCCTAACATTTTGTTTGTTTTGTCAGGTAAAATTTCCCCATCTGTGTACACTGGTGTGTAGAGTTTGTGGGGGAAAACAGACTGGAAGATGTTTGCATAGTTTATAGTAGTGTGCTAGGCTGTTCCATGTTTAATTGGCTGATTCGGATACATTTCACCTGCCAGCTATGCTAGTTCTCCTTGATTGCCTTCCTACTGCTGTTTTCCCTTCCCATTGCCTTCCCGTTTAAGCCCCAAGGTGCACCATGCATACCCAGTGCTCAGATGTGAACAGAGCTGCTATTTCCTGGTTTTGTTTTGTTTTTTTTTTTTTTTTGTTTAAAACCCTGTGCGTGGCACACACACACGTTTAGGCAATGTAAACACTGCTAGGGTGCCTCAGACACACCCCCTTCCTTAGCTGTGCTTAGCTAAGGGCAAACATGGGCCACAGAGCTCCAATAAGCTTACAGCATGCATGACACTCCCCCTTATGAGGTCATCTACCTCTTATACCTATACAATGGTGTTGCTGCATCTACACGGTTGGGTGCAAGCTAACACTGAGAGGAAATCTGTGATTCAGTATCTGTCCCCTCATTTGCATACAACAGAATGTTAATTCCTAGTTACCACACTCACACCGAGCCTTCCCCCTTAGCAACCACTATTCCCTGGTATTGTTGTCTTCTGCATGCCATTGACTATTATGGCAAAATGCTGATTTGGGGTTTAAAAGCTTATTTCCAACTTTTTTTCTTATTTTCGGGCCGATCCCGTTTGCGCGCTACTCATAAACGGCCAAAAAATAAATAAAAGTTATTTTTTATAATTTTGCAACTATTTCTCATGCCAATGGCCATATATTTGGCCTTTGGCATGCCTACTACATTGAATACATGCTTTCTTTGGAGCTGTAATGCCTCCATTTTGTAATTTGCAGAAATGCATTCGGTTAGTAACCGAATACATTTCTGCAGGTTACACTATTTCTGCACAGATGCCTGCCTGCCTGCTTCCTGGATTGCTAATTCACCTCATTTGCATAGTTTTCACTAGCAAGTGAGGTAATTAGCATATGCCAGTGGTGTCCATGCAGGAATAGTGTAGGAGCACTCGTGGACGTCCCGAGAGCTCATTCCTGGATCACGCTTTGGCCATATTGCATGCAGTAGCTCTTGCACTATTCCTGCACTCCGTGCAGAGCTTGCTGAATCCATGGGATGGTCATTATTCACTGCAGTGTGAATGATTTGCAATGCACAACCCCTTCTTAGACTATATGAAGAGTGATATGATGGATCTTTATGAGTATGTCTCTAAGGCTAGAAGGAAGGTAGTCTCATCACCAGGAATGGTGCCACAATATAAGAAAAGCATGATTGACTTTACTAAGTGTTTATTTATTGGCATCATTCTAAAGGAGCCCAATGTTTATCATTCTGGAGAGAAATGGAAGACAGTCACACCTGAGTCACCAAGGGTGCTCTGCAGCTCTCTCCTGAGAGCTTTTACATACTGGCTAAGTCATTTTCTATCCATAGTGCCTTTTTTAGACAACGTCTTTCTATTCTGGCTACCAGCCTAATAAATATAAATCTGGCAAGCATCAACATATTGTTGCTTAAAGCAACAATATGCCCTCCCTCAAGGTCTACCTAAATGTGTAGAATGTGGATATTTGAGTTGTCACTGAAATCTGGTTCCAGATCAGTGACAGCACTTCCGCCTTAATTGGCCTATCTGTCTAACACTTGTTTAGGCTAGCAAGAATAGATAGCAGTAATTCTTATAGGGACGTGTCTGCCCTTATCCAAACCACCATCATCTCTAGACTAATTGACCAAGACAATGACCTTTAACTCCTACATATCCTAATTTTGTCAAAAAGAGGTCTTATCTTATACTACATTCTGGCCAGATACAGAAACTCATCCATACCACCCACAAAACACACAACAAAAATCAATAAACTAGCTCCTCCTCATTAACTAAACACAATCTTTCTAGGGGACTTTAACTACCCTTCTATGAGTTGGCACACCCCTACCTCAACAACTATATATGCTTACACATCATCGACCTTATCAGTGCAAACTTCTTGGCTCAAATAGCAGCCTGGCCCATTAGTGACATCAGTATAATTGATCTTGTCCTAATCAAAGCAGCCCCTGGTTGCTTCTCACCTACTGTCATGGCCTCACTCATTAATTTAGATTGCAGAGCTGTTTATTCACTATATGGTCAGCAACCAGGCCAACCGTCTTTACAAATTTCTTCACTGCCAATTTTCTCATTCTTATTTATGACTTGAGATGATTTAACAGTCCCCCATCCCTTAGTGATCCTATAGTTCAGTAGTTTCAAAGTCCTAGCCCCCAGGCCAAATGCAGCCTGTTAATACATTTAAGCCAGTCCACAAAGCTTTGCCCAAAATTGTCTCACTTGTCTGCTTATGTTTAAAAATTGGAAATAAATGTCAGGTTTGCAATCTGATCCAAACTGACAAATGCTTGTCTTTCACTCTCTGATTGCTTGTAGCAACTTTTTGCCTCTCATTGGCTTAACTGTAAGATAATGAGAGAAAGAGAAAGAGACTTCCCTAAATCGAAAACAGGCCAATAGCAGACATGGTTAGATTAAAAGTGATTCTGCTATTGGTGTATTTGAGGTCCAGGAAGTAACATTATGAGAGTGCCTGATTTTTAAGGATTGCAGTGTAATCACAAGACTGGTAGGCAGTGTAACTGTGGTCCTCACTACAATAAATCATAGGTCGGTCAAAGCAAAATTCGGGAGTCATATGGACTGCTGACCATACTGTCAGTTTAAGTTTAGGCTGCCATCCTTAGTGTGACCAGAATGTTTACTTGAAAAATGACAAAACACCTCAAAACCAAATGCTTTGGTCATAGGCAACACACAGATGTCCCCTTCACTAGGCTGTACAAGGAGAAGGTCACAGTCAGCGACCTGTGAGGTGCCACGATCCATCAAATCAGGCACGCACTCAAATCACTTAACAAATACTATTATGACTCTGTCATTGTCCATGTTGGGGTGAATGACTTGAGACATACCTCTCTGGACTATATGAAGAGAGACATGACTGAATTTCAGATTATGTGTCCCAGGCAGGTAGGACTCTAGCCCCAGGCAGGATTCTACTTTCACCCAAGTTGATGCCACAATATAAACAAAAAAATTGATAGGCTTCAACAATTGGCTTAGCTTGTGGTGTCAGTCCAGGACAATCCAGTATCTATCAGCATGGGAAGACATGGTCGACAGGCCATACTGCTTTGTCAGAGATGGTCTGTACCTGCCAGCTCTAGGCTTTCAGATACTGACAAAGGTGCTTGTCTCCCCATGGTGCCTTTTTAGGCAATGTCAAAACAACAACATTTCTGACAAAACAAAAATCATTTGAGACAAACCCAAGGTTATACTGCTTAATGCTAGGAGTCTAAACATGAAACCGCACTCCCTGAAAGCACTCCTCACCTTGAAAGATTCTGAAGTCTGTGAAGTCACTGAGACATGGTTCAAGGCAGCCCAGAGCAACCTGGCTGTGCAAGCCTACAATGCCTTCCATACACTCAGACCTTAAAACGAGCATGAAAGAACCAAAGGTAGAGCTGCATCTATCTTCATTAAAGCCAAGTACACCTCAAGACTGATCAAACAGAATGACTTTCTCGAACTATTCCATGTCCAATTCGGCAAAATCCCCTACCACATCATTGCTAGCTATAGGTTCCCCACCATGAACCAAGAAAAGCACACTGCCAACCTGGACTTACTGGAGTCACTCACCATATAGCCCAACTCCTTAGTCATGGGAGATCTTCCATGACTGGGTGAAATAGATGAGCATGAACATGCTCGCCCAGAGACTCCTGCACGAACATGCTCGCCCAGCGATTCCTGCATGAACATGCTCGCCCAGAGATTCCTGCATGAACATGCTCACCCAGAGGTTCCTGGACTTTGTCAATACAAATGTTCTTGAACAGATAGTCTGCATCTCCACAAGGAGCTCAAATGTCTTAAACATAGTACTCGCCAACATGGGGGGAGACACTGCACTCACCCCTGTGTGATGCCCTGCCTAGTAAGGTCAGACCATAAATCAGTCTCGTTCAAAGTAACTATTAAACCTGTCACCACCACCACAGGAGCATAAAAACTAAAAAACTTTTCCAAAGCAAACTACAGCCTACTAAGCTATGGTATAAAAAGTTATATACTGTTGCAATCACAGCAATAATGACTCCTGTGCAGAGGTGTAAGCAAATTCTCTATATAAATACTTAAGCAATGTATAAACTCAGCTGGGCCTGACTGGATTAAAACCAGATCCTCCCAAAAAGCAAGCCACCCTGGTGGATCTCAAGTATAAGCAGATTATATAACAAAAGGAAGAAACTGATGTCTAAGAACAAGAGGGAACTGACTCGGCGAGGAAGAATTCCCCCCATAGCTTGAACAAGCAAATCAGAAATCTTGTAAAGTCCTCCAAAGCTAATTATGAAGGTAAAATAGCATGCCTAGCTAAGGATAATCATAAGGCATTCTTTAACTATGTCCGAAATCTAAAAGAGAAATCCCAGCTATGTGCTGAACTGGTACCAGAGGAAATTGCCAACCTGCTAGCTGACAGGTTTGGTCCAAACCTCACCCCCCTGTCCCCAGCAGGCATACATCAAAGCACACCTGACACCAGTCCTCTGTCAAGTAGTTCTATATATTAAGTCATATATGCACTCTCCAAGGCCAAAAACATGGCCTCAATGGGACCAAATAATATCCCAGGTTGCTTATTAAGCAATCTAAAACAGGACCTAGCAGACTCACTTGGAATTCTTTTTAACCATAGCTTGAGAACTGGCTTTGTTCCAGCAGAATGGAGATCAATAACAGTAATCCCCTTGCACAAGGGAGGGCCATCAACCAACCCTGGGAACTATAGACCCAAAAGACTAACCAGCCTAATCTTCAAGGCCATGGAAACAATGATCATGGACCTTATCAACAAGGACATAGGTGACCTTCAAACTCTAGACCCAACCCAGTTTGGTTTTGTTAAGGGTAGATGCTTATTAAACCTAGTAGACTTCTTTGAGAAAGCCTCAAAAGCTCTGGATGAAGGTAAGACAGTGCACACTGACTATCTTGGGCTAGCCAAGGCTCTTGACAGAATCTCCCACTCAGGTATCATTTTGAAACTTTCCCAGCTGGGGATTAAGCCTTATGTCACTAGATGGGTAGCCTATTGACTTACCAACAAAACACATGCTGTCAAAGTTGGTGAATACACCTCTACCAGTAGACCTCTCACCAGTGGCGTACCACAAAGATCTGTGCTGGACCCTTTACTGTTTGGAATCTATTTCTCAGAAGTCCAGGCTAAAGTAGACAGCCTTTGGTTTACCAGGTTCACTTATGATTGCAAATTGGCTGATATCAGAGTCATTCAATGATGCTAACATATTAGAGGAGGGGCTAACACAAGCAAATGACTGGTGCCAAAGCCACAGTCTACAACTAAATACAAAAAAGTTCATTATTATCCCTATTGGCAAAGTGGAATGTCCTGCTAATTACAATAGAGAGTCGACTTGTGCCTGGTTTACAGGGCAGTCTCTGACCCTGCCCTGATGGATTTTCTGCACATCTGTAAGTCAAATGGCATGAGAGTCACTCACTCTAGGGATCTTAACCTAGCCTGTGACATTAACAGAACATGCTGGAGAAACATATCTCCCAGAGATTGACGCTACTCTGGAATAAACTTCCAGTTCATGTGAAGCAGAGCTCCTCACTGACGCTATTCAAGTGCAACCTGGACAAATGGATGGGAGACCACAAATTCACCCTGGGGCATGGCACCCATGTCCCTCATAAACAGGGGTTGTTGGTATTTATCATAGACACTTTCTGCAAATTACGTCCATCTAACCAAAGACAATTGAGGCAACTCATGATTAACATGACTAGGCATGTAAGGGCTCTAGGGCCGCTAGCCTAGTAACCTCCTCTGAACCTATAAACTTGATGGCAGCATTAATTTCATATACATAGTTGTGTGAAAGGAATACTAAATCTGCTCCAAACTGTAAGTGTTTTTAAGTAGTATGGAAGAAAATGTGGAATAATACTCTCCCATGCTGAGAATCTGGCTATGGATATGGCAGCTTTATGCACTGAAATAGGAAGAAACATAAGGCAATCACATGAACATACCAATAAATGGAGGTGACAGAGCAGAACTGTTGTGTTAGAAGAAAATATTCATGGTCAGGGGAATAAGTTTGCTAGGCTGTATACTTTCTTGGAACAGATGGGTAAGAATAGGGTGGATTTTGAAAGCTGTATGCAATGTGCTAATGTCATGACTGTAGGACTGCAAGACGGTGTGGAAACAATAGAAACAATGCAATTTGTTGAACAGTGGGTACAGCAAGTAAAATCAAGGTACCTTGTGCTACATTATTTGATTCAACAGAACTCACAGGGCTGACTGTATTTTAATTCAGGATGGTATACACAGGCATTCATTAAGTCCAATAGCTATAAACTGAAGAAATGCCTTGTCTGCCAAGCAGTGCTGTAGTGCAGCTCTGACATGGCTGACTGCCAGATTACGATTCTGGAAGACTTTGTTTTATGTACTCTATAATAGGAGGAGGAAGTTATCTAATGCAACATGACGGTTACAGTAAGCAGGTGTGACGTTTTGTGGTTTATCCAATGACATTAAAAATATGGAAAAGCCAGTTACTGTGGGCTAAATCAGCAGACAAAGCACTCCTCATATATATATAAGGATGTATTGGGAGGCCATCTACTGCAAGGTGACATGGAACAACATAGTACCCTGAACAATAAGCCTCTAAACCTCGCAAACCATTGAAGTTCTGGTGATCAAAGGAGATAAGACAGCAGAGGAGAGGACCAGAAAGTGATATTGAAGAGGGCAAGACAGATTGTGCTACAGCAGTGCAAATGTCAGGAAATTAAGAGAGCCATGTTGGAGGGGAGGTAGCTGGAAGTGTTAATCATTTTGTAAATATGGACTGAAGAGATGAAGGGATTTGGTGACTGCTTGCCATTATTTATTTATTTACTGAAATTTGTTTACCAAGAAAGTCCAACTGGTTAGGAATCCATTTTCAGCAGAGGTCCATGGAGAAAAGGTCCAAAGTATTACAAAACATTTTAAGAACAATGATTTCACAGTCTTTAAACATGAAATAAATCATCCTCCGCAAGGAAGAGTAAATCTGTCTGGTGGACATCTGGAATAAATAAACTCTATAACAAAAGGAAAAAATTGCTGTCCAAGACCAAGAAGGAGCAGGTGCCCAACTGGAAGTAATGTCTCCTTAGCCTGAACAAGCAAATAAGAGCACTAGTGAAATCCTCCAAAGCAAACATCGAGTCCAAATTGGCCACATCTACTAGAGACAATCATAAGGCCTTCTTCACATATGTCCACAACTTCAAAGGAAGCATCCAGATCTGTTCAGAACTGGTGGTCAAGGACACCAGATATACAAATGTCGTAGATATAGCAAACTTTCTGGCTGGCAGATTCGGTGAAAACTTTATCCGTCTGTCCCCCATCAGTAAATCAGGACATCCCCAGTACCTGCCCCCTTCCCCTTATATCTAGGGAACAGGTCATCACAGCCTCCATGGGACCCAATAACATCCCAGTTTGCATCCTATGTGAACTCAGGGAGGAACTTGCAGCACCATTAGGCACCCTATTCAACCAAAGCCTGAGTACTGGCTTCATCCCAGCTGAGTGGAGGACAGCCACTGTCATCCCTTTACACAAAGGTGGAGCTTCCACCGATTTGGGAAATTATAGACCTATAGGCCTAATTAGCCTGATCTGCAAGGCCATGGAATGGATTATCATGGACCTCATTAACAAGGAAATTGGCAACCTCAAAACACTTGATCCCACACAGTTTGGCTTCGTCAAGGGGAGGTCATGTCTGCTAAATTTGGTTGACTTCTTTGAGACAGTCACCAAAGTCATGGACGAGGGAAAGACTGTGTATACCACCTACCTTGACCTGGCCAAAGCCTTTGACACTATTCCCCACTTGGCATAGTAGATAAACTCTCTCAAAGGCATCAATCCATATGTTACCAGATGGGTAGCAAACTGGCTCACTGATAGAACCCACGTAGTCAAAATAGGGGAAGCCACCTCAAGCAGTAGACCCATAACAAACTGCGTACCCCAGGGTCCGGTCTTGGGGCCTCTGTTATTTGGGATATACTTTTCTGAGGTACAGGCTAAAACCAGTGAGCTATGGCTGACAAAGTTTGCAGATGACTGCAAGGTGGATGCTGTCATCAATTCCCCTATAGATGTGGACATCCTCGAAGAGGGTCTCACTCAGACAAATGACTGGTGCCAGAAACAAGGCCTCAAGCTGAATACCAAAAAATGCATCATCATCCCCTTTGGGCAGAGTGACATCTCTGCAAATTATCACATTAATAACACCGTCCTAAGCACTCAATCAGTCATGAGGGATTTAGGCACCCAGGTTGATAGCAACCTGACTTTTGACCACCATGTTGCTTCTGTGGTATGGAAAGCCTTCTACATAGCCCACCTCATAAGTAAGGGTATCTCATCCAGGAAAAATGAGGTAATAACATCCCTGTATTCTTCCCTTATAAGGCCCATTATTGAGTGCAACGCACCTTTTGGCATGTACCTCGCAAAACACACGCAGCAGCTGGAGAGCCAACAGAGGTTCCTCACCAAGAGAATCCAGGGCCTCAAAACATCTACCATACATAGATAGGCTAAAAGCCCTGTCCCTCTACTCGGTTTCATACAGACTCCTCAGAGGTGACCTCTGTCTGGTATACAAGACGATCAATGACCCCACCTTGATGGGACTGCTGCATATCCGCAAGTCAAGCTCCACTTGAGTAACCCGCATGTGTGGCCTCAACCTGGTCTGTGACATCAACAGGACTTGTTGGCGGGACAGATTTGTGTCCCAGAGACACCCTCATCTATGGAATAGACTCCCACTCCACATCAAGCAGAGTACCTCTTTACCCCTTTTTAACTACAACCTGGATAACTGGATGGGAAACAGAAAATATACCCCTGGGATTCCAACCATGTCCTTGCTGGACAGGGGCATTGGGAGCTGATTTGTCTAAACATGGTCTAAACTCTTGGCTATGCTTATAAAGGCTACAGGGCCAATAGCTTAGTAACCTCCTATGATCCTATGATACAAATGCAGCTATAGTTTAAATAATTATACCAAATTAGACATAATATGAAAACATTTGTTAAGAAGAGATACAAGTTATATGACAATGATTTAATATTTAGAGAAAGTTTAGTAAGTTTCTAGAGAAATGAAAAGTAAGTTAGTATAATACAAACAGGAATTTCTATACGAAGTGAAAGAAAAGCAGGCTTATGGTATATTTACAGATAACGCCAGGGGAGAGTAAATGACAGAAGTAAGGACGTGAGTGAAGAAAGGAGAGTAAGGAGATGTAAGGTGTGAGCAGGTATTTGTTTACATTTAGAGATTAAGTTTATCCAGGTTCTCATTAAAACTGAAAAGTCAACAAGAGAGAGAGGTGGGGATGAAGAGAAGGGAGCCCTGGAAAAGCAAGGAACAGAAAGAACAGAGATCCCTGGAATGATGGAGAACCTAGAAGAGAAGTGGAGTCAGCCATGATCAGAAAACAATCAATTGAATACCGGGGCAAGCTGTGGACGTCAATGGGATGATTAATGGAAAGTGTACCGAAATGGTAAAATGGAAAAGTAATCAGTAGAGACAGAATTTAAAACACAACTAAAACTTCAGCAATCAGATCAATAGCTCTGTTCCTGTGTATCTCCAGGATAAATGTCACTATTATCTTCAGTTTGCCATATTGTTAAACATTTTCTCTTCATTCAAAATCCTATGCCCTATAACTAGGCTTCACCAATATCTGAATAGTTTTACTAGCATCTCTCAGCCATACACATAGTTTAGTGACACTGATAACCCCTCCTCTATCCCTCTAATATAAACCTTATGATAGCCAGATACAGAATCATCTCTGAACCTGCTTTATACTTCCACCTTTTAACTACAATATTAGTATTTTCTGCCCTACCTAGGTCCATTCCTCACCTCCATTTCTTTGAATTTCTAACCACTAATCACATAATCTATTATATAGTTGACAAACCCACTAATACACCTCTTTAAATACTTAAGTTCATAGTTAAATAGGTTCATATGTGTTTGCTGGACTAATGACCACAAGGGCCTTTTTAAGTCTAGGCATGCATCCCAAATCTCTGACAAGTTCTCGTATCCTTGATAAATGTAAGCAGGTCTTGGGGGATAAACCATTTACAAACAGGAGCCTAGGAGATGAACCATTTTCAGGCTACTTGTGTCCATTATAGACACAGGTGCCAAAGCAGGGATGAATTTCCTGTTCCCCATCCAATTGTTCAAGTTACACTTGATTTGGATTAGGGAGGAAGTCTGCTTCACAACGATGGGGAGCCTGTTGCAGAGATGGGGTAGTCTCTGGGTTTTAGTGTTTCAACATCTCCTAATGCATAGATATCTTTTATTTCATATGACTATAATCTAATTAGCAAATGTGTTTGTAATTGTTAATGTATATTACTTAATGTCTGTTTATGTATATTACTGAATGTTCATTTAAAAATATTTGTAATATGCTGAATATTTTCTCCCAGGGTTTCCACTGAAAATGGGTTTTTGAGTAAACCTAGTAGGAGAAACCCAGTAAACAAAAATAAAATAATTGAAAATAAAGAATTATTTTGGTAAATGTTGGTGTATTGCACTATTTTCTGTTTTCTTTCTTCTCTCTATTTTGAGTGTTTATATTAGGGTGGGTCTCTTCCCTGAACAATGAAGGTTCATAGAGGGCACAGTAGTACACAAACTCAGATGTGAGCAATGAAATGTGGATAATGAAGAAACAAAACAGAAGGGCTGACTTATGTGATATTGAGAGGAAGATGTAAGGTGGAAGAAGAAGAAAGTCAAATAGAGTACAGAATAAACTAGGACATTGCCATCTGGGAGGCCGAGGCAGGAAGTTATGTACTGCTAATAAGCCTTGTAGACTGTCGTGGGGTCATGACATTCTTATTATTTCTTGTAATTATTTACTACAAATTGAAGATAATGATATTTGGAGGAAGGGAAGTGAGAAAACTTGAGAATGCATAGAACATAGGGATAAGTGTAACAATATCAAGGGAAAGTTTAGAAGAGGTACGAGGAAATCAAGGGTCCAAAACAAGAGTTAAGAGAAGGTTGCAGTTAAAGGTCAGAGTTAGAACCAAGGGAAGCAAGTGATGAGGGTAAGGAAAATAGATATCAAATTGACCTTGTGAAAGATTAGGGAACACTGGTGGCCAATATGGATATGAATACAAAAATAAGAAAAAAGTTTCATGATTTTTTAAGCAAGGTTATATAGCGGAGTTCCTAAACAGATAAAAAATTTCACAGAATGATGGCAATTGCTGATAAATGAGGCAATGAACTATTAAACAGAAAAAAGTGGCATACGAGACATAATAGAACATGTGAGCATATGAAAGGAAGGCAGGGGTCTGATGGGTATTCACCTGCTTTTTTATAAAGTGGCAGATTTGTCAGTATTAATAATTTAACTAAAATATTTAACAAGGCATTGGAATATGGAAGACCTCCTTGCATCTATGCATAAGGAAGAAAGATAAATGGTAGCCTGTGAACTACAGACAGATATTATTGTGTAATGTGGATTTAAGATTATGCACATGATTGCAAAAAGTATTCTCACATATTATAGGAGAGGAGTAAGTGAGTTTTTTAAAGGGCAGACCATCTGTGGACAATTGGAAAGTAATTTCGAACTGTATAGGAGGGGCAGAAAATATACTAGGTTTAGGGCATGAATTGCCCTTGTCGATATCCAAAAGACATTTTGTTCCATTTCTTGGGATTAAATATTTAAGATAATATAAAAACTGCCTGAGGAGGCATTTGGGGTTATAACACTGTACAAGGGTCCATGGATTTGAATATAAATAAACTGTAAGTAACTTAAAGGGGTTACATTGGGCAGGGATAATAGACAGGGTTGTACCCTTTCTCCTAGTTTGTTTTTCCTACTGTTAGAATGTGTGGACAAGCACTTGGGGGTTTTGTTAAGGAGGGATAAGAGATAGTCTGGCAGGAGTGGGGATTTATATGTTTTTAGATGGTCGTATGATTTTATGGGAGAATGTTGATAGGCAGTTATTGATGTTACTTAGAATCTCTGAAGAATTTGAAGTAGAATCAGGACTGCATCACCATTCAGTTAAATCAGTTGTTTTAGGTTTGAGTAAAAACAGAGAGAGAGAAAAGAGAATTGAGTGGGATTAACTTGAATGGAATAGAACAAGAAAAGGTATTTGGATTTATTCAAGGGTATCAAATATTGTTAAATTTAACTGTGAAATTATGATCTAAGAAAATAGGAGAGAGATGCTCAGTAAATAGACAGGGAAGATTAATACTTTGAGGGGTAGGACTGATCAGGTGAAGAGTTTAATTTTCCATCATACAATTTATTTAGAGATGCATGTATTAGTGTGTTCACCAGTCAGAGGAGAAATACAGAGGAAGTGTGACAGAAATGTGTAGAAGGGAGGAAGGTGAGAGGAAGTGTGACATAAATGTATGGAAGGGAGGAAGGTGAGAGGAAGTGTGGCAGAAATGTATGGAAGGGAGGAAGGTGAGAGGAAGTGTGACAGAAATGTATCGAAGGGAGGAAGGTGAGAGGAAGTGTGAAAGAAATGTATGGAAGGGAGGAAGGTTAGAGGAAGTGTGACAGGAATGTATGGAAGGGAGGAAGGTGAGAGGAAGTGTGGCACAAATGTATGGAAGGGAGGAAGGTGAGAATTTGTAAATGCAGAATGAGGATGGAAAGTAAGAAAGGGGGCCAGGCATGTCACAGTTCAGAAGATTTAACTGCAGTTAATATCAGGCAAAAATTGAAAGGATATAAGAATGGAGAGTTTGACTAGGAATATTGCTAGAAATGAAAGAAGAGACCCGGATATGAGTTATTTTACAAAGTTATACTAGGCATAAATAGACCAGTAAGGAAATATGTTGAATGAGCAGAAGAGAGATAAGAGACTAAAGATGAGGAGATAAAGAGGTTTATGTGGAGGCAATATTTTGAATGGAATGACGATCTGAGGAGGTGAGAAGCTGGACATTTATGCATAGTGATGTATGGAAGGAAATGTAAGATAAAATTTAAAGATTTTTGGCTTCCTTAGGAAAAGAAGTGATTGTGGAGGGTCAATTGGCTGATTTACAGAAGAATAGCAATTCATGTAAAGAGTTTGGTTAAGAAACATAGAATATTAGGAAGACAGCTCAAGCAGTGTAAGTGGAGGGAAGAAAGGGGATAACTGGAGAGAAATTAAGAAAAGGATTGGTTATATTTATAAGCAGCTGGGGTGAAGGGAAGTGGAAGAAAAAGTTATGACAACGCAGAGGACAAATAAAGTCTACCAAAGCCAAATTTTATGTAAGTTTGGCATCTCAGGCTTAGGACAGCCACAAAGCATTCTTTAGCTGTTTCTGCAGCCTCAAAGGCAATACCCAATTGTGTGCAGAGTTCATTGCTATTGGAGACATCTATACTGAGCTAGAAGATATAGCAAACCAACTGGAAAACGAATTCAGCTCTAACTTTACTCCCCCTCGACTACCCTCAGAAAATACCATCAATATATAACACCCCTCCAACTATCACTAGGGAACAGGTCCTGAATACTCACTTTAAGGCCAAGAACACTGCATCAGTGGGCCCAGACAGTATCCCAGGCTGCCTTCTAAATATTGCAAAACATGACCTACCAGGCTCTCTGAAATCACAATTTAACCATAGCCTCCAAACAGGCTTCATGACGCATGAATGGAGAACAGCAATGGCCACCCCTCTGCACAAAGGCAGACCATTTTAAAGCCCCTGGAATCCACAGGCCCATATGTTTCAGTAGTCTAATATGCAAAGCCATGGAAATAATTATCATGGATATGATCAATAATGACATAGGAAACATCCAGACACTGGACCCAGACCAGTATGATTTTGTCAAGGAGAGGTCATGCCTACTTATCCTGGTGGACTTCCTTGTGTAGGTCGCCAAGGCAATGGATTAGGGCAAAATGATTCACACTGCCTACCTTGACCTGGCCAAGGCATTTGACACAATACCGCACTCGGGCATCACTGACAAACTTAAGAGGTTAGGTATAACCACATATGTCACCCAGTAATAGGCATATGGCTCACAGACAGGACCTAGGAAGTTAGAATTGGGAAGTTCACCTCCATATATAGGCCAGTTACCAGGAAATCTCTCAAGGATAGGTTCTGGGACCACTTTTTGACATTTACTTCTTAGATGTCAAGGCTAATGTCAAGGACCTCTGGCTAACCAGATTTGCAGACAGTTGCAAATTAGGAGCAGTCAGAGAATCCCCCACTGACTACTGATCTCCAGAAAAGAGTAACACAAACAAGTAAATGGTGACAGAGCCATGGAGTAAAACTAAATGCCAAAAAATGCATAATAATATCCTTGGGGATGTCATCCTCCCCTAGTAGCTATTATGCTGACAACACACCCTTGAAAGTCAACCCAGTAGTCAGTGATATGGGGACACATGTAGACAGTAATCTTGCCTTTGAACATCATGCGTCTATGGTAGTGAGGAAACCATCCCATATTGTGTAAATTATAAACAAAGGTATGGCATCTAGGTCCAATGAGGTCATTGTACCACCATATTTGGCATTCATCAGACCTATCATTGAGTACAGTGTCCCCTTTTGAATATACCATACCAGGCATATCCAACAATTGGAAGGTCCACAAAGGTTCCTCACTGAAAGAATATGGTGCATAAGTAACGTGTCCTATGCAGATGACCCCAAACCCCTGTCCATGTATTCTATCTCCTACAGGCTGGTGAGAGGAGATCAGTGCGTGCATACAAAGCAATGTCAGACCCCACTCTGATGGATCTCCTGCATATCCGCAAAACAAACAGCAAAAGAATTACCCACTCTAAAGACATAAATCATGCCTGTGATATAAAGATGACCTGCTGGAGACACAGGTATGTATCCTAGAGACTATCCCTTCAATGGAACAGGCTCTACATCCATGTTAACTATTGTTCCTCTCTAACCCAATTCAGTTGTAACCTGGACAATTGGATGAGAACAGGAAATTCATCCTTGCCTTGGGTACCTATGTCTCTAATGGACACAGACAGCCTGTAAATGGTTCATCTTCCTCAGGCCCCTGCTTGTAAATGTTTCATGTCCCAAGCCCCTGCTTACACTTACCAAGGGTACCAGAACTTTTTAGACATTTGGGATGTATGGCTAAGGCAAAAGAGGCCCCATTGGTCATTATTCTTGTACGCACTTATGACCAATACTCAAAAGAAAATAGCATTTGGGAGACAGAGGAGGTATGGGAAAGAATGTAGGATAAGACAGCATCTTTAAGGCACATTAGACATGTTGGAAATTTTTACTAGACTATAGCACATTGCTGGTACAGAACACATTTGTAGTTATGAAGATAGTGGTGGAGATCAGATGCAAAGGGTTTTTGCTGTGGAAAATTATAACTGAATCAAAAACATGCATAATGAGAATGTGAGATGATCCTAGAAATTTGGCAGTAGGCCAGAAAGATTTATGGAGGGTTTTATGAAAAACAGGCAGAAAATAAGTGGGCGTTCTGTCTATTTGCTATTTGCTTGGAGCTACCATTAACTTCCCTGAAGACACTCAGATCCTCCAAGAAGGACTCACTCAGAAAAACTCATGGTGTCAGTATCATGGTATAATGATGAACACCCAAAAATGTAGCATTATACAGATTGGAAATCAAGAATTCTCAAACACCTACAGCATAAATGATGCCACCTTAAAATAGACATATTTATTGCACACTTAAGACTCATTTGTTGATAATGAACTCTCCACTGACTGCCTTGGAAGCACTGTACATATGAAAGCCTTCTTCATCACCGAGTTGATTACTAAGGGTATCTTTTCTTGGCCCAAGAAGGTCATCATTCCACTTTACTCATCCATTGTCAGGCCTTTTTTTTTCAAGTTAGGTTAGGTGTTTAGACATGTACATACTGAAGGGTGCACAGTATACTCCCAAAGTATTCCCCACTTCTGGAAAAAAAACTCCCTCTCTCTGTAAAACAAAACACACTTATCACTATCTTCAAATCTAACTTAAGACAAATGACAGGAAATTATATGGGTTCATGGGTGGATACTAGGCTATCAGCCCAAAAACTATTTTAAACCTAACCAAGCTTACCCCAAATTTGCCAAAATATTGCTGACAGGCGTCATTGCCCAAGGAATTGTACAGTTATGATATAGGCTTGTACACATCAAGCATTCAAATGTATCCCTTGCCAACCCACCATTCCTTTTGGACAGTGAGCGCAACTAGCCTAAACCAGTGAAACCAGAGTGGCTGGGCTAAAAAAAAAACTTAACTGTTCTAATGCCTTGTAGCAACCTAGGAACCTATTTTAGATGACACTGTTTATCTTTTAACTTTAGAAAGCTCATTTGCTAAGTCATATTTTTAGAAACTGTGGGAACTATTTTGTGTGAAATTGTTCAGCAGGTTTTCTTTTCACTGAGTCTTAACCTAGGAATGTAGTTCAAGACTTACCATGGTGAATCTTGAGCACTGAATAATCACTTGTCACTATCCATGCTATAATTATTATTACGTGATATTTAGAAATATGTAGAATTATCTTATCATATGGTACTTCCATCAGCAACTGCTGCATTTTATTTCTTACGTGGCGGACAATTATTACTGAATTCAAATTTAATGAGATGTTTGACAGTTCTACAATGCATGAAGAGGCTGCTTTGAGAAAACATGATAGAAATTGTCAAATCCATTTTAGTCTCTGCCAGAGAATGCTTTGAATAGTTGGTGATGGAATTTTCCGAAACTTTTGAGGAGCACAAAGGGACAGAATATATTTGGAAATGATTCCTGTTCGATGTAGACTTACTTTGCTAAATTTTTTGTACAGAAATGTGATGAATAGTTATTTGTGTTGTTCTTAAATGCACATTTGGAATATTTAAGCAGTGTGAAAATTAAGTTATTGTATGAGAGTACACTGCTAAATTTGGAAGATTAACTACATAGCTTTGAGGGTATACATCTTTATTTCTACTCCTCCACCACCACCCTTAGCTCCTCTGATCTATCTTGCACTAATTCCTGAAGGAGATATACAGGTTGTGGATCTGAATGGCCTTGTGGGAATTTGCACATGACAAGGCATGCTTGATCTTTTGTTCTAATGTAGATATTAGCACTCTACTAAACAATTTGCAGGTTTCTGTGTATGCTTCTGGTTTTAATTGGCAACACGTCTTGCATTTGGGAAAGAAGACGTGAATATGCTGGTGGCAGTGTTTGTATTACATTAGAATACTGGTGTGCAGATGATAACAGCAGGCTCTGAAAGCAGTTAGCACTTAGCTGTGAGTAGTTTAAATCAGTAATAATAACTTTGTAGGACCATGTAATGAGCATGGGGCAGCAGACAGTGAAGATGCTCATTTGGGTGATGGCTTGTAGGTTTGTGTCAGATTTATTTGTGAGCATCCAGTCAGGAACAGGACTATTAACTGAATGAAGAAGCACTTTGTGTGGGTTGCATATTATTTGAGAAAGTTGAAATTTCATTGTTTATGTTAAGGAAATATGTGTGCTTTTCACACTATCACTTAAGGTAATGATCTCCTAATAGGATAGATGTTTTTGTTTTGTTTTGTTACAGGTAAAGCTGAATAAGGAGATAATGTAGAATTTGCATGAAAATGAGAGAAGAAATATATATTGATACTGTAAATAGATTTATCTGGCCACATTTTTCCCCATATTTAATAATCTTCCGTGCAGGACTAGCTTAGTCTTGCACAAAAGTGGACGTTTAGGAGCAGGACGGCAGCGCGACATGCATATTAAAGAAGGCGTGCTGCCTGAGCTCCTAATCATACATGGAGCATGTAAGACTGCAGGGGGTGAGCCTGAGAGCAGAGCTCTCAGAATACACATGCCCCTGCAATGAAGAACAGCAGAAAGCCCTAAAAGAATGAGCAAGATCACTCATAGGTGTCTGCATACCCCCCAGCAACATCCCCCCACATGTAAAAGAGCAATAGTAAACACAAACAATATAAAGATACTTTTTTTTATGAAACAGATTACATTTAACCGTAGGTGCGCGGGTTTGCCCATCGCTTAGCTATGGAATGCAGCTTAAATGGCAGAAGAGGATAAAAAGGAAGATATATGCAAATGAAGTAGTATAGCAAAAGTGTATTGGGCAGAGTATTTGCCTTACGAGCAGTCATTCCTGGTTTGAGTCCCACTGTGGCATTTTCCATGTCAAATCACGTTATGACCAATATTTTTAGTTGCATAACCTACTAAATAACATATATTTGTGAACTGGAGTACTGCATTAAATGCAGATGTGAGGTGTCAGTGTCATAATGTTGCAAAGTCCATAGATAATCACATGTGCCCCATACAGTATATGTACACAGGAATCAGGGATACAAATGGAAGGTAAAATGTGCAATGAATGGTAACTCCATACAGCTTTCAAATCCCCCACCTTCCCAAGAACCATTAGACATTACTGTCCAAAGTAGTGCAGTGATAAGCGGGAGTAAGCACTAGTAAGCAACTGTAAGCACTGTTAAGTAGTAGTAAGTGGGAGTAAGCATATGTAAGCACTAGTAAGTGGGTATAAGCCCGTTTACACAGAGGTAAGCAATGCGCACGCAGGGTAAGCAATATGGAAGCTAACTCTCTGTAAGCATCTTTAACCAAAGGTTAGCAGTGCTTACCCTCACGCAAACCCACGCAAACCTGCTTACAAGTGCTTAAAAGTGCCTTAATCACTGTATCCAACAGCCGTTGCTCTGTCCAGCAACAAAATAAACAGCCTTGCAGGTCTTAAACCCAGGACCCTATACACTATAGTCAAAGTAGTTAACCACCAAGCCATCACAGCAGTACATAAGAATGAGGTATCATCAAACAAATCCTCACTATAGTAAAATCAAATTGAACATGTGAAAGGAATCAGTATACAGTCATACGTTCTATAACCTACTACATAACATAAATATGTGAACTGGAGTACAGTAGTAAGCCCAGATGTGCGGTGTAATTGTTATACATTGTTGAAGTCCCCTATTAAACACAAGGACCCCATACAGTGTATGTACACATGAATCATGGATACCAGACATATATATATATATATATATATATATATATATATATATATATATATATATACATTGTAATGAATAATAAATCAATGCCAAAAAGTAAATATAATGCAAAGTCAATTTTAAGCAATGCTAAGTATCGCAGAGGCCAGCTTAGTATGTGTAAGCAATGTGTAAGCCAGCTAACTTAATTTGCCCAATGGTATACCTCTTTAAACAATGCCAACCTTAGGTAAGCAGGTTTGCCCATAGCTTAGCCTTTTCAAAGCCGTCCAATCATGGCAAAGTGCAGGAATTCGGCCCTACTTAAACCCAAAAGGTGGGAATGCATCTCATAACTGGTTGTAGCTTCCCCTTACAGGCACCATGTCAGAAAGGGGAAAGGAAGTGCACTTTCGAGTACAGCGCTGGGGCATCCAGGAGTCCAGAGTCATGGCAGGACTCCTTGTCAAAGACTATGAGCAGAGACTGCTGTAGAGCCAGTACCAGGGTTCCCAGTATAAGATGGAAGCCTGGGACCATCTCGCCCATGACCTCACCAGTGCCACTGGCATACCCCGAACTGATGAGCAGGTCAGGGATCACTATGCCGACCTGAAGCGGCAAAAGGGGATCTCTTTGATCAGTGGATCCAAGAGGCTAGGACACAGGGGTTGCCCCAGCTGTGTGTAAGTATCACTACACTACCTGTTTAATAATTGCCAGCTCATGTATATTATGGATAGGTATGGCTAAATACTCCTCTTATGTGCTTCACAATGGCAAATGAGCGGGCTGCAAACCAGGAGGCTCATGAATGTTGCCTGGAGAGGTTGTGACTCGAGGTAGGTTAGTAATACTCTTGCATGTACTGTCTTAGGAAATAAATCTAAAAGTATTAATAAGTTAATTGCCAGTATAAAACCTGTATTATTTAAGGCAAGTACTGCATACACCGGAGAATATGGCAGGAAGACTCTCATATAGTTTGTATGTAAATAAAAGCATAATAGCCTGAGAATAAAGGTCTAACTGCTGGACTGCAAGTATATACTCTGGTATCATATGGTTAGGTTAGTTTGCAATCACTTAATACTACTGTTGTATTAAGCACAGTTACCCACACTGTGCAACACAATTAGAATGGGTAGGAATGTCTGTATATGACTGGTGCAATCCCCAGAGGTCATTTACTACAACTGAGAGAGACATAGACAGAAAACAGTGAAAAGCCAGACAACAAATTCCGAATACCACACGCAATTGAAATGCAAACTGTTGTATTTTTAGCACACACCGCCATTGTTCAAATCCTGGGAGTGGTAGTAGTCTGCATACAGAATCATACCCCACAACTGTACAGATATGTCCAGAATGTCCAGTAAATTGGCCCATATCTGCTGCTTGTCACTCTGTCCCCCTGGGAAATCAGTTGGATGATCCCAGACATATAGGCAGCAAGGAAGAAAAACAACTGATTGTCACACATCTATAAGAACAAACCTGTCACTCTAGCAACTCCCTAAACTGTTATGAGAGTACTAAGCCAAGTATGTCCCATCTACACACCCCATGTTGTCAAGCTGTGACCAGAGTGTGCACACTAACAGAGTGAGATGTAAGTGCATAATAGTAATGTGGAATCTGGTACTTTGTGTGGCAACATTCAGGTAGTGCTAACAAACATTGCTCCCACAGGTCCATTAGATATGAACACTGTGCCAGAAATAAAAGAATGATACCCTGTACTGGTACTGTTTACTTTGGTATTCTATGGCATTGTGAGTGTTGCAGTAGTTCTGAATAATAAGGTATTACTCATCACTGTCGCCCACACTGTGCTACATAATATAACTGTCTAGGAAATCCTGTATAAGTGTGTTGTAATACAAGGTCAGAATGTAAAACCACAGGAGACATATAAGACAGAAATCAGATAAGAGATATACAGCAATATTTATATACCACACACAATTGTGATGGAAAGTGTTTTAGTTTTAGCAGGCACAGCCATGGTCTGAATCCTGGGAGTGGAAGTAGGCTGCATACAGAATCATACCCCACAACTGTACAGATAAGTCCAGAATGTCCAGTATAATGACCCATATCTGCTGCATGTCACCCTGTCCTCCTGGGAAATCAGTGGGATGCTCCCAGATGTTTAGGCAGCAAACAGGAAATACAACTGATTGACACACATCTATAAGAACAAACCTGTCACACTAGCAACTCCCCAAAACGTTATGTGAGTAATAAGCCACGTATGTCCCATCTACACCCCCATGTTGTCAAGCTGTGACCAGAGTGTGTACAGTAACAGAGTGAGATGTATGTGCATAATACTAATGTGAAATCTGGTACTTTGTGCAGCAACATTCAGGTACTGCTAACAAACATTGCTCCCACAGGTACGTCAGATGCAAACATTGTGCCAAGAAATAAAAGCTTGATACCTTCTACTGGTACTGTCTACTCTGGTATTGTATGGCATTGTGAGTGTTGCAGTTGCTCTGAATAATAAGGTATCACTGATCACTGTTACCCACACTGTGCTGTATAATATAACTGTCTAGGAAATCCTGTATAAGAGTGTTGTAAGTCACTAAAGGCTGAAGAGGACAATAGTCTACATATGTCCCGGTTCACCTGCATGTGGTTAAGACATGGCCAGAGTCTGTGCAAAAAGAGATGGACAGGTATGTGCATAACGTCACCCTGGAATCTGGGAGTATGTGTAGAAACAGTTAGTTAGTGTTAACAAACAATTCCTCCACAGGTATACCAGGTAAGAGGTGTATACTGCAGGTAAAACCAGTGCATGTATATAGATGTCGACAGCTATATCATTGTCCAAACTAAGGCAATAGGGTAGTGTAGTAATACTTGTAAGGTACAGATAACAGCACTGACTAGGAAAGTAATGTGAACTATGGGAATATACTAGTTGTTAATTGACATCTTTCTCTCCCCCCCACCATATCTCCAACAATATACTAAATACCGACCTCAACTGGTATGTGATGACTCCACTGTAATGTTGGGACATACGTCCTATTGTTTGATAATTATTTACATCTGTTTCTATGCATGTGCTATGTTGTAATACCCCAACATTGGTAGCATGGTGCCATCAATGTACCAGCATGCTGTTGTTATTACCACTGTGGTCCCATATATGCATGTGTTCTGTTTGCTATGCAACTGTTCCATATCTGGTGTCTGGGTTAATGGGAATATCTATGCATGCTGTTATACCTAATCCCAGAATGTGTTGACCATTACTATGTTACATATGTTGATAAACCATAAACACCATAGCACGTATGGGAATGTGGGTCCCAGCGGACCCACCTGTCTCACCTCAGCTGGCCATGGCACCGGGCACCAGCACATCTGGGGCCCTACCTGGGACCGCCTCATCCATTGGTCCTGCACC
>NC_056730.1:10776759-10816759 GCF_019279795.1 Protopterus annectens
TTACTTTAGCTCAGTGAGGTCAGTCAGATTATCAGATTTGTTGACTTGGTGTGCTGTGCAGCAGCACTTAAGGCACGTTGTTTGAACAATTCAGAGGCATGAACGAAGCTCCTGGTATGTTTTACACCGCATGAAAGCGGCGCACTTCACTCAATTCAGACAAGTGTTTGAAATTTTCCCTAGTCACTAGTGGAAAATGTTCCAGTATAAAATGAAAATATTTACAGAATTTACCTGGCTTTATTATGTTTGTTGGTATGTCAACTTAGTTAACACAGTATTTTATGCCACGGCCCCACTCAGAACTGTACATGTATCTGTGTGTGGTGTTGTGTGTATAAGTTAAGCTCCCACTTGATACAGCAAAGACAAGTAGTTCCCCCAGTCTGTCACCACTGGCAGGTGTACCAGCGTAAAATAAAAATATTTACAATATATACCTGCTTTTTATGTTTGTTGGTATTAACAGTATTTTATTTGTTCTAGCGCCCGGCCACACTCAGAACCGTACACATATGAATGCCTATGCATGTGTGTATTATAAGCTAAGCTCTCAAAGAACGTTAATAGCTTACTACATGCCACCAGTTCCGAAAATAATCACTTCAGTCACTAGACATTTTATTTATTTATTGACATTTGTTAACCGGGTTGGTCCAGCTGGGCTTGTGGCCCATTTTCAATGGAGACCCGAGGAGAAAAGCTCCAAAAAAAAAAAATGTCCATACCATAGTTCTCACATGATGAAGGAAAACATACTGCACATTTTACTATACAAATTACACTTCGCATTTTTACTGCAGCAATCAAACACTGAAAAAAATGCAGTGCACCACAAATAATCTTGACACTATTAGTCCAAAAATACCACTGCAGAGAAATGCCTTATTGATTCCAGGATGTTAGATACTCATTTCTGGAGGGCTCAAAGATAGCTGTGTGTCTGTATAGCATACAGAATATCATTTATACGTAATCTTCATTTCTCTTTTACTCCTACAAAGTAAAGGTTCCAAAATGCATCTACAGCCAAAAAAGTAAGAACCACATTAAACTATTACAACAAAACAGGATAACTACCACCAGCCGGTCATAAACAAATGCAACTAATGAAAAGACTAGTAGCCCAAACCAGATAGAAGCAGGCAAACTGAACTTGTCATTATCTTTCTGTAGTCCTAAATGCCTGGCCTCTGTCCCTTATCAACTGCAAGCCGCAGAAGCCACCCCAAGCCTAAAGCTGTCTGCCTTTCCTATGATACAGTACTACACTAGGAGTGGGTGACGCACATACTGATGTCCTTTTTCCTAATTTTAAATTTCTTTTTATGCTTATTCTGCATTTTATATTACATGTGTACTGGCCTGGTCATGGCTGAAATGGTCAATGGACCAGCACACCTACCTGGTGAACAAATAGTAAATAAAGAAATGTTATTTTTGAAAAAAAAACTGCATGTCCATTGGAATTATGGTTATTTTTGATAGTGATGGTGATGATGATGTTTGCTTGCTTGTCTTTTCACGCGTTTGTTGCTGAACCTGCTCGCCTGGCTCTGCACTGCTGTTATTGGAGGGAAAACAAAATTGTTTGATATGTTCTTTGCTTTAGGGCTGTGGCAATTGGAAATTTGGGCAATGGGCATTGTAGATTTTTTGTAATACCTTAGTGAAGAGGAGGAGAGAATCCAAGGGACAAAATGGCTGTGTATATATAGACTATTGTTATTGTTCTATTTCTGCTTCTTGTTGTTGAGAATTAAGGCATTGGGTAGATGATCAATTAGTGGACCAACTTGTGTAAAAAGTAGTTCGAACCATCTTTACAACACAATGATTTGCAGGGTAGTGCATCTGTCAATATGGACAGGCTGTAGGTACATGGATCAATATGTATATTTTTATACATGTATATATATTTTCTTGTACATGGTTTAAAAGGTATTTTTGTACATGGTTTAAAAAGTGCTTGCCTGCTCATTTGTGTTAGTTTTTTGTAGTAAAACTTATTTTCACAAATAAGTAAGAATATAATAATGTGTATAAAAAGTTTAATTATATTTTATATAGGAGCAACAGGTCTTCTAAAAAAAAAAAACTACAGTCATATTTAGATGTGCTACCAATGCATGTAACTCCATACAACTTGCAGGAGGAGTCATTACTGGCACATTGCAGGTGCTGTGAAGAACACTTTTGGTTGACATCAAAGATTGAAACAGTACTGATTTCATGAACTTTAATTGTACTTTGACTTAGGAATGGGGTACATTGCTGTCATGGTATTAGAAACCCAAAAGATTTGTTCTACCACTTTCTAAGGAGGTAGGAGGATTTATATGTGTATGTCATACATTTCAGCTGTACAGACTTTCACAGAATGTCCAGATTTCTGCTTTATATTTTTGGTCTGTTCTTCATAAAAATTCTGTATTTTTTTTAACAATTCACTAGGATGAACTAAGGATTAAATTTAATAAATAATGACATGAATTTGAGTTTCAGACTTCACATTCTTCAGAAAATGCATTCTAACACAAATCCTTTTATTCTAGCAACTTTCTAAATATGTCCCTAGTTTTGGGCCTATGTCCCCAACATTATAACAGGCTTTGTCCAGATTTCTTGTGCTAAGAGATTGACAGATATGGTGTGTGTGTGTGTGTGTGTGTGTGTGTGTGTGTGTGTGTGTGTGTGTGTGTGTGTGTGTGTGTGTGTGTGTGCGTGTGTGTGTGTATACTCCTCAGCTATCCAGGTTTTTGTAGAATGTCCAGATTTTTCCCCCATATTCCACCTAAAAAGGATTGCAGTTGCTAAATAGTGACAAACATTTTGAGTTTTAGGTGTCATATCCTTTAGAAAAATGCATACTAACACAAATACTGTCATTCTAGCAATTTTATAAGTTCAGAGCAATATTCAGAAAAATATTCGGTAGCATTGTCGCCTCACAGTAAGACGTTGTCCTGTTCGATTCTCAGCTAGAGCGTCTTCTGTGTGGAGACATGCATGAATGGGCGTACCTTCGTTGAAGGTGGTGCGTCAGAGCCGGCAACTCGGTACGTAAAAATCTACTGCCAATCATTAGCGGACCGGAGTTCCGCTGTGGCGACCCCTAACCGGGAAAAGCCGAAAAACACAACAACATTTATAATCTGACTGTCCCTATTTATTTTAGGCTTTGTCCAGATTTTTTGCACTAACAGATTTAAGGTAACAGGTTGAGGTGTGTGTGTGTGTGTGTGTGTGTGTGTGTGTGTGTGTGTGTGTGTGTGTGTGTGTGTGTGTGTGTGAGAGAGAGAGAAAATGAAATGACCTAGTTAGAGTTAGCAGGTGGAATTTATTTTGAAGTGCATTTTCAATGAATTGTGAGCTTCAAGGGAAGAGAAGTTTACTGCTGCTTATGCTAGGTCTGCTTAAAATGTGCAACTGTTTTGTTTAGCAAATGGTATCATTACTGTTGTATAGAATTTTAAAGCAAGGTTAGTAGCACAGTGGGTTGCATACTTGCGTCTTGATACAGAGGGCTGTAGCTTCTACTCCAACAGCATGTAAATTTGTATTTTAAGGGGGTGGGGGTACTGCAGTCCTTAGTATGCCGTCCTTTGGATGAGATACCTATTAACTTTGATCCTCTTTTTCAGCTTGTCACCCACTCCATATTGCAATATATCAGCTTACCATTTCTTTTAATGTAACATAGGCAATTTATTCTTCAAGGGCAACAGGCACTGAATTTGTAGATGAAACACTGAAATATATGTTTTATAGTAACAATCTCTTCATTAGTTTCAGATCTTTTTAATGTGGAATTCAGATGACTTCTGCAGACCACAGCGATTGTGCATATGGACTAATATTGGTGGATTATAATGATAGAAGTTTGAGTGGCCTTTTATGTTTGAAATGTTCTGAACTAGGCAGTTTGTCATTACTGGTTCATATGTTTTGAATTGTTTCACTGCTTACTGGAAAATGTTCAAAACTGTAAATTTAAAATACACTCAAACAGGTGGTGCAGGTGCTGTACAAGGGATATAATTCAATTATCAGGAACATGAATCACCATACTGTTGCATGGGCCTAAAAATGTGTGCATTTGATATGCTTTGAAAACAGCCCAAAGGTAAACTTAACCTGCCACTGCCCAGATGCATTCTCTTTGAATGTGGGTTTCAATGCTGTTTCAATCAATGTGAGTTTCAAAAGCAGAGAAGTTTTAATGCTAAGTCTGTTTTCATTGCAAGACTGTTGCTTTGTTTAGCAAATGTGAAATGTGCCTCAGTGTTTCTGCTATAAAATTTGAAATAAAAGTTGTAAATTAAATCCAAATATCTGTAATCATTGTCGAAGTAAAGCATAAAACAGTATGCATACTGATAGATTTGAACAGTGTCTGTGGCAAATGGGGAGAAATAGCCAAGTAATGGGACACTGGAATGGCTGTGTGTGTGTGTGGGGGGCTGTGTGGGGGGAGGGCTGCGTGGGGGTGGGGAGGAGCTGTGTGGGGAGGAGGCGGGGCTGTGTGGGGGAGGGGCATGGCTGCATGGGCGGGGCTCTGGGTTTTGCACCCCCCCTGCAAAAAATCCTGCGGGCTCCCTTGGAAGATACATATGTAGAGGGTGCACACCATATGGAACAGCCAGTATTCCCACAGTTGCCACCTTACCAACTGGACACTGTATGAGCCACCCATACAAATGACAATTGTTGCCTGCAACATATACCCACAGAGAAGTCAAAGGATATAACACCAAGCACAGGTTTGCATACATGGGAAAGCTTTATTTGTGTGCTATTACAGTTGTATATGCCATGTCATATAGCTGTTTAGACACTGACATACATATAAACAGAGTAATTCAACTGTGAAACAGTTATATTAATATGGTAGTCTGGAAAGGTTTACATATGTTGCTGTCCAGGCCGAGGCCTTCAAGTTGTACAATAGTAAAGACAGACTGGGCCACAGGATACCAATCAGTCAACAGTAAGTAATGCAGATGTATAGTCCAGCAGCTTCTAGCTACACTCTGTACACAATCCCTAGGTGGTAAGGACCTCAGCTGACACAATGGGATGTATCTGTTAAATAAAAAGGCATAACTGACACCATCACAATCACACTGACAAACAGAACAGTCTGTATGGCAGGAAGCAGTAGGCCTGCATTTACCCAAGGTGAATTGCATAATAATGTACATCCAGTTACCATAAGGCAGCTTACCCCTGATACCCCGACATGTTGTTACAGCCTAGGTTAGTTATGGTGCACCCCCCCCCCCATAGACTGAATAATACAGGGCCATATACCACTGTTACATACACTGGCCTCTGGAGTGCATAAGGGCACACATGTATTGTGTAGGTGAAGTCCACACATATATGGACTCAATCCCACAATATGTGCGGGGGCCACAACAGTAGTGGACTGATGTCAGGAATGGCAGCATGACATACTCACAGCCCACTAAATAACCCCTGACAGCATGTCATATGTACAAAGCCTGGTATGTAGGTGGAGGACAGAGGCTGGAACACAGGCCCATATGTGAAATACTGTTGTCATACACTAAGCAAGTCAATGGTGTTACAGGATAGTCTGCAATGTATCCTTAGTCAGGAATATGAAGTTAGAAACAGAAATGGATGTAGCATGTAATGATAGCATTCAACACACACTGCCAGTGATATATCTGACACAAGACCTGTGTGGTGGACAGAGAAAACATAATAGGCGCACCTCTGGCCATCAAGTGGATAGGCCCACAGTTGAGAGC
The DNA here is from genome assembly GCF_019279795.1 of Protopterus annectens. NCBI lineage: Eukaryota > Metazoa > Chordata > Ceratodontiformes > Protopteridae > Protopterus > Protopterus annectens. Next base: position 10,782,540 of record NC_056730.1, read on the forward strand.
TATGCAGACAGACTGCATTCCAAGTTAAACTAGTATGTACACACAATCCCTCTAGCACTGGTGCTATACAATGCATACAACAACACTACTCACACTCTGTCTGTAGTTCTTTAACCTCCTAGACATATGTAGCTGGCATGGGTGTGCAGGTTCTCCTGTAAGAGGTATTGCTATCTGCTGTCTGTAACACTGCTGCCCACACACAGGATGGATGTCCACCATACAGGAAAGGTAAAGGGACCACGCCCACATGATGTAGGGATTTATAGTAGTTGGTTGCCATGACATTGGTAATTCAAAGTACTACACAGCATGCTGCATGCAGGTAGCAAGTGGAGGACATTGATTGGTGCAGAGGCCATCACCTGATCATGTGCATCACCTACAAAAGTCATGCTGCAAGCTATTCAAAGAAGCTCAATCCATTTACTGGAGAGAGACCAAGAGAGAGAGAGTGAGTGTGTGTAAGGCACAAAAGAAAAAGAATCAAGCAAACCATCCAGAAGAGACTTCATTCCCAGAACAGGTATGTAAAGTATATATATGCATGTAATTGACCATAGTACTTGGTCCATAATAATGGGATAGATGATGTGGAATGATTTATATATGCCTTCAGGTGTTGTTGTTGTAATGATGTTCAGCTGAACAACTCCTAAGGGCAATAGAGTCTGTCCCTGTGGGTAGTGGGCCATACCCATCAACCATGCAGAGCAGCACTGACTGATAAGATGTAAGCCATCATAGTGTGTGTTGTGTAATGGAAAGTATGTATATTACTGTGGCCAATAGCTGGTGGTGGAAGTAATGCCATAATGATGGACACATGGGTTCCACAGCTCACCTCTTGCAGGATACTCAGGTTAACCTGTATTGTAGCATGCATGAATGCCATACGTGTGTAATAGGGTTACCTGCAATCTGGCCCTACATATACCCCCTAATGTCAGGCTGTGTCCATATGTGCCACCTGTCTTTGTTGTAGCAAGGCAGAACAGTGCAGCTGTGCAGGAAGGTGTTGTGAGATTGTGGACCTGATATCTGAATATACCCCATATATAGGTATGCATATGTGTGTGTGTGTATATATATATATATATATATATATATATATATATATATATATATATATATATGTGTGTGTGTGTGTGTGTGTGTGTGTAGATAGATAGCTACATGTATGTCCACAAATATACAGATACCCATGTGTAGACATATATATATAGACACATACATACATCATATACATCTACACATATATAGATATATACCTATATACACATGTCTACATATATGTATGTAAATGCATGTCCCCTATATTCCCACCGCAGTGCTGCATGCTATGTGCGAGGAAACAGCACACATAGCAATACACACAGATATCTACAGCTGTCAGTGTGTGCAATATGGACAGGTATGTCACATGTGAACCCCTTGTTGGGACCATATTACCCTTGTCTGTGAAGTATGGAATGGGAATATGGGGAAGTATGGCAGGTATCCTTGTGGAGGTGGTCAAGGTTGATAGATATAGAGGACAGTCTAAAGGGGTGGTATGTGACACATGTTGTGGGTAAACACCCTGGATGGTGTGTGTGGTCTGTGATGTGGATGCCCCATGAGCCCCAATATGGACACAATGGGAAGCCTCCCACTCACTACTACTCACAACAGCAGTCCATGTCCTGAAGGTGCCTGGCCTGGAGGCTGAGCAGGAGGAGCATGTGGGATCTGTGAATTTGTACTGGGTGCCTCAAGGTGATGTAGCACATCCCACATGTCTCTGTGGAGCCCGTCATGGAACAGACCCTGGACCTGACCTCAGGGGACAAGGACATGTCTGTATGTGCCCCTGGAGCGGACAACATCCCCTGAGTTGGTTCCACAGTTCATACAGCAGTACCTCCCTTTGGGATTGCAGTGCATGGACATGGACTGCCACATTACACACCAGGAATACTTGTCATTTATGTAATCACAGGACAGCTGATAGTATAATAAGGGCTGTAGCATGGAACAGACATTGAGAGGGAAGGTAGACACCAGGTATACCCTTAATATCTCATTTAGCAGAGAGATTACTGACAACCCACATATGCAGCACTACAGATGCATTGGGGAAGTACTAGTCAACACCAGGTAGTGTATCCATATATTACAGTTGTCACATGATAGGCTGATTGAGCAGCATATCTGCCATGTACTGAGCAATACATACACATGACACTCCCGTGAGTGATATTATGGAGTGAACATAGTAGCCCGCACATATAGGGGCCATGCTCATGATGTCCTGACATACACAGGGTGAGCACTGAATGACAGCAGTGAGGCCATCTAAAACCACTACACACAGGTCAGACAGGTAATGTGGTAACAGGTCTTGTGTTGTGATCACTTGTCTAGGCATTTAGAGGGCTGATATGTTAATGAGTGGTATCAATGTGTATGTATGTTACCAAGTGTGATGCAGGATGGGGAACACATGGAAATATACATAGGACTGTCTGTAAAGTCACGGATAGGTAGGTATTATGGTGGTGTGTGTGTGTGTGTGTGTGTGTGTGTGTGTGTGTGTGTGTGTGTGTGTGTGTGTGTGTGTGTGTGTGTGTGCGTGTGTGTGTGTGCGTGTGCTGTTATGCAATGCTGTACAGGTTTTAAAGTGCGTTTATTATTTTCCCCCACAGGTGGCGAGGTGGGTCAGGGTCCCTCCTGCATGCAATCTGATGTTGGTGTCCATACAGACACCGAAAATGATGATAGTATTGTTGAGGCACAGGTGGGGTTGTCATTTGCCGAAACAGCACCAACATTTGACATCCCCCTTTTAGCCACCCCAACCCCGCACACAGTTTCAGTGCCTATACATACCCCATCACCAGTGGTCATAGAGGAGGGACAGCTGGCATTTAGTGGTAGTGCACAGGGAAGTGTGGTAACCATGCCTACTGTGTCTGGTTGCAGTAGGCATAACCGGATGTTCGGCAGGGCACCACATAGGCATATGTCCCAGGGTGCTCATGGTAGGACCGCTGGTCATCATGACCCTGGCAGACATGACATAGCTGGTACCAGCATGTGCATGTTTCAAGCTGTCCTGACAGCGCAGGCACATATAGAATGTTACACCAGACAGGGCCTGAGGCTGCAGAGGGCTGCTCTCACATTTGCGAGTGACAACGCCCGTGAACTGGCTGGTGCCATCCGTGCGTTAACTAAGTTCATGGATAGACGGTCTGGTGAGATGATGGCCCTCATTGACTGTGGTCTGTCCATACTTCAACGTGTGGTGGGAATGCAGCGATGGCCGTGTGGAGGTAGGCCAGCAACGCCAAAAGTTGGTAGTCAACATGGATGTGCTAGGACACCAAGGGGCTCCCGTTGTGGCAGTACCAGCCCTGACACTGTGGGGGTGGGCGCTGTCCACACCACAGCAGGCCACAAGCACATGGTCCTGGCCAGTCCCAGGAGGGACCTGGTTCAAGCGGACATTTGTCATTGCCAGGTGAGAGTAGCACATCGACGTCTGTACCTGGACATCCCCATGGAACCTCTGGCAGGCACCGTCCATGTGTCCATGGCGGGAGGCAGTGAACTGCACACCTTGCCAGGTATGACCTGCAGCTGTCCATAAACACCTGTGTAGGGCAGCCACATGGCTGAACTGTGTGCATGCATACCCACACACTATACAAATACACCTAGGGCAAACCCCATACCTACACACACCACATCACCATGCCCAGTTCACCTCAGTACACCCCTCACCTACACACGTGGTGTCAAATGTATGGGCCACCTTTGGCCTCTGGCAAACCAATAACACACCCTGTGCATATGATGATACCTGTGCCACATCCCTGTCATTCATACCATCAATTCAGGGACAGGCTAATATGGTTTTGATGCACACAGCAACTGTACTACAGGGTACCACAGTACTGCAGTGTAACATGTTGTATGGACTAACGTGTAATGCATATATGTCAGGTAGTGTAGCCATCCAGCAATGATGCATTATGGTTGTTAGTAACACTGGTTGATTGTGGTCTATAATATTATCCATTTGTGTTGTAGGTGTACATGTGTCAGCATGGGGATGGTCTGCAGTCATATTCCACAACGGGGTATGGCACTGTGGTGACACCATGGCTGTGACATATCTGGGGTACAAATGAACACATGTCACAGGTTTGTATAACAGTTATTGTCTATGCCACATGGACAAGTGACCCGCTGGGGTGTGCATAATCTGCAACCTGATGTAGACCCATCCACATACATGCACACTCTTACTTGGCAACACTGGGACTAGATCCCTATCAGGTATGTAGTGATACTGAAGTGTGTGGCTTCCATTGCACACACCACACAGAGTTTAGAGTGAGGTGTAGGTTACATGTTACATGCAGAACATCCCCAGACATGTACAGTATGCTAATGGGGGATGTAATGGGTGTATATTGACAATACATAGTGTGACATACCTTCATATACACATTAACAGACACATAACAGGCAGACACACATCCGAGAGACATGGGCCTATCGCTGCTAGCTAACTTGACCATATGTTCAATGTGTTACACATAGGTTAAACACAGTACATGCATAACTGGTCTGGTTTGTGGTATCAGTTACCTGTATGGTTGATGGTGACAGTGGTAACCATAACGTGGTACATGGGGCATGTACCAGGTGTACCTTGGTGTAATGACAGTGTACACAGCATGCACATCCCCAGTGGATATTTTACTCCCTGAAACCCATGATGACAGTCTGACATACCCACCATCACACATTGGCCATGACTGAGGTACAACCTATTGTAGAGCCCAGCAGTGGTACTGCAGGGATATGCATCTAATACACATGCCACACACATTGTAGGGTGTTGCATTGTCATGCCTCACCTATGGGTAGCAACAACACTATCTGTACTACTGTGTGGCAATGGGTATTGTAATAGGAGTATGTGGCCTCGGAATGCTGTACGCTACAGATAAACAGACATGCACGCATACACACACTTGCCAGAACACAATGGGTATCCCATGCCTATCAACCAATTTGTACAACACTTTTGTGCTAGAACTGCAAGGCTTGTGTAGCCGGTATGGAGAGGAGCTTAACAGGGTACATGTAATGTCCCATACAGCAGCAGCCACAACTGTCTATGGCAATGGATGTTGCCGTGGTTGTGAAAGCCCTCATGGGATTCCCACGTACAGGTGTGCTAACACACAGACACTGCTATACTCAGTCATGTACATGTACACATGTGTCAGTACTGCGGTGCATCACTGCAGGTGGTCATAGCTGTGTACCTAGCTATTGTCCAAGGAGAGATGGGTTGTGTAAGGGTTGTGTGTACAGTGGTATCCTGCCACCTGCCATGTTGCAGCAGGCAATCTATCGACAGACACTACTGTGGTGACCCTCAGGGTGAGAATGACATGCATCAGCCATTGCTCTAGGTACCTCCTGCACATGGCAACTGAGGTGATCAAGCTGACATGCATGCAACATGCATTACAACACATGGTTAGAGTCTGTGATGGAGACCTGTACCCAAGCATGTTCTGTTGACTGTGGGAGTGTAGTGGAGGTACCCATGGCATGTGGTGCATACAGGGTGTTATCTCCAATATGTGCCAGTTCTTACATAGCTGGGCAGACATGTCAGTGTCAATCAAGCTCAAGATGCCTGTACATATCCCAGCTGGATACCTGCCATCTGCACATCTGTACAGGGACTAACAGTCATCCGCTTGGCAAGTAGCTATGCAGTAGGATGAATGTGTTGACAGATAGATGTTTGACGACAATATCTATGACATAACTACATGTCAGGACCCCCGGCTATAATGTGCTGTACAGATGGTAGTCTATAGTTACATTCCACATGGCAGATCATTACCCAGTAGGGGTTATATACTGTGATACAGCTCATACACCAGGGATACAACAGGGAGGCCTGAGAGTCCAGCTATGCCTGCAGGTGTGGCTGTTGTCAGTACTACATTTAGCACTCTGCTCTTGCCTGGGTAAGCACTGTCAACAGTAGTACTGTCATGATACACTACATGCCAGTGTGACAGCATGTACCCTAGGCTACTACCCCTGTATTTAACACATTGACATAGATAACAGTGCTGTACAGGCCTCATATACATCTGTGTCCCACACATGACACTCACACCCCTTGCTACTGTAATGACAGCACATAGGTGCATGTATTGTACATGGCATTATATAGACTTGTTACAGATGTTATTACCCTGCTGTTATTAGCCTGGGTGGTGTGAACTGGTTACCAGGGCTAAGCCATGATTAGCAGGTATCAACATTGCTGCAATATAACAGCTAAGCTGATTTGCGCACTGGTAAGCGAAGCCTACACTGTGTAAGCGCCCATAGCTTAGCAGTGCTTCCCGTCAAACAAACCCTTAAAGCTGCTCAAAACTGCCTAAAGCACTCTGTATCCGACAGCCCTTGTTCTGCCCATCAACAAAATGAACAGCCCTTGAACCCAGGACCCTGTACACTAAAGTCACAACACTTAATCACTATGCCATGGCCACTTTGAAGACAGCTGTTGTTTTCCAAAAATATATCTGTCAATACACGTATTGATTAGTATTGAACAATTGCCTTTACTTCCACAGTTGTGTAGTACTTGTTATTAATATGACTGTTGCATCACATATGTTGTTTTATCATAATGTACACATAGCAGATACATATGGTGAGATACATCTGGGACAGTATACACAACCATGAGGTTTACACATAGGTTCATAGGTTCATAGGTTCATACTAGGCTATCTGCCCAAGGGCATTTATAAGCCTAGCCCATAGTTATGTGGCTTTCGCCACCCCTTTAGTTTGAATAAAAACTATGCCTATCATTTTGCTGTGCCTCTGTCAAGCAGTGACGCTGAAGTAATCCCTGGGGTATATCTGCAATCTCCCATCCATTGGTCAAGATTCCTCTTGAACAAGACCAGAGAGGTGCTCTGCCTCACATGTACCGGGATTTTGTTCCACAGCATAGGGAGTCTCTGGGTGATGAATCTGTCCCTCCAGCACGTTCTATTTATAACCGTGTCAAGGTTTAAGTCTCCCGCCCTTGTGGTTCTGAGGGATCTAGATTTTTTGAGGTGAAGCATATTCATCAAATCTGGGTTTGACATGGCCTTATATGTCAGGCACAGGTCACCTCTGAGCAAGCGGTATGAGACTGAATAGAGCTGGAGTTCTTTCAGTCGGGCAGCATAAGACATATTTTTGAGACCCTTTATCCTTTTGGTGAGGAACTTTTGGGGCCTTTCAAGCTGCAGCAGGTGTCTGGTCAGATACATTCCGAACGGGGCATTGTACTCAATCATAGGTCTAATAAGTGATGAGTACAGGGGGACGATGACCTCCCTTGATCTAGATGTGAATCCCTTAATGATCAGGTGGGTGATATAGAAGGTTTTCCTAACTACTTTAGCAACATGAGTGTCAAACGAAAGACTACTGTCAACCTGGGTCCCCAGATCTCTGATGACTTTTTCTGTGCTCAGTGGATTGCCACCTATATGGTAGCTAGGGGTAGCCTTGTTTTTCCCAAAGGGTATGACTATGCATTTTTTGGCGTTTAACTTCAGGCCATGGCTCTGGCACCAGTTATCCATTTCTGTGAGGCCCTTCTGGAGGATATCTGTGTCAGATGTGTTTTCGACTATGGCGCGCAGTTTGCAGTCATCTGCAAACTTTGTCAGCCATAACCCTCCTGTGTTTGCTTGTACTTCAGAAAAGTAGATGCCGAACAAGAGTGGACCCAGGACTGAGCCCTGTGGGACACCACTTGTGACAGGCTTTGAGTCTGACATGGCTCCAGCAACTCTGACCCTGTGGGTTCTGTCACTTAGCCAGTTTGCAACCCATCTTGTGATGTATGGGTTTACATTCAAGCTGATGAGTTTTTCGATGATACCTGAGTGGGGTATTGTGTCGAAGGCCTTTGCCAGGTCGAGGTAGGCTGTATGGACTGCCTTTCCCTCATCAATGGCCTTGGTGACTGTCTCAAAAAGTCAACCAAGTTTAAGAGGCAGGATCTGCCTTTGACAAAGCCAAACTGAGTTGGATCCAAAGTCTGCAAGTTCCTATGTCTTTATTTATGAGTTCCATTATGATCCTCTCCATGGCTTTGCAGATAAGGCTTGTCAAGCTAATGGGCGGTAATTTCCAGGGTCTGTGGAGGCACCCTTATGAAGTGGGACCACAGTCGCGTGCGCCACTCCTTGGAGTGCGTATCCTGAGGTGAGGCTAAGATTAAACAGCTGTCCTAACTGTGGGTTTAATTCCTCATTGAGTTCATGAAGCACACAGCCGGGACACCATCGGTCCCATGGATGCTGTGTTTTTGCCTTAGTGAGGGCAGTTCTCACCTGGGCGTTGGAGATGTTTGGGGGCTACAATCCTCTGGAATAGATATCTCTCCTTTTGGGGGAGGGAGTTTGCACTGAACCTGTCAGCCAGTATGTTGGCAATGTGTGTAGGTTCAGTAATTTTCACATCATTTTGAACTAATTCTGAGCATATCTGGGAGTTTCCTCCTAGGTTTCTAACATAGCTAAAGAAGGCCTTATGATTCTCTTTAGAGTCCTTGGCGATTTTTCTCTCAAAATTTGCCTTGGATGATTTTATGAGAGCTCTTAGTTTTTACTTATAATGATCAAAGGTGTCTTACCTTTCAAGGATTTTGCTCTATCTTGTAGTAGCTTCCTCCTTTTGTTGTAGAGCTTGTTTATGGCTGGGGTCCACCAGACTGGGCTTGCCTTTGGTACAGAGAGTCTTAGTTTTGTTTGGGATTGCCTGATCCATGCAGTCCTGTAGGTGCTGGTAGAAGGCATTTGTAAGTGATTCAGCGGTTTGAGTAATGTTTACCACTGGCTCAGGGGCCTTAAAGGAGACCACACTAGTTTTAGAAGTGTGAAATCGGCTTTTGAGAAGTTTTTCACTGTGGTCTTTTTGTTTCAGGTGGGGGCGGGATGAGGACCTCCAGCGAGATTAGTTTATGATCTGATCTCACCAGTGAGGGGTATACTTCGGTGTTGAACATTTTGATCCCATGTTCGTGATGATGAGATCAAGTATGTTTTCTCCTCTTGTGGGGATGGTGACTAGTTGTTCCATGGCATTTGAGTTTATGAACTCCAGGAATCTTTGGGTTAGAGTGTTCGGGCTTGAGTAGTGTTCCCAGTCTATATTAGGGTAGTTAAAGTCACCTAGTATGATGGTGTTTGGAGATACATTTATCCCTCCAATGTTTTCAGGAAGGCCATGTGAGGTTCCTGAGTTTGAGAGGGTGGCCTGTAACATGCTACAAATTGCAGAGCAGTCTTGCCTATGGTTAATTGCACCTGGATGGTCTCCGATGCATCATGCGTTGCCACCAACCTTGAGGTGTGGGTGTCCTTTATGAATATGGACACCCCTCCTTTCTTGGTGTTGTCCGGATTTTGGGGCGGGCATGATATGAGGTGAAACCTGTTAGTGCTGGGGTGCTCTCAGGAGCCTTGAACCAGGTTTCTGTCACAGCACAGACATCGATGTTCTCCATATTGAGAAGGGCCTCGAGTGCGTGCATCTTGAGATTGAGACTTCTGGCATTGAGCAGCATTACCCTTAGTTTTTTTCCTTTTTGGTGTTCTAGGGTGGTAGGTTTAGAATTTGAGCCTTGCCTAAAGTAGGCTCTATGGGGTGGCAAGAGCCTTTGCCAATATCCGGAAGCCCAGGGTGACAGGTGCAAGCCGTCCCTTGCGAAGCAGCGTGGCTTGTCCAGCATGTCATCCCAGGCAGACAGACATTGGATCCCCTTTGAATGACACCAGAATTTAAGCCAATTATTAAAGCTGATCATCTTATCACTGTATTGTGGCATCATTCTAGGTGAAGGTAGGATACTGCTCAAGGTCAGGGTCATACCTGCCTGGGCTACATAATCAGAGAGCTCCTCGATGTCCCTTTTCATGTAGTCCAGGAGTGCGTCTCAGGTCGTTGACACCAGCGTGGACAATGACTGAGTCGTACTTGTACCTGCTGTTGAGAGACCTGAGTGCTTGCGTTATGTGGCGGATTCTAGCGCCTGACAGGCAGCTTACTGTGACCTTCTCTTTACTCAGTCTGGTGAGCGGGGCGTCAGTGTGTCTGACTATGGAATCACCAATGACAAGTGTGTCTGGCATTTTGTTTGGCCTTAAGGGCTGTGACTGTTTGACACTCTGACTGTGTGGTCTATGTGTTGCATGTGTTGGGTCGTGAGGTGGTAGTTGTTTGGGTGTCTGCTTTGGTGGCCTCTGCTGTTTTGGTAAATTTTGATCAGAGCCTCAGTATGTCTTTGTGTGAGTATGTGTATGATTTGAAGTTGTGATGGTACCATGTGTGACTGGGTATGTATTGTGTGTGGTTACCTTCTCCTCCTGTCTGGTCTTGCCAGTCCTATGTTGAGAGAGCTCAGCCTCCAGTTTGGCCGTATAGTCGCATCTCGCATGTATTTGTGTTTTGTGGGAGAAGGAGAGGATTGTCTGTGTACATGAGGCAGTTGTAACATTGCCTCAATATTCCCAGGTTCACCAGTTGAGCTGGAGAGGACACTAGCAACTGATCCTCGACATACTAGAAGTAGTAGATAAAGAGACTTTCAAAGGACTCGGGAAGTGGGTTTTAGGCTGGTGGGGTACTATCTATAATAAGAGTGCTTTATCAAGGTGCAAGTACTGTAGGAGTAAGTGCTAGGCTTTACAGATAGAGAATAGTCTACTTGGGAATCAAGTAGAGATGAACTTTTCAGTTATAGGATATGCTGGTTAGATCAGCAGTACAGCTCGAGGAAGGTAGTTTTAAGGGAAAATTGGAAGAGTGGAATTTAGATGGCCCAAATAGTTTAACCTTGTTTAACCGCTGCTCTTGTGTGCAACAGTGGTAACTCCGGCTAAATCGCTTACAGCGTTAGCGTGTTTTATAGCAGGGGCTGAAGGGAGCTAGGAATTGGCCCAAAGCGACCAATGGACTACTAGTTTCTGGCTGAAACTTCACCAAATCAGACAAAAAGGCTCAGTGCTTCCCACTCCCACTGGTAGGCAAAGAAACTATCCTCTTTCCTAATAAGGCAATGGATCAGTAACAGGAACTAAAAACAAAGCCCAGGGATCAGCAACTCTGAAACTGGACTACTCTAGTTCAGTAAGGCGGAAAACAAGAGATTTTTTGTTTTATTACAGAGACAAGGAAAAAACAGACAGTAATTGCTGTAAATCGGCTAGCGCACTTTAGTGTGTAGCCTACAGAAACAATTTGCAACAATTAGTAACTTAAAGTGCAATAAACAGTGTAAAATGCAGAAATCACTTAAAGTAGCAATAAAACAGGCGAAATGCAGTTGCTAGCTTAAATAACAGTGGGAAAGCCACAAAAATACTTATATCTGGTAGAAAGTCACTCTTTTAGCTCTCTGCTGCTTGGATCACTCTGCAGGCCACCACGAGGATCTGTGCTGAGTTGGTACAAGCTGGAAAACGTGTTTAGCGTGTTTTATAGCAGGGGCTGAAAGGAGCTAGGAATTGGCCCAAAACAACCAATGGACTACTAGTTTCTGGCTGAAACTTCACCAAATCGGACAGAAGGGCCGCTCAGTGCTTTCCACTCCCACTGGTAAGCAAAGAAACTTCCCTCCTCCTTAATAAGGCAATGAATCAGTAACAGGAACTAAAAACAAAGCCCAGGGATCAGCAACTCTGAAACTGGACTACTCTAGTTCAGTAAGGCAGGAAAACAAGAGATTTTTTTTTGTTTTATTACAGAGACAAGGAAAAAAAACAGACAGTAAATGCTATAAATGCTGTAAATCGGCTAGCGCACTTTAGTGTGTAGCCTACAGAAACAATTTGCAACAATTAGTAACTTAAAGTGCAATAAACAGTGTAAAATGCAGAAATCACTTAAAGTAGCAGTAAAACAGGCGAAAAGCAGTCGCTAGCTTAAATAACAGTGGGAAAGCCACAAAAATACTTATATCTGGTAGAAAGTCACTCTTTTAGCTCTCTGCTGCTTGGATCACTCTGCAGGCCACCACGAGGATCTGTGCTGAGTTGGTACAAGCTGAAAAAGCCGTGTTTAGCGTGTTTTATAGCAGGGGCTGAAAGGAGCTAGGAATTGGCCCAAAACGACCAATGGACTACTAGTTTCTGGCTGAAACTTCACCAAATCGGACAGAAAGGCTGCTCAGTGCTTCCCACTCCCACTGGTAAGCAAAGAAACTTCCTCCTCCCTAATAAGGCAATGGATCAGTAACAGGAACTAAAACAAAGCCCAGGGATCAGCAACTCTGAAACTGGACTACTCTAGTTCAGTAAGGCGGAAAACAAGAGATTTTTTGTTTTATTACAGAGACAAGGAAAAAAACAGACAGTAAATGCTATAAATGCTGTAAATCGGCTAAGCACTTTAGTGTGTAGCCTACAGAAACAATTTGCAACAATTAGTAACTTAAGTGCAGTGCAATAAAAAGTGTAAAATGCAGAAATCACTTAAAGTAGCAGTAAAACAGGCGAAATGCAGTCGCTAGCTAGCTTAATAACAGTGGGAAAGCCACAAAAATACTTATATCTGGTAGAAAGTTACTCTTTTAGCTCTCTGCTGCTTGGATCACTCTGCAGGCCACCACGAGGATCTGTGCTGAGTTGGTACAAGCTGGAAAAATGCGTGTTTAGCGTGTTTTATAGCAGGGGCTGAAAGGAGCTAGGAATTGGCCCAAAACGACCAATGGACTACTAGTTTCCGGCTGAAACTTCACCAAATCGGACAGAAAGGCTGCTCAGTGCTTCCCACTCCCACTGGTAAGCAAAGAAACTTCCCTCCCTAATAAGGCAATGGATCAGTAACAGGAACTAAAAACAAAGCCCAGGGATCAGCAACTCTGAAACTGGACTACTCTAGTTCAGTAAGGCGGAAAACAAGAGATTTTTTGTTTTATTACAGAGACAAGGAAAAAAACAGACAGTAAATGCTATAAATGCTGTAAATCGGCTAGCACTTTAGTGTGTAGCCTACAGAAACAATTTGCAACAATTAGTAACTTAAAGTGCAATAAAAAGTGTAAAATGCAGAAATCACTTAAAGTAGCAGTAAAACAGGCGAAATGCAGTCGCTAGCTTAATAACAGTGGGAAAGCCACAAAATACTTATATCTGGTAGAAAGTCACTCTTTTAGCTCTCTGCTGCTTGGATCACTCTGCAGGCCACCACGAGGATCTGTGCTGAGTTGGTACAAGCTGGAAAAGCAGCGTGTTTAGCGTGTTTTATAGCAGGGGCTGAAAGGAGCTAGGAATTGGCCCAAAACGACCAATGGACTACTAGTTTCCGGCTGAAGCTTCACCAAATCGGACAGAAAGGCTGCTCAGTGCTTCCCACTCCCACTGGTAAGCAAAGAAACTTCCTCCTCCCTAATAAGGCAATGGATCAGTAACAGGAACTAAAAACAAAGCCCAGGGATCAGCAACTCTGAAACTGGACTACTGTAGTTCAGTAAGGTGGAAAACAAGAGATTTTTGTTTTATTACAGAGACAAGGAAAAAAACAGACAGTAAATGCTATAAATGCTGTAAATCGGCTAGCGCACTTTAGTGTGTAGCCTACAGAAACAATTTGCAACAATTAGTAACTTAAAGTGCAATAAACAGTGTAAAATGCAGAAATCACTTAAAGTAGCAGTAAAACAGGCGAAATGCAGTCGCTAGCTTAATAACAGTGGGAAAGCCACAAAATACTTATATCTGGTAGAAAGTCACTCTTTTAGCTCTCTGCTGCTTGGATCACTCTGCAGGCCACCACGAGGATCTGTGCTGAGTTGGTACAAGCTGGAAAACGCGTGTTTAGCGTGTTTTATAGCAGGGGGCTGAAAGGAGCTAGGAACTGGCCCAAAACGACCAATGGACTACTAGTTTCTGGCTGAAACTTCACCAAATCGGACAAAAGGCGGCTCAGTGCTTCCCACTCCCACTGGTAAGCAAAGAAACTTCCCTCCTTCCTAATAAGGCAATGGATCAGTAACAGGAACTAAAAACAAAGCCCAGGGATCAGCAACTCTGAAACTGGACTACTCTAGTTCAGTAAGGCAGGAAAACAAGAGAATTTTTTTTTTTTTTTTTTTTTTACAGCGACAAGGAAAAAACAGACAGTAAATGCTATAAAAACAATTCACATGCAGTGCAAGCTGGCACACTTGAGTATGTAGCAATATTAGTCCACACACAGTATGAAAAAATGTAATTAAATTAAAAGGACTAAAAGCAAGTGCAGAAAGGGTTTATTAGAGAATGCGTAAAGAGAAGGGACTGGGGAGTGTCCTAGATCAAATCTACAGTGGGCGGCACTGCAAAAGCCACCAAATTTAAACTACATCCAAGAACAGGGAGGGGGTGGGAAGACAGTTTCAACAGAGCTAGATCTGAGAAATCAGTCCCCAAGTTATAACAACCACAATAAAATGAAGGAAATATACTTAAATCAGCTTATGTCCAGTTGATGTATGCAGACAAATCTCAGTAGCAGCAACTCTACTTAAAATGATTACCAGAGATGTAACCAACACAGGTTTTAAAGTTATCAGAAAACCCCCCAAGCTAATTAACACTTAAAGGAATTTCAGAGCAGTTTAACAACTAGTGCAGAGCTTCAGACACACACACAAGACAGTTTCAACAGAGCTAGATCTGAGAAATCAGTCCCCAAGTTATAACAACCACAATAAAATGAAGGAAATATACTTAAATCAGCTTATGTCCAGTTGATGTATGCAGACAGGAATATGGATATATACATATAATAGGTTGATATATGTCTACATGTACATACACATGTATATTCATACTATGTCTCTGTACACATCTGTATAGTGCAACATATATATATATATATATATATATATATATATATATATATATATATATATATAGCCATGTGTCTCTTAATGTACACACACACACACACACACACACACACACACATATATATATGTGTGTGTGTGTGTGTGTGTGTGTGTGTGTGTGTGTGTGTGTGTATATATAGATATATGTATATATAGCTATATATGTATGCACATCCTATGTGTACAGATATGCCTATCTATGTAGATATGCATGTAGATATCTATAACTATATGTGCATACATATCTATTCTGATATACCTATTACTGTCAATATATATGTAGATATCCATAAGTACATGTGCATATGTATCTCTATCTGTATATGTGTAGACATATATTGCTGTGTATATGCATATATCTGAGTGTTATATGTATATATATGTACATATACGTATCCATCTATGGATGTCAATATGTATATGTGTATATATCTATATAGATATATCGATAGGTATGTATACATATATGCTCACCATATGTCCTGAACATGGAGTGGAGCCCTACCTCAGCCCCAATAGTTCCAACCTCTTAGTGCAACGGGATGTCAGATATGCATTGCAGGCATATATGTAGACTATTGCTACTGTGATAGAGGTTGTCTTCACAGACATGTTGTGTGTGGGAGGTCACATCTGCTTTTAACATGTGCACCACTGGCCACTGACAGACATCCTAAGGACATCATATTATAGTACCACTGCTTGCACAGTAATGATCCTGTGGAGTACAGCAGAGATATGGCCAATAAATGTGGACAGTCTGACACACTCTAGTTAGTCCAGAGGTATACGCAGAACCCCTTAGTGCAAGACCTGTGGACCAAGTCTGACAATGTGGATGTTAACAACCATGTAGATGGGTATATCACATAAATACTGGTATACATTTGCCCCCCTAGGTTATGCATTCACACACCCCTGTCTGTCCTGACACATACTAACCACTGGTATAGAGGTGCCATGGACACATACTACCCACTAGTTAGTAACATACATCTGTACAGCATCCCACTGCTTTGTCTGATATATATGACTGTTATGATGGCCTGGCAGCAGTACATATGACAAATATCTGGACATAACATCACACTGGGTAAGTACACTAAGCTGCTAGGCATGTAACAAAGCACTGTGCATGCTACAGGCAGACTGCCACAACACTGGCCTACATTTTTATGGGGGAATACACATGTACCTACATATATATCAGGCTCTACAGGCATGTCACAGCACAGAGTAACAGACACCTGTGTGAAAGTGCATAACCACAACCAATGTGAACACAGCCACAGCCACATATGGTAGCTAGCATAATATTACAGTATATGGACTATCTGATCAACATCATCCTCATATGTGCCACTCGCGCACTAACCCTACATATACTGGGCCACTACACAGTGTGGTCTGATGCCTGTCTGTGGTATGGGACATGTGTGTGTTTGGCCCTACAAACATGTAAGCTGATAGGGTAACATACAGTGGAGCAGTATGTAACATCAGATAGAACAGGACCAAGAACAATGATATCTACCACAGTCTGTACACGGGCCAAGGTACACATTCACAATACACACACAGTTGACAATCACTATGAGTACACAGACCTCAGTACTGTACACACAACCACAGAATGCCCAGGTTATGTCCTCAAATATAACCCCTACTCTACATGACATGTGTAGCAGTCTGATATCTCCCTGGCTTGTTATCAGATATGATGTCAATACATTACGGTGTACAGAACTTATGCACCTCTTACTGCATGACATATGTACAAAGGTTGACAGAGTTATGGCTGGAGGCACAAACACAGGACCAATATTGACATGTTGCTGTGATAACCTCATACATTTACTGCTGTAACAGGGTTTGTTGTAACATATGTCCAATGAGGGATATGAAGTCAGTAACTCTCATGTCTGTCACAATGTACTGACTGCAATCCTCACACTATGCTTCTGTAGTTCACAGATAGATGCTCTGTGAGTTTCACAAGAAACAAAATACAGCACACACTTCCCAGTCTGCAGATGACCCTACAGATGGGGGTTTCCTCAGAAACATAGCACTGTCATGACAGGTATTAAAACATGTATACCAGCCATATCCACACACACCCTGTTAAACCAACATTACTCCAAATGCAGAATAGCAACACTAACCTTCTGTAGTCATGTCAGGCACATCCCCCTCCTGTGTGTTGGCCTGTTTCCACAGTGTATGTTGTTAGAGGTAAATCCCCAATCCATCTGTGATGCTGTTTGCCAAACAACAGATCTAGGTCCTGCTCATAGTGAATGAAAAGGGCCAACACCAACATGATGTTCCTAGGTATTGGAGAGTGTTTCCATGTAATTGGCTATGGGATGTTACCACAGCTGTTCCACATGCAATCAGCTAGAAGAGGGCTTCAATTCATGCAGAGGCCATCAGCTGATCATGAGCATCACTTACAAATCATCTAATCTGCCTAAGCAAAGCAGGTGTAAGTCTCCACATCCACCAGACAGGGAGTGAGAGAGGCAGACAGAGGCAAAGATAAGTCAGGGAGGGGGTGGGGGAGTAAAACCTAAGCACGTTTGTGTCACACCCCTATCAGTACAGGATATCAAACCCCTGACTGACTATGTATTGCTATCACATGTCTATGCAGTTATTGGATGTGCCATATAGCTCACATAGTGAGGAGCTCTCCAAATGTATATGTGATGGTGAGTGGCATCTGCAACAGTAATATGGTAGCGATATGGTAGGTGTAGTACACATGTCTGTCAGCATGAACAGGTGTCAGCATCAACACAGCCACACTGTCTCAGGGACCCACACACATTGACACACTTGGCAGGGTAAGGAATACACCTCCTCACTTGTTAGTTTTCCATAGTAAAGTTCTGTGCAGGTATCACATGCACCACAGGGGTTATCTGGAGATTATATGGGCAAAGTGTATGTGGATGTGTCTGACATCAGACAGCATGCTTCAGTATGCTAATGGGGGTTGTAGTGAGTGTGAATGTGGTCAAAAGCATCATACACCACACACACAGACAAAGGGTGCCAGTACTGATATGCATGGGTGCATTGCTTCACAGGTGTGTAGTAGTTGACTGTGCCAGAAGGCTATACAAGGCTAGGTGATGGGTATACCTTGGCATCAGGCTACATGACAATGGTCTGCAGTGTTTCTCAGGGGTGTAGTGTCTGGATTGGCCCATACAAGTGAGTATTGTATTCACCATCCAGTCACCTGGGAAATTATTGTGTGTGGCCATTACTGTGCATTGCTTGCCATGTATGTGTTCTTTAGTCCATGACATGGACTGTGTCATGTCCCACAAGCATGTACAGTGACATGTGGAACTGTACTTGGGGTTTCTGGCCCATGTTGTGTACACAGATTATCATCAGATGTTCCCAGCCTTAGCCTCATGTGGCAGGAACTGGTAATGAACAGCAGGTTGACCCTGCACCTACATTGATAGCATGATACAGGTATTCCCTGGTGTCAGTGGCATGTGTTTAAGGCATGGTATGTCCTTTGTAGATCACACTTAATGGCACCACAGGTGTTGCAGGTGTCCAGTGGGGAGCATAGTGAAGGCGCACTGTCTGCATGTACATACCTGTTGTACTGATGGACAGGATGCCATGCCCTCTGTAGTCCACTGCAATCATACCATGGTTACTATCTGTGGGCAATATACTGGGTACTACCAACATAGTGGTTGTTGCCTAGGCAAGTGTGTTTGTGTATGAGATATGGGTTGAGAGTGTTCTTTGGGTAATACAAGGGTTGCTAACTTTGTTCACCAGGCCTTGGTGTCACATGTAGAGGTATGGATTGGCACCCCAGCATCTCAGCTATTTCACATCTGTTATCCTTGTAAGGTGGACATTGTGATATATAACAGGGACA
This sequence comes from Protopterus annectens, assembly GCF_019279795.1. Lineage (NCBI taxonomy): Eukaryota > Metazoa > Chordata > Ceratodontiformes > Protopteridae > Protopterus > Protopterus annectens. The sequence continues at coordinate 10,801,436 of NC_056730.1, forward strand.
CCATATAATACATTTGCAAAACCTGCTCCATAATGTGTCCAGTTGTTACGCACTCACAGCCACCTCCACACAGGATATGAATGACAAACACAGACACACACCCATATACATGTCTGGGATTAAAACTCCTACCTAACTAGTTAATTCCACTACAGCACAATGCAGTTAGAGGATGTGGCATGGAAATTACTGGAGCACTCCTTCCCCAAAGGTGTATTTCACAGTGAATGACATCAGCAGGCTTGCCAAGGTAGGGCATTTGAATGGTAGTGAGTGTGACTAGCCTGTAAAGCATTGCTCCCTACACAGACATTGAAACACACACAAACACACACAAACATCCACACTTGCTATGTGTGGGAGCAAAACCCCTACCAGAGTACTATATCACATTACATCATTATGCTATTATAGGACGTGCCACAGAGATTACTGGGCTGCATCATTCCCAAAGGTGTATTTCACAGTGAATGACATCAACAGCCTTGCAAAATAGGGCATTTGATCTGCAGTGAGTGTGACTAGCCTAAAATGCATTGCTCCCTACACAAACAAAGAAACACACACACAATTGTCCACATTTCCATGTGTAGGACTAGAACCCCTACCAGAGCACTATATCACACTACAGCATTACACTTTTCTAAGACGCACCATGGAGATTACTGGGCTACATATTTCCCAAACGGGTATTTCACAGTGAATGACATCAGCAAACTTGCCAACATAGGGCATGTGATCTGTAGTGGATGGGACTAGCCTAAAATGCATTTATCCCTACACAAAGAAACACACACACAAACATCCACACTTGCCATGTGTGGGACTAGAACCCCTGCCAAAGTACTATAGCACACTATGGCATTACGCAGTTATAGGACACACCATGGAGATTACTGGGCCACACCTTTCCAAAATGTGTATTTCACAGTGAATGACATCAGCAGCCATGCCAAAGTAGGACATTTGAATTGTAGTGAGTGTGACTAGCCTAAAAAGCACTGCTACCTACACAGACACACACACACACACACACACACACACACACACACACACACACACACACACACACACACACACACACACACAGTTGTCATGTCTAGAATTAGAACTCCTACCTAACTAGTTTATCACACTACAGCATTATGCAATTATAGGATGCACCACGGAGATTACTGGGCTACACCATTCCCAAAGGTGTATTTCACAATAAATTACATCAGCAGCCTTGCCAATGTAGGACATTTGAATTGTAGTGATTGTGACTAGCCTAAAAATCATTGCTTCCTACACAGACAGTGACACACACACACACACACACACACACACACACACACACACACACACACACACACACACACACACACACACACACACACACACACACACACACACAGTGACATGCAACTCTTACCTAACTAGTTTATCACACTACAGCATTATGCAGTTATAGGACACACCATAGAGATTACTGGCTAAACCTTTCCCAAAGGTGTATTTCACAGTGAATGACATCATCAGCCTTGCCAAAGTAGGACATTTGAATTGTAGTGAGTGTGACTAGCTTGAAAAGCATTGCTCCCTACACAGACAGATACACACACACACACACAAACACACACACAGTTGCCATGTCTGCAATTAGAACTCTTACCTAACTAGTTTATCACACTACAGCATTATGCAGTTATAGGATGCACCACAGAGATTATTGGGCTGTAGATTTCCCAAAGGTGCATTTCACAGTGAATGACATCAGCAGCCTTGTCAAAGTAGGGCGTTTGAATTGTAGTGAGTATGACTAGCCTAAAATGTATTGCTCCCTACACAGACTGAGACACACACACACACACACACACACACACACACACACACACACACACACACACACACACACACACACACACACACACACACACACACACACACACACACACACACACACACACACACACACACGCCATGTCTGGGATTAGAATTCCTAAATATCTACCTACTTTATCACACTACAGCATTACGCAGTTATAAGATGCGCCACGTAGATTACTGGGTTACACCTTTCCCAAAGGTGTATTTCACAGTGAATGACATCAGCAGCCTTGCCAAAGTAGGGCATTGAAATTGTAGTGAGTGTGACTAGCCTAAAAAGTATTGCTCCCTACATAAGCATGCACAGTTGCCATGTCCGGGATTAGAACTCCTACCTAACTAGTTTATCACACTACAGCAGTACACAGTTATAGGATGTGCCATGGAGAGTACTGGGTTGCACCTTTCCCAAAGCAGCCTTGCCAAAGTAGGGCATTTAAATTGTAGTGAGCGTGACTAGCCTAAAAAGCATTTCTCCCTACACACACACACACACACACACACACACACACACACACACACACACACACACACACACACACACACACACACACACACACACACACACACACTTGCCATGTCTGGGATTAGAACTCTACCTAACTAGTTTATCACACTATATCATTATGCAGTTTTAGGATGCGTCACAGAGATTACTGGGCTACTCTAGTCCCAAAGGTGTCTTTCAAAGTGGATGACATCAGCAGGCTTGTCATAGTAGGGCTATGGGGATGGCAGTGTGTGTGCATGGGCCATAACCCATTCATCTAGATATTGACACACCACATGCAGGCACACACAGGGTTATATTCCGCAGTTACGTGTATACAGTTGCTAGATGACAACTGCCTCATGCAGTCATGTTGCAAAGCTAACACTTGCACCACATAGTCTGTAATGCTGATGGATACCAGTGGCTACTTTCTACAGTGAGTGACATTTAGACATCCTGTGGTTGTAGCCATTTGCCTGTGTGCTGTGTGGGACAGGCCTCATGATGGATGGCTCTTTGTCACAGTCACTCTCTTCCACACATTTATGTATATCTACATTTAGCTTATTATAGTGTGATGTCCTTGGATATATGTCTGTATTCCTATCCATGTGTGTGCAAAGCATGACTGGTGCATACTGAGAAGTGTATGCACTAACATCTGCAACTGTCAGATATGTATGGTCCACTGTTGTTTGCAGACATGGGCTTCATTTGTTTAAGTGTGTGAGCATGCCCAATATGCCCTTCTGTATTGAATGTGTGGATCTATTCCTGGTAGTTTGTACTCCAGTGCAGACCTTTTTGTTGTACACCTACAGGTAGCAAACTGTTTCTGCAGTGTATCTATAGATCATTTGGCAATATGGGGACAAACTGTGCAAGGGATAGTATGCACTGTAGGTGATTGCGTCTGTGCTGCTTCTGCTACATGGTACTGGTGTTAGCAGAGATATTCAGACATGTGTACTGTTATACACTGTGATGTTTCATGTCTTCAAGTACTGTCAGGTGGACATTCATGCTCACAGTGATATCCTGGCAAACAAGGGTGAATGCAGTTGTGTCCGGTATTGTGGGCAGATGCCTACATATTTATGGTAAGTTATGCCATTCTGGAGGGGGAGCTGCAGACACTTGCTGCTTTGTCTGTGTATCCAGTTCAGCACCTTGGTACAGTGCTGGCAGAGGATCCCATACTTGTACATCTATCGACATGACAATATGGCCTTATCTTGCTGTGGAAATACCACAAAGCTGTACAGATTCACACAGGTTACCCAGAGGCAGGGGCCATGAGTCAGGACACTACCCCTAGTGTGGTGTACGGACAGGTTTGTAGCCACTCAGTTATGTGTTTGCAGCCAGGGATAGTGTGTGCACACAGCTGTGTGTCGGACCTTGCACATTCCATGCTGACCATGCTCCCACCCCCCTCTATTATTCTATCTGCTTCCATACATTATGCATACACTCTCTGATACTTTCCCTAGGGTTATCATCTCATCACAGCTGTGTTTTGGTGTTGGTCCACAGTTCATGCAGTGGGACATGGTGGACATGTTGCTGTGGTTTGTCCACATGGCCTTGCATATGGCTTATGTGGAGTTTATGTTGTTATTTGGGTGTCCATGACATAACATGCATTGGCAGTATGTGTGAGACGCAGGCCTTTGGAAGAGGCCTGTAAGCCATTTGGTGGTAATGAGGATGAGCTGTGTCAGGCCATTGCATTCTGTCAGTCCTACAGTCCCAGATCGCCATACAGTATATTACCCTGGGGTGACAGGGTAGGTGTGCTAGGTATTCATGCCAATACTTTCTATCAGTATTGATAAGGTGGTGTGGATGCTGGCAGGGTGCTACCTACAACTAGGGACACACCTGCATGGGACACCTGCACTGCATGCTGCATTTTTTTGCTATTGCCATATACAGGTGGGGGTCATATTGTACCCATTCCCAACAGCAGGGATATGACCAGAGAGGTACCTGTGAGTGGTGTTTGCGTGAGCTGGGTGCATGTGTGCTATGGACAGTACTTGCATCTGATGCACAGATATGCATAGGGCATTCCAATTATGCTGGCAGGTACAGGTACATCAGCTGTTTCCCAATACATCAGTCTTACCACCTTTGTGATCTGCAAGTGTTCGGGCAGACAACACCTGTATACCCTACTACAGGCCCAGATAATGTGATGCATACCTGTATGTACAATTCCAAGGGTGTGTCCATTTTACAGTTACACATTATATACTGTATGTCTGGGGTACTTTCCCCTGTGTACTGCTTGTATATCTATCCCAACAGCCATGCCATGTCAATCTTTCAGATGGTGACACACATTACCACCATACATTTACAATGGCTTACTGCTAGCATGTGTTATACTGGTGAGAATTGTCTTTGGCACTGCAGTTGTGAGGACTTGGCCCTGTCATCAGCAATACTGGGCAATGGCCACCAGGTCATACCTCAGCATGCATACATACTGACCACTCTCACACAATATGAAACACACCAGCCTAACACATGCTTACCTGCATATTGTACACATGCTACAATCTATCCTGCTACCTTGGCACTTCTGGGCATCTGTGTTCTACTGGTATTATACCTACACATACATGTTACTACATTTCTACATAGGATTGGGGGGACACACCTGACTGTTACTACATTTCTACATAGGATTGGAGGGGGCACACCTGACTGTTACATCGTGTGTAAATCAGATGGGGGGCACACCAGACCGGTACTACATTTCTATATAGGATGTGGGGGGCACACCTGACTGTTACTACATGTCTAAGTAAGGTTGGGGGGGCACACCTGACTGTTTCTACATTTTTACACAGTATTGGAGGAGGGGGCAACTGCGGTGGTGATGCTGCGGTAGTGTTGTCACCTCACAGTAAGACGTCCTGTTTGATTCTCAACTAGAGCATCTTCTGTGTGGAGACATGTGTGAATGGGCATACCTTCGTTGAAGGTTGTGTGTCAGGGCCGGCAACTCGGCATGTAAAAATCTACTGCCAATCATTAGCAGACCGGAGTTCTGCTATGGCGACTCCTAACCGGGAAAAGCCAAAAGACAACACACACACACACACACACACACACTGGAGGAGGGGGCACACCTGACTGTTACTACATTTCTACACAGGATTGGGGGGTCACACCTGACTATTTCTACATTTCTGCACAGGATTTGGGGGCACACCTGACTATTTCTACATTTCTACACAGGAATGGGGAAGGGGCGCACACCTGACTGTTACTACTTTTCTACACAGGATTGGGGGGCACACCTGACACTTGTACACATTTGCTATGTCTGTACTGGTATGTCAGGTACTCCATTTCATTCTGTATTCTAACCTATCATGCTGACTAGAGGCATAGCAGTGTACTACAGGTCTTAGGTTTGACTGACCTACATATCAGTTACTGACTTCCTACCCTTCAGAGCTAACATCCCACTGACTGACCTGATGTAGTCTGTCTGTGTAGACCTGAGGGGGTAGGTTACCCATAAGCATCATTCAGAGGCCTTGGCACAGCCTTTGCTTGTGTTTGCCTACACCTGTCCTGCTGGCTGAGACTGTTGTTGGGTATGTAAACCTCCATGACTGGCATGTGTGTGTCATATGGATACACATGTGGCCCAGCACATTTCCTGCAGTGGGTTTTGTCACCATGTGTAGTAATGGCTACTATAGTGACACCAGTATTTGTTACAGATCTCATGCTGCCACTATAGGTATCTACTATCTGCTGGCATCTCATTCAGCCACCTGATTCCCTTGCATGCTCACATCCATACCATAGATACAAGTAACAACACATAGTACTCCAAGCAGTAATTGGAAAGGAGAGTGACTTACCTTGTGGGTGTGCCAGTATTGAGGATGGTGCTGGGGCTGCCTATGTCGGATGCACATAGTACACTCCCTATACATGGTTGAGCACAGGTAGTGTCATGTTTAGCATCCCTTTTACTGTATGTACGAGTCAGAGAGAGGTGTCATTCCCTGTGTCCCTACTGTGTCAGTGTATGTGCTATGCGTTGCCTCTTTGCCAAGGCCAGGGCATACTGGGCATGCCTCCATCTGCCTACTGGGGCAGACTCAGGTTGTTCCTCCTCCGAGTCACTCTGTGCCTGTGCAGGCCTTGGCATTGGTGGGGGATGTTGTGGCCCTGCCTCGTGCTGTTCCTGCTGCAGCTGTTTCCACAGGATCATATTGTGTAGCATAGCACATACGATAACAATTTGGGAACATGTAGCTGGTGAGTACTGCAAGGCTCCACCGGATGTGTCCAGGCACCTGAACCATGACTTAAGTATCCCAAACACATGCACTATTATGATTCTGGTCTGTGCGTGTGCCTCATTGTGGCGTTCTTGTTCGGGAGTGTATGTATTTCTGAGGGGTGTCATCAGTCAAGGCTCCAATGCGTACCCAGCATCACCCACTCTGTGACTGTAAGGGATGTCCCCATTGGAAAATCTCTGGTACAGCTATGTCAGATGCCAGATGCGGGAATCGTGATAGCTTCCAGGGCAGACAGCACACACATTCATTATAATGCCCTGCGCATCGCACACAACCTGGCAGTTGATGGAGGGGAAGCCCTTGTGATGATGTAGACCCTTCCTCGCTCACCAGGTGGTGCCTTGATGCATATGTGTGTGCAGTCTATAGCACTCGCCACCTCAGGGTATTCTGCTATTTGGTGAAAGAGACGCATATTGCTGGCCAACATCTCATGGGTGCTGAGGAAATGTAAGTGCTCACCGGCATGTGCTGACATGGCATCCAGGAACTGGTGGAATACTCTGGATGCTGATGCCTGTGAGATCCCCATGATATCACCAGTTGGGCTTTGGAATGTATCTGTGGCTAGTATCATTAGGCGTACACATACCTTGGTATCCACTGGGATGGGTTCCCCTCTATTAGTTCTGTGTGTGAGGCGTGGCCGGCACAGCTCAACAATTTGCTGTAGAAGGTCCCTGTCCAACCTATAGCGCTCCACTATCTCCAGCTCATGTAGCCCCTGGTAGGTTACCCTGGGTCTGTACACCCTCCTCCGTCTCCTAACTGTGGGTTGGTTGACAGCATTCTCATCCTCACCACCCTCAGCCTCTTCCACATGTTGATGTCTGATAGCTGCTGCAGCCCCTATCATTCTGTTGTTTTTGTTTGTTAAAAGTTCCATGCTTGTATGCACCGGTGGTGTAGAGTATGCTGGAAAAAACAGAGGGAAAGGTGTTTGCATAGTTTAAAGTAGTGTTCTGGGCTGGGCTGCTGCCTGTGTAATTGGCTGATTCTGATACATTTCACCTGCCAGCTATGCTAGTTCTCTTAGATTACCTTCCTACTGCTGTTTTCCCTTCCCATTGCCTTCCTGTTTAAGCCAGGGGGTGCACCGCACAAACACAGTGCTCAAATGTGCACAGACCTGCTATTTCTTGGTTTACCTTTTTTTTCCTTTAAAACCCGGTGCACGACGTGCACACCTGCTTAGGCATCGTAAAGAGTGCTAGGCAGCCTCAGACACACCACCGTGCTTAGCTCTACTAAGCTAAGGGCAAACCTGAGCCACAGAGCTCCAGTCCACTTACAGTATGCCTGACACACCCGCCTATGATGTCAGATAACTCCTAGGCTTGCACCAAGCTATTTCTGCTCTTACACTGTTGGGTGCTGACTAGCATGCAGAGGAAATCTGGGATTCAGTATCATTATCCTCATTTGCTTAGGATTGCCTACTGATGCATAGTTACAGGTCCTACACTGAGCCTCCCCCCTTAGCAACCACTATTCACTAGCCATGTTGTCTTCTGCCTGCCATTGAGTATAATGGCAAAATATTGAATTTGGTTAGAATGCTTATTTTTGTTTTTTTTTTTCTTATTTTTCGCCCGATCCCGTTTGTGCACCACTACCCTATGCCTTAAACCATTGAGATCGGCTAAAAAAAAATAAAAGTTGATTTTTATATTTTTGCAACTGTGTTCCATGCCAGTGGCCTTATACTTGGCCATTGGCATGCTTTCTACATAATATCCACCCTTTATTTGGAGCTGTCATGGCTCCGTTTTGTAGTTTGCAGAAATGTACTCCGTTACTGGTGGAGTACATTTTTGCAGATTACACTAGCCCTGCAAGGCCAGTTTCCAGCTTCTTGGATTATAAATTCACCTCATTTGCATGGATTTCTCCTGCAAATTGGGGTAATTTCGATACAGGGGGTGAGTCTGTGCACGTCCCTACAGCTTATTCCTGGATCATACGGTAGACATATTGCCTGCTGGAGCTCCTGCACACCGTGCAGGGCTTGGTGAATCTGGGGGGTTGACTTATTAATGCCTATACAGTGTGGAATATCACACCTCTACACCCTACACATATCTTACATTCCAGGATTATTTTCTAAAAAAGGAAAATTAAAACACATAAGACAAATAAATGCAAATAGAATGATAATAGCTATTAAAACAATACACATAGCGATGTTATCAGTAAGAAGTGCTCTTTACAGCGATAATAGTCCATACATTTATAATCTTTCCATAAATACTATATTATAATGCACACAAACCCCAGATTGCATTTTTTACTTAAACTTTCACAATCATATCTTGGAAACTATACTATCTAGACATATATTTTTAGAATGTTTTTGTTGACCAGATATAAGGTTTTGCATGACAAAAATAAATTCCTCTATGAGTGCATGTTTATTGAGATATTCACATTATATAAATTGTCAGATAAATAACATTGAATATCTTGAATGATGTACAATTTTTAGTGCAAATATCAAAGACAGTTTTCCTCAAGATGTCTTACAACAGTTTGTAAGTCACTCGATTTTTGAAATATTAAGTACATGTTGAAATATTGTTTATTTTCATAAGTACTAACAAACAGCTAGCAATTATCTCAGGTATAATGTGATATAAATGGACACTGACAATGAATCTTCCTGTTTCTTACCACTGTATTTCACATTATACTCCTCAGCAACATGTAGGGCTGATAGGTATGAAAGTATGAACATAAATATTGAAATATAAATAAGTAACCCATTGATTAATTTCTCCATTACAGAACTTCATAGATTAACAGTCTTAGTTTAATTTGTTTAATATATATTTTCACTTTCTAATACTACCTTTTATTAGCTGATACATCATTTGGTTAAAGAAGCCAGGACCTAAAAAAGATCTGGATGCCATAAGGAGCTATGGGTGTGCTGGCTGCCCTGGAAGCTATCACAATTCCCACATCTGGCATCTGACACAGCTGTACTAAAGATTTGCCATTGGGGGCATCCTTGATGTCACCTAGTGGGGGATGCTGGATATGCACTGGAACCATGGCTGATGACACCCATCAGAAATGCACACACACCCGAACAAGAACTCCATAATGAAGCACATGCACAGACCAGAATTATAGTAGAGCATGTGTTTGGGATGCTCAAGTCATGGTTCCAGTGCCTGGACACATCCAGTGGAGCCTTGCAGTACTCACCAGCTACATGTACCCAAGTTGTCCTCGTATGTACCATGCTACACAATATGATCCTGCAGAAACAGCTGCAGCAGGAACAGCACGGGGCAGGGCCACACAGCCCCCCACCATTGCCAAGACCTGCACAGGCACAGAGTGACTCGGAGGAGGAACAACCTAAGCCTGCCCCAGTAGGCAGAAGGAGGTGTGCCCAGTATGCCCTGGCCTTGGCAAAGAGGCAATGCATAGCACATACACGGACACAGGTGGGACCCAGTGAATGACAACTCTCTCTGATTCTCACATACAGTAAAGGGATGCCAAACATTACACTACCTGTGCTCAACCATGTGTAGGGAGTGTACTATGTGCATCCTATGTAGAAATGTAGTAACAGTCAGGTGTGCCCCCCCCCCCAAGCCTGTGTAGAAATGTAGAAATAGTCAGGTGTGCCCCACCCCATCCTATGTAGAAATGTAGTAACAGTTAGTTGTGCCCCTCCAAAGCCTGTGTAGCAATGTAGAAATAGTCAGGTGTGCCCACCCCATCCTACGTAGAAATGTAGTAACAGTCAGGTGTGCCCCCCCAAAGCCTGTGTAGAAATGTAGAAATAGTCAGGTGTGACCCACCCCATCCTACGTAGAAATGTAGTAACAGTCAGTTGTGCCCCTCCAAAGCCTGTGCAGAAATGTAGAAATAGTCATGTGTGCCCCACCCCATCCTACGTAGAAATGTAGCAAGTCAGGTGTGCCCCCCCAATCCTGTGAAGAAATGTAAAAATAGGCACATGTGCCCCCCCATCCCATGTAGAAATGTAGTAACAATCAATGCCATGTGATCAACAGACACCCTGCAGAAATGGTATGTTACCTGTAGGTGTACAACACATAGGTCAGCACTGCAATGTAGACTACCTGGACTTGATCCACATATTCAATACAGACGGGCATACTGGGCATGCTCACACACTTAAACACATGAAGGCCCTGTCTGCAAACACCAGTGGACCAGACATAACTGGCAGTAGCAGATGTTAGTACAGATACTCCTCAGTATGCACCACACATGCTTTGAGCACACAGTGAACAGGAATACAGACATATATCTAAGGACAACACACTATAATAAGCCAAAGGTAGATATCCATAGATGTGTGGAAGGGTGTGACTGTGACATGGAGCCATCCAGACCTGTCCCACCCAGCACACAGCCAAAGGGCCACAACCACATGAGGTTCAGATGTCACTCACTGTAGATACTAGCCACCGGTATCTGTCAGCAGTACAGACTATGTGGAGAACATGCTAGCTGTGCAACATGACTGTACAAGGAAGGTGTCATCTAGCATCTGTATACATGTACCTCATGAAATATGATCCTGTGTGTGCCCGCATGTGGTGTGTCAACCTCTAGATGAATGGGTTATGGCCCATGCACACACACTGCCCTCCCCCATAGCCCTACTATGACAAGCCTGTTGAGGTCATCCACTGTGAAATGCACCTTTGGGAGAGCTATAGCCCAGTAATCTCTGTGGTGCATGTCATAACTGCATACTGCTGTAGTGTGATAAACTAGTTAGGTAGGAGTTCTAATCCCAAACTTGGCAAGGGTGTGTGTGTGTTTGTCCGTCTGTGTAGAGAGCAGTGCTTTTTAGGGTAGTCACACTCCCTACAACTGAAATGCACTACTTTGGTAAGGCTGCTGATGTCATCCACCTAGAAATACACCTCTGTGAAGGTTGGAGCCCAGTAATCTCCATAGCACATCCTGTAAGCGTGTACTGCTATAGTGTGATAATTTAATTAGGTAGATGTTCTGATCCCAGACCTGGCAAGTGTGTGTACCTGTGTAGAGAGCAATGCTTTTTAGGGTAGTCATATTCCCCACAATTCAAATGCTCAACTTTGGCAAGGCTGCTGATGTCATCCACCTAGAAATACACCTCTGTGAACATCATAGCCCAATAATCTCCGTAGTGCATCCTGTAACTGCGTACTGCTGTAGTGTGATAAATTAGTTAGGTAGGTGTTCTAATCCCAGACCTGGCAAGTGTGTTTTTCTGTCTGTGTAGACAGCAATGCTTTTTAGGGTAGTCACACTCCACACAATTCAAATGCTCAACTTTGATAAGGCTGCTGATGTCATCCACCTAGAAATACACCTCTGTGAAAATTGCAGCCCAGTAATCTCTGTAGTTCATCCTGAAACTGCGTACTGCCATAGTGTGATAAATTAATTAGGTAGGTGTTCAAATCCCCGACCTTGCAAGTGTTTGTGTGTGTGTGTGTGTGTCTGTCTGTGTAGAGAGCAAGGCTTTTTAGGGTAGTCACACTCCCTACAATTCAAATGCACAACTTTGGCAAGGTTTCCAGTGTCATCCACCTAGAAATACTCCTCTGTGAAGATTGTAGCCCAGTAATCTCTGTAGCATGTCCTATAACTGTGTATTGCTGTAGTGTGATAAATTAGTTAGGTAGGTGTTCTAATCCCAGACCTGGCAAGTGTGCGCCTGTCTGTATAGAGAACAATGCTTTTTAGGGTAGTCACACTCCTTACAATTCAAATGCTCAACTTTGGCAAGGCTGCTGATGTCATCCACCTAGAAGTACACCTCTGTGAAGTTTGCAGCCCAGTAATCTCTGTAGTGTGTGCCATAGCTAAGTACTGCTATAGTGTGATGTAGAACTCTGGTAGGGTTCTATTTCCACCCATGGTAGTTCTGGATGCTTTGTGTGTGTTTCAATGTCTGTATAGGGAGCAATGCATTTTAGCCTAGTCGCACTCACTATAATTTGAATGTCCTACTTTGGCAATCCTGCTGATGTCATCCAAGTGATATACACCTTTGGGGAAGGAGTACTCCAGTAATCTCCATGGTGCTTACTATTCTACTCCCAGACATGACAGTGACAGGTGTGTGTGTGTGTGTGTGTGTGTGTGTGTGTGTGTGTGTGTGTGTGTGTGTGTGTGTGTGTGTGTGTGTGTGTGTGAGTGTGTGTGTCAGACACCTGAGCCCAATGTGGAGCGGGTTTTGCAAATTTCTTATATGGTGGCCCTAGTATATATCACAATGTCCACCATAGAGGGATAACAGATGTGAAATAGCTGAGAGGCTGGAATGCAAATCCATACCCATACATGTGGCATCAAGGTCAGGCAATCACAGTTAGCAACCCCAGTATTACCCAGAGCACACTCTCAACCCCTGTCTCATACACACACACATGCCTAGGCAACAGCCAATATGTGGGTAGTACACTGCATATTGGCCACTGATAGCAACTATGGAGTGATTGCACTGGGCTACAGAATGCATGGCACCCTGTCCATCTGTCCAATAGGCACATACATACAGACAGTGCACCTTCTCCATGTTCCCCACTGGTCACCTGCAACACCTGTGGTGCCATCACATGTGACCCACAAAGGAAAACATGCCCTGTATGGACAGATTCCACTCACACCAGGGAATGTTGTTAGCATGTTATCAATGTATGTGCAGGGTAAACATGCTGTCCATTACCAGTTCCCACCACAGGTGACCAAGACTGGCACATCTGATGATAATCTGTGTACACAACATGGGCCAGATACCCCAGGTACAGTTCCACGTGTCACTGTACATGCATGTGGGAGGTGTGCATGTCCCAGACACTGTCCATGTCATGGACTAAGGAACACATACATGGCAAGTGATGCACAGCATTGGCCACACAGAATAGTCACCCAGGTGACTGGATGGGGGATACAATACCCACCTGTGTGGCAAATGCAGAAACTACAGCCCTGAGTCACAATGCAGACCATTGTCATTTGGCCTGATGCCAAGGTATACCCATCACCTAGCCTTGTACAGCCATCTGGCATAGTCGACCACCACACACCCATGCAGAAATACACACATTGCATGTCAGTACGGGCACCCTGTTTGTGTGTGTGTTGTATATGCGTATGATCACATTCACACTCACTACAACCTCCACTGGCATACTGAAGCATGCTGTCTGATGTCAGACACCTACAAATACCCTTTGCCCATATAACCTCCATATGACCCATGTGGTGCATGTGATACCTGCAGAGTAATGTGTTGTGGCAATCTCACTAGTGATGAGTTGTAATTCTGGCCCTGCCAAGTGTGTCAATGTGTGTGCACCCCTGTGAGAGTGTGGCTGTGTTGACGCTGGCACCTGTTCATGCGGACAGGCACGTGTACTTCACCTACCGTATAGCTACCATATCCCTGTTGCAGATGTCACTCACCATCACATATATGTTCTGAGGGCTCCACAGCAGGTAACCTATGTGGCGCATCCAATAACTGCATAGAACTGTGATAGCACTACATAGTCATTAGGGGTTTGATACCCTATGCTGGTAGGTGTGTGACACAAACATGGTTAAGTTTTACTTTCCCACCCCTCCCTGACTTGTTTTTGCCTCTGTCTGCCTCTCTCACTCCTTAACTGGTGGATGTGGAGACCTACACCTGCTTTGCTTAGGCAGCAGCATGTGCATTTTAGGTAATGCTCATGATCAGCTGATGGCCTCTGCATGAATTGCAACCCTCCCCTAGCTGATTGCATGTGGAACAGCTGTGGTAACATTCCCATAGCCAATTGCATGGAAACACATTCCAATATCTAGGAACATCATGTTGGTGTTGGGCCTTTTCATTCACTGTGAGCAGGAACTCGATCTGTTGTTTGGCAAACAGCATCTCAGATGGAGTGGGGATTTACCTCTGACAACATACTCTGTGGAAACAGGCCAACACACAGGAAAGGGATGTGCCTAACCTGACTACAGACTATAAGTGCTGCTATACTGCATTCGGAGTAATGTTGGTTTAACAGGGTGTGTGCGGATATGGCTGTCCTACATGTATTTATACCTGCCATGTCAGTTCTATGTTTATGAGGACTCCCCATCTGTATGGTCATCTGCAGACTGGACAGTGTGTGTTGCCTTTGGTTTCATGTGTTACCTACAGAGCATGTATCTGTGAACTGCAGAAGATAGTGTGAGGATTGCAGCCTGTAGATGGTGATAGCCGTGACAGTTACTGACTTCATATCCCTCATAGGACATATGTTGCAACAAACCCTGTTACAACAGTAAATGCATGATGTTATCACAGCAACATGTCAATATTGGCCCTGTGTATGTGCTTCCAGCCACAACTCTGTCAACATTTGTACATATGTCATGCATTAAGAGGTGCATATGTGCTGTACACCATAATTAGTGTCATCATATCTGATAACAAGCCAGTGAGATATCAGACTGCTGCACATGTTATGTACATTAGGGGTTATATTTGATGACATAACCTGGACATTCTGTAGTTGTTTGTACAGTACTGAGGTCTGTATATTTATGGTGAATGTCGACAGTGTGTGTATTGTTAATATGTACCTTGGGCTGTTT